>NC_143187.1:1082000-1438500 GCF_047325235.1 Durio zibethinus
TTTATTAATATTTATGCATATTAAAATATTTATATTTGTTAGATTAAATGATGAAATATGTGGTTAAATTTCTTTTAATTTTGTTAATTTTTTAAAATAAACTTTAAAAAGTAAAATAATATAAAAATAAATTTAATAATAATACTAAAGTAATAAAAAAATGAAAGAAAAGGAAATTTTTATCCGATGATGAGATTCAAAGGTATTCCGAGTAGTAATGTCTACGAAATCTCTAGGTGAGAAAAATTTTTTTTAAATACTATCAGTGTATTGGAGTATTTATAAAAATTTGTCAATATAATAATAATTTTCTTTTTATTAGTAATAAATAAAAATTGATTAATATAATAAAAATATAAGTAATAAAAATGAGAAGAAAATAAATTTTATACAATGATGGGATTCTAAAAGCATTTCGAGTAAAGATGCTTTAAGAAATCCCTAGGTGAGAAGATTTTTTTTTAATATTACCAGTATATTTGAATATTTATAGAAAAACTTCAATACAATGAAAAAAAATTTTCTTCTTCAAAATTAAAAATAAAAAAATTTTAATAAAACAATTAATAAAATTTTTCAAAAAAAAGAGAATAAAATGTGTGCATCAACATGTTATTATTTGCATTGTATACATGACATAATTTTCTACGAAAAGTAAATTCGGACCTCCGAGGATGAGATTCTAAGGGATTCCGAGAAGTGATGCCTAAGAAATTTCTAGGTGAAAAAAAATTCTTCTAATGTTACCAACGTATTGGAACATTTTAAGAATTATTTCAATAAAAAGGTTTTAATTTATTTTTCTTGAGAATAAAAAATTTTTTAATAAATAAAAAATCAAGAAAATTATTTTTCGAACACTAAAAATAAGACTGTTTTTATCGAAATCGAAGGATAATATGTAGTTAATTGGTACCATTTTCAACGGGCACTGTGGGGGTGTTAATCCTTCCCTACACGTAACCGACTCCTAAACCCAGACTGTTGCGCAGACCCTAAAATTATCTTTTTAATTAATTTTAAGATTTCATTAAAAGAATATGTTTTAATAAGTGGCCAATCGCACCTAACCAAAAAAGATTAGTGGTGACTCCGTTATTTTTATTTCATTTTCAAATTCGTCGGGTGGACACAAAATCGTTATGACAACTTGGCGACTCCACTGGGGAAGACCTTTTATTTTCGAGAGTCAGGCCAAAATTAACTACTTGTTATCCTTAAATTTTGATTTAAATAGTCTTAATCAATTTCTTAAATTTTTATTCTTCATTTTTAGTAAAAAAAAAATAATAAAACAAAACAAATCAAAAATAAAAAGCAAAAAAATTCACACACATTTCTTTTACTATGCCTCCTATGTTTTATTTTTTTGTATATATTGCTCTCAATAAATTAAGATATATTTGCACACAATGCACAATACATCTCATACATGAGCTCTATACCCGAGCTCCGTCCTTTATAGGAGAAAGTAAAGTACCTATGCTCTCGTGAGGTGATAACCTCTGCAATGGCAAGCGAAATACTTTCACTCGAATTGAACCCTTTCCGTTGTAGCCTGTAATGGATGAGAATCGAAGTGCCTTACTAGTCCAACATTGACAATAGTGAGGAATAATTTGGGAACTTTTAGACCCTGTCAATCCAAACCTAGCATATAATAAGCCTAGAAAATCAGTCTTATGTAGAGCCTTGTCCATCTTTTTGTAGGAAATACCTAAGAATAAAAGTTGTGAAACAAAACAAAACAAAAAAAATCTCAAAAACACTAAAAAATAAAAAAATGTTTTTTTCGAACCACGCTAACTCAATTTTGTTTCTTTTTTTTTTTGCATTAATCATATCATACAATTTTGCATTGAGATATTTACTCTAGGAGATATTTCTCCTAAGAATTTTTTATGGATCCCGTAGAACTACAAATTTGCTCATCCTCAGTCAGTGTGCCATGTGAATCGTATAATGAAGTACATGTTTGGTCAAAAAAAGTTCAACAAAAGAATGAAGATTGTTTGCCTACCGGTTATGTGTCTGAATTCCCTGAGAAAGTGCATTTAGATCTCACACATAATGATTTAAAAAAGTTAGCTACTGTTTGGGGTCAGTTAAGTGAAGAAAGAAAAGAAAGCTTTTGTAAAAAGTATGGGCAGATTGTATCTCTCATTTCAGTAGTGATTGATGAACAGTTGGTCAAAACAACTATACAGTTTTGAGATCCATCCTATAGATGCTTCACTTTTAATCAGGAAGATTTGATGCCAACTATCAAAGAGTATTCAATTTTGCTCAAGAAAAAACTACAATGTCCAGATAAAGTATTTATCCAAAAGCCAAAATCAGGTTATCACAAAAACTCAGCCAAGCTTATGGGGGTTAAAGTAGAAACCATTGATTCCTTCATGAAATCTAAAGTTGAACATCTCAGCATTCGTTGAGATTTTCTTTGAAACTTCATTCAGGAGCACTTAAATAATGATCAAGGTATGGTTGTGTTTGCTCTAGCATTGTATGGCATGGTAATCTTTCCAAAGACTTTGGGTTACATTGAGATAACTATGGTAGATTTTTTTGAGCAAATTAAAACCCAAGCAATTAATCTCACTCCAACAGTTCTAGTCGAAACTATCAGGTCATTGAATTTCTGTCGATGAAATGAAAAAGAACGATTCATGGGATGTGCATCTCTATTATACGTATGGGTTAAAAGTCATTTCAAGTGTGAAAAGAATGCATTTTTGAAACCATATCTTCGAAATAAGGCACCAATCGAAAAGTTTTGTAAAAGCCAATGGTCAACATTGAAGACTAAAGAAGATTGGGTCTTTTTCTTACGAAGGCTTACTGGGGATGAAATTAAGTGGATGGCACCTTGGATGCCTCATGTGCCCTTATTGTATCATGGAGAAAATGAGTCGTGGATACTGTTGTTAGGATTATAGGGTATTGTAAGTTACGTTCTATTTATGGTACTTAGGTAATTTGGTGTAAAATAATTTGTTCCTGCTACTCATGGTCTAGTCCAAGTAGAATTCATTTATGGGAAATCGAATCCATCAAGAACCTCAGAGCAATTGATCCAAGCATGAAAGAGAATACAAAGAATGAGGTTAGGGCCTCTCATCGACAAAGTCACTTTTGATTACTAGATTTAGAAAGTAAGGTGGTTTAGAGATATAGTACTCCCTCCTAATGATAGCTCATATCAATTGGTTAATCTTTCGGAAGAAGTGTAATTATCAGAAGTTGAGCTTGTCAAAAAAGAATTAGAAGCTGAAAAAAAGAAATAAGAAGAGAAAATTTGAGACTTCGCAAGAAAATAGGGTAATTGAAATATGAAACAGAGATACAAGTGAGCAGATTAGAAAAAGTCATAAAAGAACAGGATCTGGTCAATAATGATTTAAAAGATTTACACCAAAAAAATAAGAGGTTACGAGTTTAATTCAAAACTAAAAAAGTCACCAACTCTTACCTTAGTCAACAACGTGAAATGGATGAGCTCCGAGAGGGAATAAACCAATGGAAGGGCAAAGCTCAAGAAAAGCAAGGGGAGACCACTAGAATTTCTTAAAAATGTCAGAATTGAAAGGGATTATATTCTACAACCTTAACAAGATTGGTGGAATGCCAAAACGAAAAGGAAAGGTTGAAAGTCATGCAGTAAAAGAGAAAAGAAAGCACTTTGAAGTACTGAATGAGAAAGAATCACTTTATCGGATGATCCGAGGGTTGAAGCTACAACTGTAAGATCATAAGAACCATATTTCAGTAATGATAGATGAGTGGCATAGAAGAAAAAAAGATTGGATCTTCATATGTGATTCAGAAAGAGATGATCGCATGATGTGAAAAGTAAAAAGTTTAGGAAGGCAACAGTACATAGAGCACATAACCAGTCAAGTTTGTAAGGCAATAAAAAAGGCATGTGAGATGATTGAAAAGGTAGAAGCATTAAGACAAGAAGTCAATCCTGTAGGAGAATATGGAAAGCGCCTAGTAAACTTTGTAGACGAGGTAAAAGACCATTATGAGCAAGTCAAACACTTTTATGGATATAATTCTAGGATAATAAATCTCATGTAATCAAAGTTGTATGGAATCAATGAAAATTTCTAGTATTGAAATTTGTCCAGGAGTAAATAATTTTTCACTTGCATTCATGCATCATTTGCACCATTTTTAAAAAGTAAATTTTTAAAAAATAAAAATTTTGACACATGGTATTCTGATTTTTCTAAAAAATTTGTGGTAATAAAGGTTCAAGAATAGCTCGCCCTTCAAAATTTTTGACTCAACCCACTCGCCATTCATATAATACCATGACTCAAACAAGAATTATGAAGCAAGAATAGACCAGTTGATTTGAAAGAATCGAGAAAGCTCAAGAAGAACTAAGAGGGGATCTTAGTACAATAATGGATATGCTCAAGAAACTTGACAAGAAAAAAGTAGTGGAAAAAAATCTCAGATTTTAAGAGCAATCACCAGACATGATGGATCCTATTTACCCTCCAGGTATAAGCCATAACCGACTCAACCTTCTCAAGAAACTAGAGTACAAATTTTTATTCTCGGTGAATATCCTAATCCTTATATAGGAATGACATCTACACCTGTTCTGGGATAATTTCAAAATTTTGTTAATTCTGTTATGATGAAAAAACCACCCGAGCCAATCCTAGTTCCTGATTTGGATGATCCCAAAGAAAGAGAAAAGCTAGGGATAAAAATATCTGAGAAAGTGAAATATAATAATACTCAGGAAAAGATGAGGTTATTAGAAGAAAGGCTTAGAGCAGTGGAAAAAATGAATTCTTATGGTTCTACAAATGCAACCGAGCTTTGTTTAGTCCTTGATGTGATCATTCTACCTAAATTCAAGGTCTTTGAATTTAAAAAATATGATGGCACAAAATACCCGATGATCTATATCATCATGTATTGTCGAAAGATAGCAGCACATGCTCACGATAAACAGTTGTTAATGCACATATTTCAAGATAATCTTACAGGTTCTATAGCTAGATGGTATGTTTAATTAGATAGGACTCGTATTCGTTCTTGACAAGAGCTTACAAAGGCATTCCTTACACAATATCGGTATGTCACAGATATGGTTTCAGATCATCTATTTCTACAAAGTATGGAAAAAAATAACTGAAAACTTCAAAAAGTATGCACAAATATGGAGAGATGTGACTGCACAAGTCCAACCTCCTCTCACCGAGAAAGAAACAACTGTTTTATTTGTGAATACTCTAAAAGTACCATACTATGAGAGATTGATAGGCAATGCAACCAAAAACTTTACAGATATGGTGATATTGGATGAAATTATTGAAAGTGCTATAAAAAATGACAAGCTCGATACAGGAGAGATCAGTGGAGTAAAGAAAAGTGGAGCTCCTAAAAAGAAAAAAAATGAAGCCCAAGCAGTAAACTATATAAGGCAACAGTTCAGAGGTTTCACGCCTTACTCTATACCAGTCTACCAAACCTATTACCCTTTCATAAACAATGTTACACCTATCCATCATCCATATTAACCATACCAACCACTACAACCACCAACTTATCCATCCCATTTTCAGTCATCTTTTCGAACACCCACCTATTCCTATAGTCGTCTTACTGTACCTATAAGACCAGAATGAAGACCTAATAGTGGTCCAAGAGCCCTAAGAAATACCAAGAAAAAACTCACTTTCGATCCCATTCCCATGACATACATAGATTTGTATCCTTGACTTGTTGAGAAACATCTACTTGCTCCTGTTATTGTTGAACCTATGAAACCTCTGTTTCCCAAATGGTATGATCTTAATTCGTATTATGATTATCACTAAAGGAATTCAGGTCATTCCACTGAGAACTGTACTGCTTTGAAATATAAAATACAGGGATTAATCAATAAAAGAGTATTAAATTTTGATACCAATCAATAAGGGACTCCAAATGTCAATGGGAACCTTCTATCAAATCATACCAGACCATCAATAAATGCCTTAATTGATGGGCAAAGAAGCCACATGAAAGAAAAAATAAATGAAGTTAAGACTGCCATGGCTAGGGTGTTCGAAGTATTAGACAAAACTGACATGTTGAAGCCAATAGAACCTCAAAATTGCTCTGAAGTGATTAACTCAACTGAAAGCTGCAATTATCACAGAGGTGTTCTGGGGTATTCTATCGAGAATTATCATCAATTCCATCAAAAGGTGTAAAAATTGATGGATGAGGGTCGAATAGAGTTTTACCAAGAAAAAAAAGAGTTGGTGAAAGTTGAAGTGTCTACCATTAATTCAAAGAATAAGTTTGTGCGTAGACCAGTAACTATCTATTATGATGAAAAATCAACATCGAAGCTAGAAAAGCTCATTTCTTGACCAGTGGTGACAATTAAAGTTTTTGACCCTTTTTTATATCAAAATGATAAAGTAGTACCTTGGAAGTATGATTATAATGTCGTAGTCAACCCAGATACTGTCAACATAATGGGTGTAAGAGGCATAACTTAAAATGGCAGGTGCTATACCCCAAAGGCTCTAGAAAAAGCTAGAAAGGAGAAAGCCAAGGTAGGAGAAGAAAATGAAAGTCAGAGTGGTCTTGACGTAACCTCAAAAAAAGAATGTCAGAAGCCAGTATCTGAGAATGAAGCAGGTGAGTTTCTAAAGTTAATAAAACATAGCGAGTACAGCATGGTAAAACAGCTTAACAAAATGTCAGCCAAAATTTCGTTATTGTCATTATTGTTCAGTTTAGAGTCACATCGTAATGCTTTGCTGAAAGTGCTAAATCAAGCATATGTGTCTCACAATGCTTCTGTTGAATATGTGAAATAGCTTGTTGGCAATTTGATGATTTCAAACTATATCTCTTTCAATGATGAAGAGATTCCTCTTGAAGGTAGAAGAAGTACCAAGGCTCTTCACATTACTGTGAAATATAAAAGTCATATAATGGCTAAGATTTTGATTGATAATGGCTCATCCATCAATGTTATACCTGTGACTACTACGATAAAACTCTCTGTTGATGGATCTTATATGAAACTTAGTCATATGATAGTGAGAGCCTTTGATGGAACCAAAAAAGAGGTGCTAAAAGATATAGAAGTGCCATTACAAATTGGTCCATGCACTTTCAACGTGAAATTTCAAGTTATGGACATCTCTCCTTCATACAGTTATTTATTGGGTAGATTGTGGATCCATATGGCAGGTGCTGTCTCATCCTCATTACATCAAAAAGTTAAATTCATTATTAAAGAAAAGCTAACATGTATAGCAGGAGAAGAAGATTTATTGGTAATTCAATCGATGAATACTCCTTATGTGAAATCAACAGATAAAGCTTTAGAATGCTCATATAGATCCTTCGAGATTGCCAATGCAACATATATAGCTGAAAGATCTAAATTGTATTCATCACACTTGTCTACGATAACTAAAATGGTAGTCAAACAGCTTACTAAGATGGGATGGCGACCTGAAACCGAACTTGAAAAGAACCTGTAAGGAATCACGAAGCCATTAGTCATATATGAAAAGAGAGATAGATTTGGTTTGGGATATAAGCCAACAAGAGGGGACAAAATAAGAATGGTGAATGAAAAAAGAGATAAGAGGATAGCTAATCTTAGGGGATATGAGCCAGAGTCAGAGCTCATAATTATTCCATACCTTTATGATTCTTTTCACTCGAGAGGATACATTTATCCAGATTTATCAAGAGCCCCAAGTGCAGGATTCGTGAAAAAAATTTTAGAGCTGGCAATTCAAATGATAGATGATGGAGAAAAGAAGAGTCAAAGTGAAGAGCTGTTCGTGTACCCTTGTCCTTCAGATTTTGAGCTGGATAATTGAAAAGTTATAGAGCTGCCTATTATTTTTAAAACTTTGAAAAAGTAATGTACTATGAAACTTTAAATCTCTAATTACTTTTTACGAGTATTAGGAGATCTTTTATGGTGTGTTTATGTTTGTCATTTTAATAAAAGACTTAGAAGATGCATTTGCATTTCTTCTATTATTTTTATCTTCATTTTACTTTCCATTCTTTTTCTTCCATCATTTTCTTGCCATTTTGTTTTTGTGTGCCAATATTCTCTTCATCCTACCCTTTGCAGGGTCCCAAACAATGAACATGAAGATAATCATGGCAATAATCTCGGATTTGATTTTAAAAACTTAATTCATGTTGATGAACTTGATAAAGAGAAAGATTCAGATAACTATACACTGCCTCTTGATTTGTTAAAATTAATGAAACATGAAGATAAGCTAATTGAACCCCACCAAAAAATTACTGAATCAGTAAATTTGAGAGATGGTGAGAACAAAAGAGAGGTTAAAGTTGGTACATCTCTTTTACCAGCTAAAAAATAGAACCTAAAAGAGCTACTCCGAGAATATGTAAATGTGTTTGCTGGACTTACCAATATATGTCAGGACTCAACATTGATATTGTAGAGTACAAGTTACCTTTAAAACCAGGATGTAAACAATACAACAAAAGCTAAGGCGTATGAAACCAGAAATGCTGTTGAAAATTAAAGAGAAAGTGAAGAAAAAATTCGATGCTGGATTTTTGGAAGTAGCAAAATATCCTGAATGGGTAGCCAATATAGTGTCAGTTCTTAAGAAATATGAAAAAGTGAGAATGTGTGTTGATTATCGAGACTTGAATAGGACAAGCCCTAAGGATAACTTTTATCTACCTCACATCGATCTCTAGTGGATAATACTACTAGGCTCTTCATATTTTCCTTTATGGATGGTTTCTCAGGCTATAATCAGATCAAGATGGCTCAAGATGATATGGAAAAAACCATATTTGTGACCATGTGAGGGACATTCTGTTATAAGGTTATGCATTTTGGGTTAGAAAATACCGGTGCTACTTATCAAATAGCAATGGTGACTCTCTTTCATGACATGATGCATAAAGAGATAGAAGTGTATGTGGATGATATGATCGTAAAATCTCGTTAAGAAGAGAATCATATAGTCAATCTTAAAAAGCTGTTCGATAGGTTCAGAAGATTTTAGTTGAAGTTGAATCCTACCAAATGTACATTTGGAGTCAAATCAAAAAAACTATTGGGCTTTGTAGTAAGTGAAAAAAGAATCAAAGTTGATCCATATAAGATACAAGCCATCCAAAACTTATCTCTTCCTCATACCTCAAAAAAAGTGCGAGGTTTCTTAGGGAGATTAAACTATATTGCTCGCTTCATCTCTCAACTCATTTATAAGTGTGATCCTATTTTCAAGCTTTTCAAAAAACATGATCCTAGAGAATAGAATGGCGAATGCCAATAAGCTTTTGATAAGATCAAAGAATACTTATCAAATCCACCTGTGTTGGTGCCACCAATGCCAAAAAAACCTTTGATTTTATACTTGACAGTGCATGAAAATTCAATGAGATGTGTGCTGAGGCAAATAGATGAAACTGATAAGAGAGAATGAGTAATTTACTACTTGAGTAAAAAATTCATTGATTATGAGTCCAAGTATTCACCATTAGAAAAGATATGTTGTACATTAGCTTGGACAACTCGAAGGCTCTGACAATACATGCTTTATCATATCACTTGGCTCATAGCAAAGCTGGATCCTATTAAGTATATCTTCGAAAAACCTTCATTGACAAGAAGAATAGCACTGTGGTGAGTTATGCTTTCAAAATATGATATCATTTATGTGACTCAAAAAGCTATAAAAAAATAGTGCAATAGTTGAATTTCTTATTGATCGTGCTGTCGAAAATTATGAACCAATGAACTTGAAGTTCTCTGATGAGGATGTAATGGCCATTGAAGAAAATGAACTTGTTGAAAAATCATGGAAGATGTATTTTGATGGAGCTGCTAATACTTTGGGTCATGGTATTGGGGCAATTTTAATATCTCCTGATGGGCATTATTACCCCATCACAGTCAGGTTAAATTTTAATTGCACAAACAATGTGGCTGAATACGAGGCCTGTGTTATGGGTCTACAAGCA
Source organism: Durio zibethinus (assembly GCF_047325235.1). NCBI lineage: Eukaryota > Viridiplantae > Streptophyta > Magnoliopsida > Malvales > Malvaceae > Durio > Durio zibethinus. Next base: position 1,092,012 of record NC_143187.1, read on the forward strand.
GCAATTGAAAAGAAGATCAAAGTGTTAAATGTGTTTGGAGATTTGGCCCTAAGTTGATTCGGTACCATAACTACATCTCTGAGTTGGTCAAACAAGTTAAAGAAGTTCAATTTAAGCATCTACCCAAAGAAGAAAATCAAATTGCTGATGCACTAGCTACTCTAGCTACAATGATTAAAATAGATGTAAATACTGAAATCCAACCCATCAAGCTGGATGTGAAAGATGTACCAGCATATTACTCAGGTGTTGAAAAAGAAGTTGATGGGAGGCCATGGTATCATGATATCATGTAATACATTAAAAGTCAGCAATACCCAGAACATGCAACAGAAAATGATAAGAGAACTATCAAAAGATTGGCTATGAGTTTCTTCATTGATGAATATATTCTTTATAAAAAAAGTCGAGATTAAGTACTCTTAAGATGTGTAAATGCAGTTGAGGCAAAGAAGATTATTGAAGAAGTTCATGATGGAGTTTGTGGGGCACATGTAAATGATCATATGATGGCTAGATAAATTATGAGGGCTGGCTATTATTGGTTGACAATAGAGAGTGACTGTATTGATTATACTAGGAGATATCATAAATGTTAGATTTATGCTGACAAGATTCATGCTCCGTCATTAACATTATACGTTCTGGCTCCTCCGTGGTCATTCTCTATGTGGGGCATGGATGTCATTAGTTCTATCACTCTAAAAGCTTCGAATGGGCATAGATTCATTTTTGTGATGATTGATTACTTCACCAAATGGGTAGAAGCTGCATCATATGCTAGCGTGACCCGATCTGTGATATGTAAGTTCATAAAAAGAGAGATAATATACAGATATGGGCTTTCAGAGATAATTATTTCTGATAATGCCAAAAACTTAAACAACAAAATGATGAATGAAGTATGCACTCAGTTTAAGATCCGTCATCGTAATTCGGCACCATATCGTTCGAAAATTAATGAGACAGTGGAGGCTGCGAATAAGAATATTAAAAGAATCCTGGAGAAAATGATTGAAACTTACAAAGATTGACATGAAAAGTTACCTTTTGCGTTACATGCTTATAGAACATCAGTTTGAACATCTACTGGGGCCATCCCATTTTTTTTGGTATATAGAATGGAAGCTGTGCTACTGGTCGAAGTGAAAATTCTCTCACTGAGAGTCCTGATGGAGGTAGAGTTAGAGGAAGCAGAATAAGTTCGAAATCGCTACGAGCAGTTAAACTTCATTGAAGAAAAAATACTGTCAGCACTTTGTCATGGTCAATTATATCAAAATAGGATGATGAGAGCACATGACAAGAAAATTCATCCACATTGCTTTAAGAAAAAAGACTTAGTGCTAAAAAGAATCCTTTCAAATCAACATGATAATCGAGGGAAATGGACACCAAATTGGAAAGGTCCGTATGTGGTGAAAAAGGCCTTTTTCTAGTGGGGCATTGATTTTGACAAAAATGGACGGAGGTGATTTGCCTACTCCAATAAATTCAGATGTTGTGAAGAAATATTTTGCTTAAAAAAAAAAAAATGATGACTTATCTAAGCTAAAAACCTGAAAAAATGGCTTAGAGGTGAAGTAGAAGCATCATCAGAAAAGATCTCATAACACAAAGGCAAGTATAGTTTGACGAACTCTGAATGATCAAAGAAGTCATCTGATTTAGTTTTAGAGAAAAAATCTGGGAATATTTTATTCATGATTATCTTGTGATCATTATTTGGGCACCTTTGTTTCAACTCAAACATTTTGCCATGCACTTGTCATCAGCTTAATGAAATATGTTATCTTTCCTTTGAAAATAATGCATATTCTTTCTTTTATCCTTATCTGATATTTTTGTTCATCATAAAAGTAAATAAGAGCAATGTGTGATTGCATTCTATTTGTCTTGAACTTAAAATGATGAAAAGAAAAATAAACATGAAAGATCTCAGCATTACTTTTAAAGTTAACAATGGCAAATGAAAAATGATGAAAAAGCATGACGAAACATTGATATTGTAGATTTTTTAAAAAGAAAAATATTGTGATCAGATGTTAAAAACAGATTGATCATATGAGAATTCAAATAAAAGAAGCAAAAAGTGAGAGATTTTGAGAACCTTTTTACTACAATGCATAATTTTGATTGCATTACATGCATTGCATTTAGAGCACTCAGTACATGAATCCATGAGAAATTGTAACAAAGATAGAAATTTTCCATTTCTTAATGAAAAACAAGATTTTGATAAAGACAAAGTTGTTGTGCCTCTGCTGAGAGGAGCTTTTCCAAATGAGAATTTTAAAATTGTTGAGCTTCTGCTGAGAGGAGCTTTTTCAAGATATGAGATTTTTAAAGTTGTTGTGCCTTTGCTGAGAGGAGCTTTTCCAAGATGAGATTTTAAAGTTGATGAGCCTCTGCTGAGATGAGCTTTTTCAAAAGAATTTTAAAGTTGTTAAGCCTCTACTGAGAGAAGCTTTTCCAAGAGAGATTTTTAAAGTTGTTGAGCCTCTGCTGAGAGGAGTTTTTCTAAGATGAGATTTTAAAGTTGTTGAGCCTCTGTTTAGAGGAGTTTTTTCAAGAGAATTTTAAAGTTGCTGAGCCCCTACTGAGATGAGCTTTTTCAAGAGAATTTTAAAGTTGTTGAGCCTCTGTTGAGTTGTTGAGCCTCTGCTGAAAAGAGCTTTTCCAGATGAAAATTTTAAAATTGTTGAGCCTTTGCTGAGAGAAGCTTTTTCAAGAGAATTTTAAAGTTGTTGAGCCTCTACTAAGATGAGCTCTTTTCAAGATATGAGATTTTTAAAGTTGTTGAGCCTTTGCTGAGAGGAGCTTTTTCCAAAAAATTTTAAAGTTGTTGAGCCTTTGCTAAAAGAAACCTTTTAAATTTTCAAAAAAATCGATTGAACCTCTGTTGAGAGGAGCCATTTTCTGTCGAACCAAAAAAAATTTTTTTTTCTTTTCTTTTCTCAATGTTTCATCTTTCCAAACAAAATGGTTATTTGTTTGTCTTTGCCTTATTCCTGATTCACAGAAATAAGTAAAGAGAGACAACTGTAAACACCATTTTTTTATCTTTATTATTATTATTATTATTTATTTAATTTTTTTTTGTTTTTCTTTTTTTCTCTTTTTTCCCGTTTCTGCGTTTTTCTTTTTCTTCTTTCTTTTTTTCCTTCTTTTTTTTTCTCATTCTTCTTTCTTATCCGATTCAAATCTAATGCATTAAATGCACAATCCCTAAAGTTCAAAATCATCGCCGCTAGCTGCCAGCGATCGATCGACGAGCCTCTATCACTCATGACAAGCGTGAATCACCAGTTGAAAAAATGGGATTCCAATCCCTGAAGATCTGCGATTTGAATCCTAGCAAGCTCTATAAATAAAGCTTGTAATTTACAAAATAGAGGGAAGGCAGAACCGAAAGGAAAAAAAAGAAAAAAAACCCATTTTAGCTTTCTGTCAAAAAAAAGAGGAACAAAAAAATCACAGTCCCCAAGCAAGGGAACCCAACGCCAGAAAAGCTACCTACAAAAAAAAAATAAAGAAGTCAGTCGATTCTGTCCAAAAAAAAAAAAGGGAGATCGAAACTTTGAGCCCCGATCTACGTCAATCAGGGTTGTTTTTGGTGAAAAGGAGACCGAATCCGGAAAGATCATGTCGAAGAAAACTTCCAGAAGAATTTTGACATTTTTCGGCAATTGGAAACAATCGACAGCGACTACCGACAAAGACCCAGACGGTGGCCAGCACGATGGTCTGGCGACCCAACGGCGAGCTCTCCCTAGAGCTCTCTTTTTTTTTTTTGAAAAACCAAAAAAATGAACAAAAAAAATTTTCAGTTATTTATAAAAAACATTAAAAGCAAAACGATGTCATTTTGAGCATAGGGCTAAAACAACGTCGTTTCGGCCAAGGAGGATCCACGCGTCAACCCGTGACCTGACTCAAGATCCTCGCACCTGATCTGACGACGCACTTCTCAATCAGCCTCTAATCGATCTGACTGAATCGAAACCGAATTGCCCAGACGGAACCGAATCGGTACTGAACCGTTGATCCACTCAGACTGAGCCGAACTGTCAGACTGAATCATCAAATCGAATCGTGCGTTGATCGATCCGGTTCAGATAAAAAAAATTTTTAATTTTTCTTATTTTTTATATATTATTTTATTAATATTTATGCATATTAAAATATTTATATTTGTTAGATTAAATGTTGAAATATGTGGTTAAATTTTCTTTTAATTTTGTTAATTTTTTAAAATAAACTTTAAAAAGCAAAATAATATAAAAATAAATTGAATAATAATACTAAAGTAATAAAAAAATGAAAGAATAGGAAATTTTTATCCAACGATGAGATTCAAAGGTATTCCGAGTAGTGATGCCTATGAAATCTCTAGATGAGAAGAATTTTTTTTAAATACTACCAGTATGTTGGAGTATTTATAAAAAATTTTCAATATAATAAAAATTTTCTTTTTATTAGTAATAAATAAAAATTGATTAATATAATAAAAATATAAGTAATAAAAATGAGAAGAAAGGAAATTTTATCCAATTATGAGATTCTAAAAGTATTCCGAGTAGAGATGCTTTAAAAAATCTCTAGGTGAGAAGATTTTTTTTAAATATTACCAGTGTATTGGAATATTTATAGAAAAACTTCAATACAATGAAAAATTTTTTTCTTCTTCAAAATTAAAAATAAAAAAAATTTAATAAAACAATTAATAAAATTTTTGAAAAAAAGAGAATAAAATGTGTGCATCAACATGTTATTATTTGCATTGCATACATGACATAATTTTTTACGAAAAGTAAATTCGGACCTCCGAGGATGAGATTCTAAGGTATTTCGAGAAGTGATGGCTAAGAAATCTCTAGGTGAGAAAAAAAATTCTTCTAATGTTACTAACGTACTGGAACATTTTAAGAATTATTTCAATAAAAAGGTTTTAATTTATTTTTCTCGAGAATAAATTTTTTTTAATAAATAAAAAATCAAGGAAATTATTTTTCGAACACCGAAAATAAGACTGTTTTTATCGAAATTGAAGGAAAACATGTAGTTAATTGATACCGTTTTCAACGGGCGCTGTGAGGGTGCTAATCCTTCCCCACACGTAACAAACTCCCGAACCCAGACTGTTGCGCAGACCCTAAAATTATCTTTTTAATAAATTTTAATTAATTTTAAGATTTCATTAAAGGGATATATTTTAATAGGTGACAAATCGTACCTAGCCAAAAAAGATTGGTGGTGACTCCATTATTTTTATTTCGTTTTCACATTCATCGGGTGAACACAAAATCGTTACGACAACATGCATTGCGTTTGCATTATTGTTTGAACAATACATGAATATATTTTGGTGAATATTTGAATCTTGGCTAGTCATGCATTTGTATCATATAGTGAACATTTGAATCATGATTTAGAGTATGACATTCACATTATTGTGAGAATCTAAACTGTTACATTTGCATCATTAAGAAAACATTTACGTTATTATCATGACATTCTTTATATACAAAATTTTGACTTTAATGAAAGATTGAGAATTTTCATGATAAGAAATTTTAAACTTTTTGAGGAAAGCTTTTTAAGATAAGGTTAGGAATCCTCGAATGAAAAAATGTTTTATGAGAAAAACATTTAGAATTTTAAAGTTGTGGAGCCTTTTAAATGAGCATTTTCAAAGTTAAAAATAATGAGAATCTTTAAGGAATTTTGAATGAGAATCTTTATTTTTGAAATGAGAATTTTTAAGAAGTTTTAAATGAGAATCTTTAAATTTTAAGTGAGAATCTTTGAATTTTAAATGAGAACCTTTGAATTTAGATGTGAAATTCTAAAATTTGTTGAATGTGAATCTTTGAACTCGAATAAGAAGCTTTGAAATTTTGGATATGAACCCTTAAATTTTTTTAATAAGAACTTTTGAATTTAGATGTGAAACTTTAAAATATATTGAATGTGAATCTTGGAACTCAAACGAGAAACTTTAAAATTTTAGATGAAATCCTAAAGTTTTGAAACACTAAAATTTTTTTATAAGAATCTTTGAAATCTAAAAAGTGAATCCCTAAAGTTTTTCAAATAAAAATCTTTAACCTTTTGGTGTGAATCTCTAGAATTTTAAAATGTAAATCTTTACATGTTGGATGTGAGCCTAGTAATTTTGATGTGAATTTGAGTTCTTGAGAATCTTTGAATTAAATGTTGGATGTGAATCTCTTAAATGTGAATATGAGTTTTTGCAAATCTTTATGTCTTACGAACCTGAAAATTCTTATAAATATGAGTTTTTGCGATTCTAAAATTTTGAGAATTAAATTTTTGTGAAACTAAAATTTTGCAAATTTAAATTCTTAGAATCTAAAATTCTTATAAATCTTTAATTATTTCGAATCTGAAAATTCTTGCAAAATTAAAAATTCTTTGTAATTTTTATGAATCTTGAATAACTTGTGAATCTTTGAAATCTTTAAGAATCTTGGATCTTTACGAATCTTTACAATTACTAAACTTTGAAATTCTTTAGGAATCTTAGAATCTTTGTGGATCTTTGATTTTTGCGAATTTTTTTAATTATGAATTTTTGAAATTCTTTGTGAATCTTGAAACCTTTGCGAAACTTTTAATTTTTACGAATCTTGAAACCTTTACAAATCTTAGAATCTTTTGCGAATCTTGAAAATTTTTGCAAACTTTTAATTTTTTGTGAATCTTGAATCTTACAAATCTTTAAATCCTTATGAATCTTTGTTTTTTATGCAAAATTTTGAATTTAATTGCAAATCTTTGAATTTTTTAGATAACTTTGAATGTTTTGCATGTCTTTAAATTCAAATTGAGAATCTTTGAATTTAATTGTGAACCTTTGAGATTCAAATTGGGAATCCTTGAATTTCAGTTGCAAATTTTGAATCTTTATTGTAGATGCAAACTTTAAATTTTTTCTTTGTAACAAATTCAGACGTAATAGGTGTCAATATTTTTGCACAATTCTTATTTCAAAAAAATACGCAGAGAGGGATAGCTGTAAATATTTCATTTAGTCCAGAGTCAATTTATACTTTAAGATTAGGCTTTGAATTTTTTTATTTTTTGTATTGTATTTAGTTTAGAGTTATTATTATTAAAAAAATAAAAAAAAGAATTGTTTTGCCGAAACTTGAAGAGAGTTCAATTTTAATTGGGTTGTTGAATTGAAAATGCTTTAATTGACAAAGAACTATAAAAGAAAATTGGTTTGAGAGATGGATTTGGATTAAAAATCCAAAGTTAAAGTTGATTAGGAGATTCAAACCAAGAAAACTCCTTTTCCTATTGTTGTTGGGATTAGTGGCCTATAAAAAGAGCCTATTAGGATCAATTAAAGACAATCAAGAATCAATAAAAAAAAATCAAGAAAGAAAGATTCAGAAAAAAAAAAAAAGCAAAATAAAATTAAGAGTTTTTTTTTTATAATCTTTTATTGTGTTTTGGGTTTAGATAATTAGGATTTTCTTTTGAAAATTTTGTGTTGAGGAAAGGAGTTAAGAAGAAATATAAAAGAGAGGCATTTATAAAAAAATTTTGGTAACAAAATTTTCGAAGGTTTCACCATAAGCTATTTTTTAATGAAACAAGAAAAAAGACAATGGGGTAGAGAAGTAGGAAAAGTAAAATTGACCTAGTTCGAGGATCCAATCTATTAAAAAGCTCAAATCTTAACTAGTTCCAATAACTAGCAAATTAAAGTAGGCAAGCACAATTACAAAGGCCAACGTGCTTTAGAATCAATTGCGGCTCAATTTTTTATATTTACTTTTTACTTGTCTTTTTCTTAAGTTCTAGTTATCTTTGTATTTTATAATAATTAATTAATTATTTGTTTGTTTATTTGTTTATTTCATTTATTTTATTATTTATGTATTTATTTATAAATATTTTTTTAATTAAAAAAGGAAAAAAGAGGGAAAAATATTTTTTTTTAAAAAGAATTTTACCAACATATTGGAGGGTTCAAAATTTTTTAAATAAATATTTAAATAAAAAGAATCTTACCATTATATTGGAAGATTCAAATTTTTAATAAATTATTTTAATAAACAAAAAACTTTACCAACATATTAGAAGACAATTTGATTTTTAAAATAAGTTTTTACTTATATATTGGAGAATCTTATTAATTTTTTTATACAAAAAAAATTTGAAGAGAAAAAATAATTTTCAATAAAACCTTACTAACATATTGGAATGCAATTTGGTTTTCAAAATAAGGTTTTACCAATATATTGAAAAATCTTATGATTTTTAAATATAAAAATTAATTTCTAGAAAAGAAATAATTTTCATAAGATCCTACCAACATATTGAAAGATAATTTCTAATAGAAAATCTTCCCAATATATTAGAAGATATTTTTAAAAATAAAAATTTTTTTTCATAAAATTAGATTTTGAATATCCGATGATAGAATTACTAAAAGTGTTACAAATAGTAATCTCTATGTAAATTTTTAGGTGAAAAATCTTTTTTAAATTTTACCGACATATTAGACAATTTAAAAAAGATTTTCAATATTAAGATTCTCACAAAAATTTCAATTATCACAAATAAAAATTTTTTATAAAAATTAAATGAATTTGAGGGTGGAGCCTAGAGTAACAAATAATCTCTTTGAAAACTCTTGAGGTGAGGAGATGTTCTTGAATAATTACTAACATATTAGAGTAATTTAGGGGTAATTTCTTATATTAAATTATATGGTAAGTTTTTTTAGGCTTTTGGATAACATAAAATCAAGTTGGTACCATCATTTGGGTGAGCGATGTAGGGGTGTTGTAATTTTTTTCACATGTAACCATATTGTTGAACCTAGTTCTGGTTTCGTAGATACGAATATACTTTTTGATGATACTTAAATTAAGCTTAGGATATTTTTTAACATGAGACAAATTCAATTAGGTGATCTATCGCACTTATACTAAAAAAAATTGATAATAACTCTTTAAGTCAAAAAAAGATTGATAATAACTCTTTAAGTCAGACTTAGATATAGATCTACAGATTTATATGTTATCACACTTACCATCCTTAGCAAAAGGCATATATTTAGGTATTGGTCATATTGTATTAACGGTTGTGTCTGAAAGTTTGTCAACTTTGAATTTTGTAGTTCTTGTCAAGTTAGCTTTCAAGTATTCACACAGAGTAATATCTATCAAATGCTTATTTTCATTGGTGGGCTTTTATCTATGGCTGATACTGATGCAGCATTGTTTTTATTCGTATGCAGGGAAATCTTTCTGGAGTTTGACCCAAGTGCCGTTTCAAAACTAAATGAGAAAAAGATAGATGCTCCTGGAAGCCATGCCAGCTCTCTGCTATTGGAGCTCAAGATTCGAGGCATTATTGAAAATTCTCGTCAAATATGCAAAGGCAGGGTCTTATTTTCATATTGCTGAAGTAAAATGCAATCTCTTCTAGTGTGCTTTGGATCACTGATGGTTTAGCAAATAAAGCCATAGCTTGCATGGTGAAAAACACCATCAGTCATAAGTCGTTTCGACAATCTACACCCCAATGAATTTAAAAAGATTCACTGTTCTTTTTATAATTCAATACCAATTTTCTGTTATATGCAGGTAATAGATGAGTTCGGGTCATTTGACAAGTACACCTGGAGCTCACAAGCCAGTAGTTGGTCAATTCTGGTAGCCTTACCAGGTTCCAGTAAAGAGTCCAAAATCATAGGTGATAAGCAAAGATCTCGTCAGAAGAGGATTCCGAGGCATGGGGCCAACAGTCATATTCATTTATGCAAGTGGCTGGACAGACTAATAACTATCTCATTACTTGCTAACAGCCGTATAATCTATTGGTAGAGCGCTGGACTTTTAGTTTCAGTAACTAAGATTCAAATCCTAACAATTTCAAATATACACACACACACATATATATATATATATTTATTTATTTATTTATAAACTAAAGAACTTGAGGAGACAATTGACTTGGGATAGCATGTCACCTACTTTCAAAGTATATATAGTACCATATATGATATAGGATTTTGGTTGAGAGGCTGCAATTTGGTTGTTGATTGAGAGTTTTACACCACTTTAATGTGGTGGATGATTTCTATGCTGGAGAATTATTTGTGTCCTGATCTAGAAATTAGGAAGAAACTTGCTGCATTTATTAATGTCAATTGACTATTACGGAAATGTTCTCATCAAGAACCTAGATGTTGTTACAATCCTCCTTACATTTTTCAATCAATAGAAATTTCCACAATTTCTTTGAAGAATATCTGTATCAATTTGTCACATCAAGTGAGTTGGCTAGAAAATTTTCGCCTCCAGAATGGGAATATTTTCATTTTAAAAACCAGAAAATCTTGGCATTAGAATCTAGTGTGGGACAAAGGGAGATCAAACGTGTTATAGAATATGGACTGACAGACAACGCAAATGGTCAAGTTGTTTGTAAGAATAATCCTTTGGCAGATAGTTGAGGTTTGTCGATATTGTCCGGAAACTCCATGATATAAGAACAGGTCTGCTAACTGAGTAGCTCATTTTTGGTTCCCAGCTGGCTGGCATTTGGTGGCTTTTGGCTTAAGACTTGATTTTTAGAAATCAAAATGTTCGGGATTGGAACATGTGCATGCGGAGGCGCACACGCTTGGGACCTAGTCCTGGATGGCTTTTCTTATTCTGTGTCTTATTACAACACAACTTGAAGACTGAAGACGTGCAGAACATGTTATGTTTTGCAGTTCATTGTCACCGTACTCATTTTACTTGCTTTTTATTCTTACTAATTTATAATATATATTTTTTGAAATGGATTAATAATAATAACAATAACTTCAAAAAAAATTTAACAATACTAACAAAAGATTCCATCCAAAAAATATAGAAACATGCATTTATATTGTCTATTCTAATTTGAAATTTTCATGATTGTTTTCACAAAAAAAAAAAAAAAACCCTTCACAATTAGTATTGATTCAAATTTTTACATATATACCATAATAAATTATCACATATTTGCAACATGAGATTGAAGACATTATAATTAATAGACTGAAAATTAAAACTCAACATAATTTAACATTTACATATATGTTTGATCATTTTTGATGGTCGAGATTTTTGTTTCCATACACTTCTGTTAATCATTTTATATAGATTCATGATTAACGTGAATTACTTTGAAGGACTACTAAGGATGAAGAAGCTCATGACACTCCAACACAAGCATCAGTTTGTGGATCAATCTATTAACCAGCAGCGGCTACATTTTGCCTTATCTAAATTATGACTCTTAATGGCCATAAATCATTTTCTTCTCCTTGGTTTTTGTTGTTGAATTCCACCTTGAGAAGTTGAAACCTTGTCATAGATCATAAAGCATTTTCCCTGGTTTTGTCTCTCGTGATTAGATTGAATTAACTATACATATATATATATATATATATCCTGTAATCAAGAAATAGGGAAGGCAGAAAATGGTTTCCATTCTTCTGTCTTATATGTGAACAATCGATTTGAGCTTAGAACATTTTAGAACGCGTTCCAATGCATTGAAGTTAGCACTGTCCATGATTAAGGGAAGGCCTGCCATTGAACTTCTCTTAGACGAATTTCGTAAATAATGTTAGAATTTACGATCGAAGTTCTGTACATGGAAATTAGAACTTATTAAGCCATTAAGTTCACTTGATGCTCAAAATTTCTTTTGGAACATGAAATGAAAAACACTTGATGTTGATACTCAAATTGAAACAATATTTACAAGAAGCTGATGCTTGAACAGATTGCAAATTCTATTTTTCTTTCCTTTTTGTTTTTCCAATTCTTTTGCAATGTTGTATACATTTACAACATTCTAAGTTCATAACAATCTACTTATAGCTCATAAAATATCATAGAATCCTTTGTCAGCTGGTATGTTCTCCCAGCAAGATAAATCCTGGAAGGGAAAGGAAAAAATGAAAAGTCTAATTGGTCTATATTTTGATATTTCATCCACCCTTCAATTGGATTTTGTTGAAAACATTCTTCCTGAAATGGCTGCTGCTAGTGCTGCTGTAAAATTGGGGTCATTTGTCAAGGAAGATGCCATCTGTTCCACCAAATAATGTCTGACTTCTGGTGAATCCATTTTTGGTTTGGAGTTTCTAGCTTCAGGATCAGTGCTGGACTTAGATTTTGAGAGGTCTAGAGTAATGGTTGGTCCAGATGAGTTAAGCGAGGCTGAACAAGGGACTGAACCAAGGGTCACACAACGGCTTGAACCTGATGTTGGTTCCATTTGGGAAAGGGGAAGATGGTTGTGTTCACCTTCATAAGTTGCAACTAGAACAGACTGATCATCAACGCTTCTTTGCACCTGAAAACATGAAGAAAATCAAACTTTTATTTGCAGCTCAAAATGTTTGTGACTACTCGGATTGTTAGAGTTTGATTGTAATATAATGAAATAAGGACAGCTAGGCTTGCCTTCTTTTTAACAGGGCAGCTTGGAGCAAAAGAACACTTGAAGTAAGCTCTTGGGGAAGGATTATCCCTGGTGACCTTTTGGCCATATTTCCTCCACTGATATCCATCCTTTACAACCTGAAATACAAATCAAGATCGCCAAATTAAGTACATGTGTAATCAACTTGAATAACAAAGTAAATATTTAGTACAAAGAGGCTGCAGCCTGGAATAGAGAAAGAGATTGCATATATTAAGATTTAAATTTCAGAGCTGCTGAATGTCTATGGCTGCATAAATCAACCGAGCTTCGGGTTCAAGAAAGTAAACTTTGAAATACTTAGAATCTAATGAACTGAGCAATGATTTTATGAACTTACAAGGCTAGTATCAGATGCTTCAGTCCTGACAGAAACTCTTGAAATTTTGGCCTTGATCATTTCTTCTCTGGGTTTCTTGCATGATTCTTCCTCAGTTGAGCTGCTTTCTGAATTCCCAATGATGCCAAAGTTATTATCAATATTGTTGTTGCTGCTTTCAGACTTCCTTTTCTTTGGAGGGCTATGCTCTTTTTCAGTGTTCTTGCTCATTACATCCATCAACTGGCTTTGCAAAGCATTGTAGCTCTCACACATTGCTGTTAGCATTTGTGTTAGCTTCTTGTTTTCTGCTCTAACACGGTTCAATTCTTCCATTAAAGCACCAGTCTACAAAATAAACAGCATTAACTCAGCTTAAAAAATAACACCAAAAACATTAGGATATTGCAAAGTTTTCAAGGTTGTTTGGTTTCCAAGAAAATTAATTCTCCTGGATGTCAAATTTCTAACTAGTAGCGAATTCTTAGGCACCAGAAACATAAAATCATCTTAATTTTATTGAAATCAATTCACATCTAAAATTGTATAAGATTAATATTCATGAACTTACCTCTTCTTTCACTGAAAGTTTGCTTCCAAAAACAATTAAGTTGCTACCTGACTCCTTCTGAAACATAACATGTGGAAAAGCTTCTGATCAGTTTAGCAATTCCAGTAACAGGAAAAGCACAAGAAATTTTCACAATTTCCAGATCAAAATTTTGACGTACCGGAGTTTCAAGTCGTAGGGACCTAGCTGAAGCATTAAGATCCAATGATGTATCCACCCATGAAGAAGTATCCATATCTTTTTCTCTAAGTCTAGTTTCTTTCAATCTTCTAGCAAAAACGCAGATCAAGTATATCCAAAACCTGGAAGCTGCCTCAAATTGACCAAGTAAGAAGCAGAAGCAGAAGCAAGTTTTTGCTTGAAAACCTTCAACTGAAGTTCCAAACCAAGTTCTCCCAATTGGCTCAAAAGACCCAAATCAAGAAAATATATATAGAAAGAAGAAAAAAAACAAGCTGAGGAAACTTGGTGGAAAGATAAGATGAACAGGTCAAGAGAAGGCTGGCATGTGCTGATAATATTAAAGCAACAAGGCTTTGTTTCTTTATATAGAAGTTAATAATATGGAGAATGTGCTGGAAAAATGAATTTATTTACAAAAGAAAAAAAAAATGAGACTAAGTGTCGGTTAGGTTTAAAAATTTGTCAAAAGTCAAGCACACCATAAAAGTAATGAAACCTTGGTGCTGTTTTATTCTGGGAGAAGTTCATTGTTGACCAATCTCTATCTAAAGAAACATAAATCTGTCTACTTTTGCTCTTTTCTGAAAATATTAATGACATCAACTGGACTTGGGCTTTGCTTTCTTGTCACGTTTTCAAGGAATTTTCCACGTTTCAAGAATCACTTCTATTTTAGTATTATCATACTTTTGTTCATTGTCATTACATGATTCCCTGTTTTTGTTTATTGTGAATTCAGGCGCATTTGCAACGTCTATTCTTCAATACATGAATCACTACTATTTTATGATTGCATTTGTTTATTGTCTATATATTATAGTATTTTAATAATTTTTTTGGATAAGTTATAAGTAAAACATTCTTGCAATCAGGTCTAAATTGATTAACACTCTGTTTAAGATGATTATGAAATTTATTACTATTTTCCTTAAATGAGCTTTTTTTTTTAAATAATGAAACATTTTACAAAATATTTACCTTTTTCTTCAAAATTAAATTAAAAAAATATAATAATAAAATTTCATTTTTTCGCCCATGATATCTTGCTTGGGTATGGATTTAATTTAATTTTATATTAGATCTGTTTAGTTATATTCTAATTTATTGATTGTTTTTTTTATATTTAAAATTATTAAAAAATGAATTATGATGACTAAAATTAAATATAATATTTTACCAATAAATCATGCAATTAGTGACGTAATGTTAATAATTTAAATCAAGTGAATAAGAAAATTTAATTTTGAATTAATTGTTATAATTAGTTCGGTTGTTAATGTAGAGGGAATATCTTATTGGGATATATTATATGGCATGGACCTAGGACTATCCAAATCAATAAAGTGCTTCAATGGCTTGGAAAAATTAAGGTAAAGTATCATAAGTATATATTAAAATATAAGGAATAAGATCTACCTAGAAGTTGACCTTGAACATGAATTCCACATGACATGAATAATTTAATATCTCATTTGATCTTAGCTTTTGCTTTTAATTTTTTAGGTGATTTAGCAAAATGAAAACATCATTCAAAAGAATGGAACTATACCGTTCAATTATAATAACATGGTGCTCAGCAAAACGTGCATTATAAAGTAAACAGCTCTAAATAATTAAATAAAAAAACAATTGATTGGATAATTAATATCATACTAAATTTTGATTTTACTAATTGTATATAAAAATGTCGAAAATTTCCAAAGGAAATATTAATGCTTTGTGATTAGAATATGGGGCTTTTAACATGGAGTTTTCAAATTCAAATACTAAGCAGGTTCGAGTTTATAAAATGGAAGAAACTTACCTGCCACCATACTGTCTAAAGTCAATTAGATGTTATATGTAAAAAGAAATTATTATAAAGCGTTGAAATTTAAAAATTTTTACTATTAATTTTTTCTTAATATACTTGATTAATATTCTAAGCAACTTAAAATATATTTTAAAGAAAAAGAAAGTGAAAACATTTATTAAGGATGGACTTTAAAATATTGAAAAAAAAAAGACATTATTTAAACTTTCTTGTTATTTAAACATTATTTAATAATCATTTGAAAAATTATGTATGTAAACTTTATTGTTCTTTAATTTTTTTATCAAAAAATAAAAGGTTTTAGACTTTATTCAACATATCCTCTCTATGAATCAGCCCAAAGATGTTTATCTACAAAAAACATGATGAATTCATAAAAAAAATTATTTTTAAACAACTTTTCAGTGGATTCAAGCCTAAGCAACATTTGAACCTATCATAAGTTGATAATTCTTTAATCTTATTTAAAATATCCATTTAAATGTATTTTATTTTGGTCCATTGTTTTAGTTTTCTTTTCTACTTTAAATACTTTGAGTGCTAAAATAAATTAATTCATTGTTTGCTATTATTAAAATGGTATACTTATTTACTTAGTTAAATATTTTTTTTTGATACATGGGAAATTGTCACCATGCTTAGCTCGTGTTTTCATTATCATTTTTTTTCAAATTTCATAACCACGTTCAACATATAGTTTTGTTATATAATTGGTCCTTTGAAACATAATAAAATATTTAGTTGTATAATTTTCTAATAATATGACTAGATTTTCAAAGAAATTAATATGATTGGATCGTTTTGAATAATTGGTAATTCAAATTTCAATGCTAAAATTTCCATTTAAGACTAATTTTTGAATAGTAAATCTTCAAATCTTAGCCATCAAATTTCTCCAAATTTTTAAGATTCAATTATATATGATGCTTTAAAAAAAGGGGAAAAAGAGAGGGATAAATTTAGGAGCAAAGTTGGTAAGCATGGTTTAAAATAAACCCAAAAATAATAGTCGTATGTGATTGAAAATTATTTTCTCATTGACCCTTTTATCAAATCTAGAATTTAGCTTTGGTCAATATTGCTCATTTCTTATCCACAGAAATGAAAAGAAGAGTGCTAACATGCACATATCAATCAACCAAATTGGACTTTACACGTTTTATTCCTTTCACATTTTAGGAAAATGACAAAGACAACTAAACAAAAAGTCCCTATGGTTAGGTGATCGGCCAAGTGGGATTTTGAATAAATTTTTTTTAATTTATTAATTAATAAAAAAATTTATTTAATTTTTATTTTAAAATATATTGAGAATATTAATATTTTTATAAACAATTTCACGTCTCTCATTATCAATAAATTAGATTAGAATTTGAATAAAAATTTTAAAAAAATTAATCGAACTGAACCAAATCCGTAAATTCTCCTAATTGAATATTTTTTTTTATTGGCCATTTGATTTTTTTTAATAAATTCCTTCTTTTAAACTTGTTTTAATGTAAATAGTCGAGTAATTATTGCTTTAGGTGAATTATTAGGTTGGGTTGGGTAGTACTTCGAGTTTATTGAGTGGAATTTTAATTCTAATAATTATCTTATAAAGTTTTATAAGGTTTCCTACCTTAATGAGCAAAAAAAAAAAAAAAAAAACCCAATTATATTTGAAGAATTATAAGTCAAGAATTAGGAGAAGACGAAAATTTGCAAGAATTCAAATTTATCAATCTTATTTTGCATTTAACCAAAAAGAAAAACTTAATTTTGCATAAATGATGTATTTTAGGAGGGATCTATTATAATTTGTGGATGGTTTTTTGGTTTTGGTAACTAGATGATTGTTGGAAGGCTGGTTAGGTGATTGACCCAAAAATTAACATGAATTGTAACATAAAGAAAAATCGGGGGAGCGTTCGAAGTAGGATTTTGATGTAGCTCTGAGGTTCAAATCAATGAAATGTAATAGATGAAAAAAATTAAAAAAAAAAAAAAGAAGAGAAAATAAAGAAATCAGTAAGAGTAAGTGAAAGTGAAAGTAAAATTGAGGGTTTAAAATGTGATAGATATGTTTCGATTTTACATTTTATAATTGATTGATATTGATGTGATTAATTGACTTACATTGATATGATTAAATGATTTATTTGATATTTATTAAACGTTTGATCAATTAAAATGATCATCAATTAAGAATCAATGAATGCTGATTTAATAATTAGAGTTATTATATTTATATATATATATGGAAACTATTGGATAAATTAAGTTTGTTAAACGTGGTAATCAACAATTCCCTTGGGTAGCAAGCCTACATTTGACAAAATTTAGTCAAGTTGACTAATTGACATAACCAATCTTATTGAATGACACAACTGATAGTTCAGAAAATGAACTAATAGAGAGATTAGGTTGCCGGTTTATAGGTTATGGTCCGCAAAGGGCAGCCGACAGCCATAATGGAAAGAAAATATTAGCTAATTAGTAGCCTAAATATGTCTTAATCATTTGACATGGTAATTATAAGTGTTGATAATCGTACAAATTAAGATGACCAGACACAGTTAACACGTTATAAGACAACCACAGCTGCCAATACTTTTGACTCCAAACTCTCGTGTTGATCCTTACATCAAATGGCACAATCAAACGCCTAGAGTCCTTGAGTAACGCATGGTTTATAATGGACGGTGGAGAGAGGCCGTACGTCAGGCAATGAGGGCATGCCTTGGCTCACCCATTGATATTACCTAATCACCTAAATAAAAAACCTTACACAAGTCAAAATCACCTAATCTCTGACCAAAGCACACCTCAAGACTCAACCATGGACCATGACTCCACCCCCACCCCTACCCCTGACCCGCCTACAAAAGAAATATTTATACTAGTTTATATATTATATATATATAAACAATGTATATTTCGTGTTTGTTTAGTCAGTTCAATGAACCTGTAAAATTCAAAATTCATCCTTAATCTAAAAAAAAAATTCTTAAATGCATGCATTTATGTTCTTATCTTATATTTTTGTTGCAATGTCTATGTCCAATTAATTACGTGACCAAATGTGAATACCTATGACTTGTTTGGATACGAATTTTTCATGTCTCCCTCCATTCAATTGTATGACTAAATGAAGAAAGCTACGACCCACTGACTCCTGTGTACAATGATCTTACTTTTTCAATGACATGTTTTAGAATTTTGAATTTTTGCTTAATTGGTTCAATTAATGAATAATTATGTAGTTTTAGGTTGCTTTTTATCAGATTCTAATTTTACTTTGCAATAGAATTTTGAAATTCTTACTTAGTTGGTTCAATTAAAGAATAATTATGCAATTTTAGGTTGCTTTTTTTGATATTCTTAATATTTTTCCAAGAATAAAGAATTTTCATTAGCTTGCAGCATATCTTCTACAATAAGATTGAGATTACACCATAATTTCTTGATACGTAGAATCATACAATAACTACAGAATCTAAGAGGGAGCTGGAAGTCCATCCTTGTCAAAAACAGTTGCGAACTTTTATTAGAATGTTTACTTATAATATAAATAAAAAATATATATAAATTAATTTATTAATAAAAAATTATAAATAAAAAATTTATCGATTAATTTATTAATTTTATTAATAAAAAATGTTTTAAAATATTTTTAAAAATTCTATTAATTTTCTTTTTATTTTTCAAAATTTGAAAATAAACACTTTACTTTTTCATTCGCATCCGTCACTGGTCAAAGATAAACACTAAAAGGAAAAGAGTCCCAACCTTTAGGAAATCCTTCTCTAGATTGCCAGAAAACCCAATCTGTGGTTCTACTCTATCATCAAGGTTTTTATTATTAAAAAAACAAAAGAATATTTTGATTCTCTTGTTCATAAAAAAATCTATCGTTTGAGCTCAAGACTATGATGCCATGACAGTCACAGAAGTTAAATATGAGACAAGATACAAATTGAGATATGGATTAGAATTATATTAAATTTAAACTAAGGATAAAGTTTCCAGAATCTGTAGTAATATATTAATTCTCTTTTGTATTGATATAAATTTTTAATATTGAGTAATGTTATTAACATAGGATAAATGATGAAGAAATGAATCATGTGTAAAAATCATTTTTTTAGGTTCAAATTAGGAAAATCCCATGTGTTAATAATTAAGAAAAAAAAAAAAAAAGAGCTTTAGATTCTTTCTTTGGAATCTCAATGGGCCAACATATAATTGTGACGGTCTCAAACTGTATAGTTTAAAATCTTATTGATACGTAAATATATAACATGTACGTTATTTATTTAATATATTATATTTGATAACGTAAAATAAATAATTATAAATTATAAATTTAAAATAATTTTAATAAATAATCATTGATAAAATATAAATTTAAAATTTTTTTATTAAAAAATATAAATTTTAACCAATTAAGTCATCCATTCATTTATAACCTTTACATATCTTTGTTTTGCACGTGTTGATCTGCTCCTTAATTTTTTTTTTTCTTGTTGCTGCAACCTTTTGCAATTTGTTTTCAGATAAGAAAAATTATTTGATGAAGGATAAAATTTGAAAATTGTATAGACCGAATTAAAAAGTTATCACATATTATATTAGTGAACAAGAATATAATCAGAAAAGTTTTTTTGTAGAATCGTATTTTAACTTCTGTTATATAAATATAATATTATATACATTATATTATTTAAAAAATGTTAAAATCCAAAAATTTTAAATTTAGAAAACTATAAAAAAAATATTATCTTATTACTTCATTAAAAGGTTAATAAACATCAGGAAAAGAAACCAATAAATAAATTAAATTAACAACCAACTAATCAGTATATAATTTTGGACAAAACCAACATCTGATGGAATTTAAACCTACAGACATAAAGGTTTGATGGATTCTTTCCTATTATCAAAGCAAGATTTCATTAGCAAATAAATAATATTTTCAAATAAGTCAAAAATTAATTTATGTGATAATATATTTGAAAATATGTCATATTTCACATTTTAAAGTAATATTCTTACACATTTCACATTTTAATAAAATATTCTTATTAGTCGTCAAATTGTTTTGAATAAAAAATTATAATAATATATAATATAATATAAATATAAGACTTTTTTAAAAAAAATTGATCCACCTTTTAGATTTTTGTTAATTTTAGTGAGTTGAGCATTAGTAACTTTAACAAAAATTTATTAATACATGCATGCTAAATTAAGTTTTTTGAGAATTAAGTGGGATCAATGGACCCCTTATTTTATATGTGACTACAACACTATTAATTAGGATATATTATTTATTTATGTAATATAATTATAAATATAAGATATATAAAATAATCGGGCAAGATAGGAAAGAATTTACGCTTTAAATAATATATTTAAGACCTAATCTATTTTTAAATGGACTTTTAAATAAAAAATAAAAAAATCATCAAATCAAATCAAATTAAATTTAAATATTATATAAAAAAATTAAGTTGGAAGCAAAGAAAGTAAATACTCATACCAATCCAACCCGTGTTGCCCAAGGGGAAAGTTTTAAAGATTCAAAATCACTAATGAGCAAATTGCATATGGGTTGACTTAGAGTGGGTTGGAGCCAAGACGGTGTCCAAATTCTACCTAGAAATCGTCGGTTCTGAATCTAGACAGATTCAAATCAAATATCAAACCCACCGCACAATCTTGGTGATTTTTAGTCTATATATGATTATATGCTTCCAAATGCTTGCCCTAATTTCAACTTTCCAAATATTTCAAACTATCTCTATAAAATTTTAATTTTTAATTGAATTAAATTGAAAACAATAGTTTTAATTTAAAAAATTCAAATTTTAATTTAATAAAAAAAAGGTACAAATTCTAATGCAGACATAGGTCGTCGGTCATAATTTCTTTGCACATGTTTTGGAATTGAGGATAGGGTTGAAATTAGGGGGCGGGCCGAAAAGTTCCCAACTATAAAGAAAAGAAAAAAAACAGCATTTATGGGATCAAACAGGAAATTTGACTTCACTCACGACTTTGGAGTTTGGAGATTCTTCATTCTTTTGACCGGTTTGCCATATCAATTAAATTTTAAAATGTAACTCAGCTTTTCTCTTCCAACAATTTCATTAATCCAAGCATTTTATTTGTAATTATTATAATAAAATTAATTAATTATATTTTAATATTATATAAAATTTATATTTTAAGTAATAATTTTTTATTATGATTAATTAATTATAAAACTAGTATAAATAATTGACGATGAAATCTTCTTTGTCAACAGTTTTTTTTTTTTTATTTGCACGAGACGGCAGCCAAGTGGCAGCCCAAAACAGTAGAGGGATACATTCGTTGAAGGGGAATCTATGACATTTTAGAATAATCTGTTTTAACATTAAAATAATATAATTGATTTTTTTTCTTATAAGAAAATTAATTGCAAATTGAAGTTAGCCCTTTTTTGTTTTAGGAAAATTTTCTTATTATAATCTATTGCTTACCTAGAATGGTTTGGTTCCAATTGACTTAATAATGTGTATGGCCCATCTTTAGAAAAAAAAAAAAAAAAGAATAAGAATTAAACGAAATTCATGAAACTTTGGTGATTCTTTTTTTTTTTTAAACAAAAAGAAAATATATTGTTGAAGAAACCAATAAAAAAGAAGAAGAAAACTTAAATACTTGAAACCATTGAGTGATGTTTGCATGTCGGCCAAGTTCAAAATATTGATATAAAATGTTTTATAGATCCACAAGAAATATATAATAATTATCCAACCCAATTATAAATTAATATAAAATTGACTTTATTAAATTAAGAACTTAAAAAAAATTTTATTAAATTAGGATTTTTATTTTTTTTTAGCGTTTTGTCAATAGTTATGTAGTCTATTAGTGAATTGTTGACTCTTAATTTTAATAATTTAAGTGATTTCAAATCTTAATAATTTTGAATAACAAAAAGATTAAAGTAGTTTCCCAATTTAATTTTTGTTTTTTTTTTTTTGTTCAAAAAGCAATTTGCAATTGACAAGAAATGCTTAAGTCACATATGTGGTGGATAGATGCAACATTTTCTTCAATTAAATCTCACATTATTAAAACTTATAATCCAAGTATAAATTAAATTTGTTTATTTAATAACTTAGGTTAATCAGTCAATAAAAATTGAACATTTCCAACCCAATCCAACCAACCCAAATCAAACCAAAGCCTAGAAGGTCTCTTCTTGACCTAGATGATGACATGTCCCCAAATACACACATGCATGCATGGCTGCCTAAAAGAATAATTTTCCAAAAAAATGATGCAATGCATGATATCATCACACTTTCATGATGCATATAATAATAATTATTATAAAAATATAACATAAGTGGCCAAAGGACCCCATAGTTTTTAAATTTTTGTAGGGTCTATTCCAACTTTGTCAAGTTCTTCCCCTTGAATTGTAATTTCCTTTTTAGTATGAATTTCATGTGCTTTTTGGTCTTCTTCTTTGTTTCCCTCTATTCCTCTCTATTTTCTATTATAATTCAAAGCTTATTTTAATTATTTGCACGTATATTATAATGCTTCAACGCAAGCATGGCGGCGTGGGTATGGTTGTTGTTATATTTTCTTCTTTCTAATTATTACTCTTTTTTCTTTAAAGTATTTTATTTAGTTTATTTTATCTGATATAAAATTTAAGACTACAATTATTTTTTAGTCTTCTTTGGTTTCATTATCCGGCCGACATTGGAACAGTAACTGGTCACGAGGAATAAAAGAGTATTTGTTTGATGAGCACATAAAGCACGTTTCTTCTATTGTTAGGATTTTCATAATTTTTTTTTATTTTAATATATATTAATTTGAAGTTATCAAGAATTAAAATGTATCTTTATTTTTATAAACTATTTATATTTTTCTCAATTTAATTTATAAAATAAAAAGAGAGCCAATCAATAAACAAAGAATTGTTTTGGTACATATCATCAAATGCAAAGGATTAATTGAATAATTGATTCAAATAACATGAATGCCAACTGTATCTTTTTCTTCCTTAAGCTCACTACATATTTCCTTCTTTTTTTTTTCTAATGTTTATAAGAAAATTAAAAGCAACAACAAGAAAATGGCTCCTATATATCAAAAGAAAAAAAAAAAAGGTGCTGCCAAATAAGCTATATTTTGCTGCAAGCTTATTAATTATTTGAGGTGTGCCAAAGATTATATAATTTGCTGCAAGTTATAAACTAAAACTTAATTACAAAGTAATGTTATCCAATAAGCAATAATCTTTTAAAAATCCATTGATTAGGCTGTGTGTCAAGCTGTCGTTTTAATCTAAGTTTCCATGCTTGGGCTGCAAAAATGAAGTTTGGACTGCAATATTAAACAGTGCAAACAGTCCAAACCGGTTCAGAATTTTAACTCAAAAAAAGGTGTTAGGCTAATAACAGTAATAATAATTATAAAGGGAACTTTTCCGCTATACTCTTTTAGAAAAAAATTTTTATACAGTGTAGCAAGTACAAAATTCATCGCTGGACTGCTTCCTCCGGATTCAAATTAGAAATTTTCTCCCATCTAAAATTTTCAAACCCAATTTGGAAATCCTAACCACAATAATGGACTCCAATTGATCATGGGCTTTGTTGCTCATCGCTCCAATTTATGTTGGCCCAATCATTAATGGTGGTTAGTGGCCCAACGAAGTACGTCGCACACATGGCCACGGATAAAAGAAAAAAATTAAAAAAAAATTAAAATGAAGAGATTCTCTCCACGAGAGTTTCCCGATTAAAATTGCACAAGCAACCTTTTCATTAGACGAGGCAATCGGATGGATCGAATTAGGTTTGGATCAAGTTATTTTAGGTTATGATCTTTTTTAATTTGGATTATTGTTAGTTATTTTTTTTAGATTTTATAAAAAATATGATTGTTTCAACATATTTTGTGTTTTAAGTTTAGCTTAGGTTTGGATATTTTGAATTTAAATTTTTTTGAGTTTGAATTATTTCAATTTTAAATATTTTTAAATTTTAAATTTTTATTTTTTATCAAATAGAATTCGGATAAATTTTTAACTTCGAATTCAATCTGTCAACTCTATTTTCACACATTTTATTTCTCTAAAAGGATTATATATATATATATATATATTTGTATATGAAATCCATTTTTGGTGTCCTTGGCTGATCTTATGTTTTCTTGCCATGAAAGATAATGCATTAATATCAAACACAACAGAGGCGAAGAAAACAAGAAGCAGCCGAGGTCGTCAACGAATTGAAATCAAGAAATTGGAAGATCACGAAAGCAAACGTCAAAAAAACTGAAAAGCTTTTCACATTGAGCGGAGCAGAAGTTGTTATCATCACATAATCAAAATCTGAAAGACCATACACCAAAGAAAAGGTGGAAGCAGTTCTTGATCGATGTTTACCCATCTGATCAGGATAATGATTCGTTGATAAAGCTGAAACAAGTTGAAGAAGACATTAAGTTGATCATAAAAAGATCAGTCTGGGTTTGGATTGGATCTAGCTCCCTGTCACATTACTTAAGACCAAATCTCAAGTTTATCTGAAACATTTTTATCTTAAGGAATATCTGTATTGTTTCAACAAATTTTAAAATATTCAATATAAAAATACCACTAGCTAATTGTCTATTACCAAATGAAAATCAAATCAATTTTAAGTTTCATGTTTGTGGAGTGATCAGAAGAACTGATTGAGTCTAATTTTGCCATTTTGGCCTTGATCCAATATAGCATATCCAATTGGAATAGTTCCATCATTCTCATAAATAGTGTTTATATTTCAATTTTGTCCTCTTCAATGGGTCCAAAAAAGAAAAGTTCGAAAATTTTCACATATTCACCGAGTTGGCATTAATTATAATTTGATTGGATATTGATCAATTAATTATTTAATTTTAGTTTTTTAGTCTAATGGTCAGGAGTCCTTGTTATTAAGTTAGGGAGGATCATCCACATGAGCAATTGGTGAAATGCTAATTAAATGTATTCTTCATTTAAAAAATTAAGGATATTTGATAAAAACTATCAAATTTATGTTGGTTATACATTCGTTCAATGCTTAAAATTTAACAGTCCATAGGTCTCCATAAATATAGCAGCAAAAAGAATATGTATAACAATAAAATGAGGTCAAATGCAAGTTTAAAGATGTAAATAGATCAAATCGGATTAAGCCAAAACTTTAATCAAGGCTTTCCTTGATCCATCCATTTATACTCAATTAAATTCATAACTTATTTTAAATATTGTTAAAACGTTTAAAAATTATTTTAATATTAATATTTTTAAATAAAATTAAATTAAAAATTTTATTAATAAAATAATATTTTGATTTGATATTAATTTAGAGAATATTAGATATTAATTTAGTTGATTATGAGAATTGATTTAGTCATTATTTCTATTTATTGTATTCTTTATTTTGTAATATTTTATCTTTGTATAAATAAACTTTAAGCCTCATTGTAATACACAAGTCATTATAATACAGTTTTCATTATTATTTTTTTTATGATATCAGAGCGATTTCATGATTCATTTCGAAAGTGAATCATCTTAGAATAACTAATATTTGCTTATTCTCATCATTGGTTTATTCTCATTTCTAATTTCATTTTTGCTTTTGTGCTTCAATTTTTTTAGGTTTCTCTTCCCATCTTCAATATTCATCTTTTATATCAATACTCATAACTTCTCTAATCTCCATTTTTTTTCAAGAGCTTAATAGTAGGTATTTAACAAGAAAATGTACAACCAATTTCAAATATCCTTGATGAAAATAACTACAATAAGTGAGCTATGGCTATGCTTAGTTATTTAAAAGGAATGAAATTATGGCTTGTTATCAGAGAACGCAAACACCAAAAAAAAAAAAATTCGGTGATAAATTTGTAGACTAAAGGAATGAAAAAGTAAGAATCAATGAATTTTAACATAGTTTACTAATACCACTGTTTCTTCTATCAATGTACATTGTGGGTGATTTGAACTTGCTAAAGATGTTTAGGATTTTTTTGCCACACAGTACAACTCTACCATCCTTGCTCATCAATATCATATTTTGACCATTTTATCTAGCCTTTGTCGAAAATCAAGTCAATAGATTGATGATTTTCATTCTAAAATGTAATATTTATGGGTTATGCTTGAAATTTTTGAGTCAAAATTTAAAGATAAAAGTGATGCTAGTAATTTTATTACTTATAAAAATCAAATTTGTCTTATTCAATTTTTAATAGTACTTCCAGATGAATTTGAGAATACTAGATCTTCACTTTTACGTTGACATCCTTTACCAACTATGAATAATACTCTTTTGAAATTGATATCTGAGAAAACTCAGTTAGATATGAGTCAGACTCATAATGTTGATACTACTATTGCTGCTAGTCTTCAAAAAAGTACTAGCTCTACTTTTCATAAGTTTTGTTCACAATTTAAGAGGACTAATAATCCCTGTCGTAACGTATAGATCTCGGGGATCTATCGCTAGACATTGACTTTTAGGGAGTCGCCACCAATCTTTTTTGTCTAGGTGCGATTGGCCACCTAAGGAATCTGTCCTTTCAGGGAACACCTAAGTTTAAGGGCCCCTAAAAGAATAGGTTCAGGTCTGCTAACCAGAACAGGGTTCGGGAGTTCGGTTACGTGTGAGGAAGGTTATAGCACCCTCACAACGCCCATCAAAAGATGGTACCAGCTTAAATTTGTGTTATCCAAAAGCCTTAAAATTTTATCAAGTAATTAATTATTAGAAATTATTCTCAATTGACTCTAATACTTTTAGCAGAAAGTTGAGAAAATTCCCTCACCTCAGGAGTATGCAAGAAAGAACTATTGTTTCACTTGCAGAGGCTCCGTCATCGGATTATTTAAAGAAAAAAACAAAATCAAAATTAAGATAGAAAGGAAGGAAAGAATGATTTTTTTTTGTAGGGAAAATTGATACTTTCAACTTTTCCCTAAAAATATTTTTTGAAAATTTCGATTTTCAAGGAAAATTGATACTTTCAACTTTTCCTCAAAAACCCTTTTTTTGAAAATTTATTTCTAAGGAAAATTGATAATTTCAACTTTTCCCCAAAAATATTTTTTTTTGAAATTTTGATTTTTAAGGAAAATTGATACTTTCAACTTTTCACTTTTCCCCAAAAATATTTTTTTTTGAAATTTTGATTTTTAAGGAAAATTGATACTTTCAACTTTTCCCCAAAAATATATTTTTTTTGGAAATTTATTTTTCTTTTAAGGAAAATTGATACTTTCAACTTTTCCCTAAAAATATTTTTTTTCGAAATTTATTTCTGAGGAAAATTGATACTTTCAACTTTTTCCCAAAAATATTTTTTTTTTGAAATTTATTTCTGAGGAAAATTGATACTTTCAACTTTTCCCTAAAAATATATTTTTTTTTGGAATTTTTTATTTTTATTTAAAGAAAATAAAATAATAAAAAATAAATAAAAAGAATATTACATAAACCTAATCTAATAAATAAAAATTAAAATAAACAAAGAAATAAAAAAATAAAAAAAAAAAACCTGGAGCGGCTCGGATCGCGGCTCGGCTCGGCTCGGCTCAAGGCAGGAAAACGGCTCGGGGGGAGCGGCTTGGCGGCTTGGCTCGGCTCGGCTCGACTCGGAGGGGGCTGGCACGCGCGGGTCAGAAAGCGGGTCGACGCCCGGGTCGGGTCGGGTTGCGGCAAAACGCGCGGATCCTCTGGGTTACTTAAGGCCAAAACGACGTCGTTTTGGGAGGGTATAAAAGGCACCTTCCTCCGTTTTTCGACAGAACGCTCCTCCCCCTCTCTCTCTCTTCTTCATTTTTCTCTCCCTTCTCTCTAGAAACCGAAGAACACCGGTGTCGGATTCTGGAAATTTTCGCCGGAATCTGGAAATTTCACCGGAAGTTGGCCGGAAAGTCGCCGGTTTCTGGGATTCTTCGCCGGAAACTGGGCAGGTCGCCGGAAACTTCAATGTTGGCCCGAATTTTCGCCGGAAAATTCAAACTTCGCCGGAATTTTCGCCGGAATCTGGAAATTTCCCAGAAATTTCCAGAAAAAATTTTCGCCAAAAATTTCTAAAAATTTTTTCTCACTCCCAGAACACTCCTAAACTTTTCCTAGCTTCCTATACGCCTCCTTTTCTCTTAAATCAGTAGCTTTGCTTACTGTTTTCTGTGTGTTTCTGAACTGTTCCAGGAGGTGCTTTATATAGGGATTGATCAGGAGTTTCTGATCAATCCCAATTCCTCCTTGGACGGGAATTCAATCTTTGAATCCCACTGGACTCTTCTGATTGAATTCCCACTTCCAATGGGATTCTTCAGCCTTCAATCTCAGCCCTCCAAAATCAAAATAAAAAAAAAACTAGATAATTAGAAAAGAAAATCAAAAATTAAAAATTAAAAATAATATCAGATAATTCGGGAAAAAGAAGATAGAATTAACAGATGATTAAAAAAAAAATAATAACAAATAAAATAAGATAAACCCAAAAATATATTACACAAAAAAAATAATAATAATATATAACTGTATAAATAAAATACATATAAATCTAATCTGAATAAAAATAAATAAATAAATAAAGATATACATAATAATAATAATAATAATAATAGAATATATAAAATACAAAAGAAGAAAAAAAAATATACAGGATTGAAATGGGCCTTACCCATTTGGGTCAGGCCCAATTGATCTGGGCCCGGACCCAATTGGGTGTCTACAGCTGCCCTTCTTTGCACATTTTCTGTGAAACAGAAATTGCGCAAAGACGTAGACACCCAATCAAGACTCAACTCAACATTTTTATTTTTGATTTTTTTTTATTTTTGTTTTTATTTTTTTTATTTTTTTGATTTTTTTGATTTTTTTTGTTTTTGTTTTTTTTGTTTTTTTTTTTGCCGAAGCTCCTCTAAACAGAGACTCAACGACTTTTGAAAGTAAATTGCTCCTCTAAACAGAGGCAACGGACTTTGGAAAGTAAATTGCTCCTCTCAACAGAGGCACCACGACTTTGGAAAAGTAAATTGCTCCTCTCAACAGAGGCACCACGACTTTGAAAAGTAAATTGCTCCTCTAAACAGAGGCACCACGACTTTGGAAAAATAAATTGCTCCTCTCAACAGAGGCACCACGACTTTTGAAAAGTAAATTGCTCCTCTAAACAGAGGCAACGGAACTTTGAAAAATAAATTGCTCCTCTCAACAGAGGTACCACGACTTTGGAAAAGTAAATTGCTCATCTAAACAGAGGCAACGAACTTTGAAAAGTAAATTGCTCCTCTAAACAGAGGTACCACGACTTTGAAAAAGTAAATTGCTCCTCTCAACAGAGGCACCACGACTTTGAAAAGTAAATTGCTCCTCTAAACAGAGGCACCACGACTTTGGAAAAATAAATTGCTCCTCTCAACAGAGGCACCACGACTTTTGAAAAGTAAATTGCTCCTCTAAACAGAGGCAACAGAACTTTGAAAAATAAATTGCTCCTCTCAACAGAGGTACCACGACTTTGGAAAAGTAAATTGCTCCTCTAAACAGAGGCAACAAACTTTGAAAAGTAAATTGCTCCTCTAAACAGAGGTACCACGACTTTGAAAAATAAATTGCTCCTCTAAACAGAGGCACCACGACTTTGGAAAGTAAATTGCTCCTCTAAACAGAGGCAACGAACTTTGAAAAGTAAATACTCCTAGACAATCATGTCCGAAGGAGTTGAAAGTTGTGTTTGAAGGGATTTCAGGAGATTATGCCCAAAGGTCTTATAAATCAACCCTGATACCAAGAGACATCCTATTTCAAGGATTAGAAACTTACCTGACAAGTTTCTTCTCAAACTTGCAAAGTCTTTTCATATCTGTCTTTTTCATGTGGGATGTTGGAACACCCCTGCTTCTTGAATTTGTACACTATATTCTCCTGAAAGTAGTGTATGCTGTGCAATGCATATGA
The DNA here is from genome assembly GCF_047325235.1 of Durio zibethinus. Lineage (NCBI taxonomy): Eukaryota > Viridiplantae > Streptophyta > Magnoliopsida > Malvales > Malvaceae > Durio > Durio zibethinus. Next base: position 1,122,416 of record NC_143187.1, read on the forward strand.
ATTTCAATGCATGCCATGCAAATGTTGGCCAATTAATTCCTGTTCAATGTATGGTACTCAAGTTTCTCAAGCTCTTTTTTTCTTGGGTGTCAAGCCCTTTGATTCCTCAAGGATCCAATTGCACTGCTCTTCTAAGATCGAACCAGTGTAGCTCTCAATTGTCTCTTCTACTCACATTCTTCTTGTAAGAAATCTCTTCCTAGATTCAATTTCCTAATTAGGAACTGAACATGTCGATTCTGCCTTTTTCACTCTTGACTCATTCAATGTAATGTAAAAATCTTTCCTGTTGTTATTCATTCATCAATCATTATTTCAAATTCAAAAAGTAAGAATGCATTTGCACATTTCTTCAATGGTGGGGTATTAAGAAGAAAAGAATCTGAATGTTGGGAAACAGTCATAACAAAAAAGACACAAAGAATGGAATAGAATGTCTCTTATTAGCAAAATGTTGGCAAACTTTGGTCAAGAAAGAATTACAAGGATAGGTATGGGGACAAAGCCCAAAATGAACAATCAGATAATCATGATAACACATCTCAAAGTCTTTTCTGAAAACTCAACCCTCTGATGTATTTAACAACTTGAAACTCTTCCGAACTTGCTAGCCCCTATATCAGCAGACTTTTAAATTCGATGCCGTATCCTCCTTATCTAAGCTGCCTTTTCAGGTTTTCAACTTAGACAACCCCCTATGACTCAAACCGCCCTTTTTGGGTTTTCGCCTTGAGTCCTCTTTTTTCGTTCACTTTTTTTCTTTTTTTCCATTTTTTCCATTTTTTCATTTTTCATCATTTTTCATTTTTTCCATTTTTTCCATTTTTTCATTTTTTTTTATTTTTTTATTTTTTATTTTTTTTGTATTTTTTTTTCAAGCATAATATTTCTTCACAGCATCAGAATTTACAGGATGGGGTAAATCGTTTCCATCCATCTCAGTCAGTATCAATGCTCCACCCGAAAAAACCTGTTTCACCACATACGGCCCTTCCCAATTCGGAGTCCATTTTCCTCTACTATCGTGCTGGATTGGGAGAATTCTTTTCAAAACCAACTCTCCTTCTCAAAAGCAACGAGGCCGAGTCTTCTTATCATGAGCCCTCATCATTCTTCTTTGGTATAGCTGACCATGGCACAGTGCATTCAATCTCTTCTCTTCTATGAAATTTAACTGCTCATAACGTTCACGAATCCATTCGGCTTCTTCTAACTCAACTTCTTTTAAAACTCTCAAAGAGGGGATCTCTACTTCCACTGGTAGTACAACTTCTATCCCATAAACCAAAGAAAATGGGGTTGCCCCAGTAGAGGTGCGAACTGACGTTCGGTATGCATGCAATGCGAATGGTAACTTCTCATGCCAATCTTTGTAAGTCTCGGTCATTTTTTCCAAAATCCTCTTTATGTTCTTATTGGCTGCCTCAACTGCCCCATTCATTTTTGGACGGTATGGTGTCGAGTTATGATGCTTGATCTTATATTGAGCACATATTTCTTGCATCATCTTGCTATTTAGATTCTTGGCATTGTCTGAAATGATTTTCTCCGAAAGTCCATATCTACAGATAATCTCCTTTTTTATGAACTTGCAAACCACGGAGTGTGTCACGTTTGCATATGAAGCTGCTTCTACCCATTTTGTGAAGTAATCTATCATCACAAAAATGAATCTGTGCCTGTTAGAAGCCTTTGGGGTGATTGGACCAATGACATCCATGCCCCACATTGAAAATGGCCATGGTGGTGCCATAACATGTAAAGCAGACGGCGGAGCATGAATCTTATCAGCATATATCTGGCATTTATGGCATTTACGAGCATAATCAATGCAATCATTCTCCATCGTCAACCAGTAATATCCCGCTCTCATAATCTGTCTTGCCATCATATGTCCACTAGTATGTGCCCCACATATTCCATCATGCACCTCTTCAATGATTTTTTTCGCTTCAGTCTCATTTACACACCTCAATAGTACTTGATCCTTGCTTCTTTTGTAAAGGATATCCCCGTCCAAGAAAAAGCTCATAGCCAATCTTCGGATGACCCTTTTATCATTTTCTATTGCATGAACTGGATATTGCTGATCCTTGACATACTGTAAGATGTCATAATACCAGGGTTTTCCATCTTCTTGCCCCTCTACATTAGAACAATACACTGGTATATCCTTAACATCTAACTTTATGGGCTGAATGTCAATGTCCTCATTAATTCGAATCATTGCAGCCAGAGTAGCCAATGCATCAGCAATCACATTTTCTTCTCGAGGTAAGTGATCGAACTGGACATCTTCAAATTGTTTCATCAACTCTAGAATATACTTATGATATGGAACGAGTTTTGAGTCTCTCGTCTCCCATTCTCCTTTCAACTGGTATATAACTAGAGCTGAGTCTCCAAACACTTTCAGTGATTTCACTCTTCTTTCTATAGCAGCTTGCAGGCCCATAACACATGCTTCATACTCAGCGATGTTATTTGTGCAATTAAAATTTAACCTCGCTGTTACAGGGTAGTACTGTTCTTCTGGAGAAATCAAAATTGCCCCAATTCCATGCCCCAAGGCATTGACAGCACCATCAAAATACATTCTCCAACATTTTTCTCCATGCTCCCTTTCTTCCAGTTGAGAAATAGCCATCAAGTCTTCATCAGGAAATTCTAGCTTCATCGGCTCATACTCTTCAGTAGCACGATCTGCAAGAAATTCTGCTATAGCACCCCCTTTTATTGCTTTTTGGCTCACGTATATAATGTCGTATTTCGAGAGCATTACTTGCCATCTAGCGATTCTCCCAGACAAAGAAGGCTTTTCGAAGATGTACTTAATGGGATCCAATTTCGCTATGAGCCATGTAGTGTGATAGAGCATGTACTGTCTAAGTCTTTTGGTAGTCCACGTTAATGCACAATACATTTTCTCCAATGAAGAATACTTGGATTCGTATTCAGTGAACTTTTTACTCAGATAATAAATAGCTCTCTCCTTTCAGCTAGCCTCATCTTGCTGCCCCAGCACACATCCCATTGAATTTTCACATACAGTTAGGTACAAAATTAAAGGTTTTCCTGAAACAGGTGGCACCAATACTGGAGGGTTCGATAAATATTGCTTGATTTTATCGAACGCCTTTTGACATTCTTCATTCCACTTTCCAGGATTATCTTTACGGAGAAGCTTAAAGATGGGATCACATTTGTAGGTAAGCTGAGAGATGAACCGAGAAATGTAGTTCAATCTACCCAAAAAACCTTGAACTTCTTTTAGTGTGCTAGGAGGTGACAAATTTTGGATGGCTCGTATCTTGTCGGGATCGACTTCAATTCCTCTTTCATTGACTACGAAGCCTAGCAACTTTCCTGACTTTACCCCAAAGGTGCACTTGGCTGGGTTTAATTTTAACTGAAATTTTCTCAACCTCTCAAATAACTTTCTGAGGCTGGTGACATGATCTTCATCCCCACAAGACTTTGCAATCATATCATCTACATACACTTCGATTTCTTTGTGCATCATATCATGGAAGAGTGTTACCATGGCCCTTTGATATGTTGCCCCAGCATTCTTTAATCCAAAAGGCATGACTTTGTAGCAGAAAGTTCCCCACATGGTCACAAAAGTAGTCTTTTCCATATCATCTGCAGCCATCTTTATCTGATTATACCCTGAGAAACCATCCATAAAGGAGAAAATTGAATGCTTAGCTGTGTTATCTACCAGTGTGTCAATATGAGGCAAAGGAAAGTTATCCTTTGGGCTAGCCTTATTCAAGTCCCGATAATCCACACACATTCGTACTTTTCCATCTTTCTTAGGAACTGGGACTATATTGGCTACCCATTCTGGATACTTGGCCACTTGTAGAAAACCTGCATCAAATTGTTTCTTCACCTCTTCTTTAATCTTTAGCAGCATTTCGGGCTTCATCCGTCTCAGTTTTTGCTGAACTGGCTTACATTCTGGCTTTAGGGGCAATCTGTGCTCCACTATCTCTGTGCTCAGTCCTGGCATATCCTGGTAAGACCAAGCGAATATATCTACAAATTCACGAAGTAGATCTGCCAACCGTCACCTATCTTCAGATGTAAGTGAAGTACCTATTCTGACCTCTTTCTTATTCTCTTCATCTCCTAGATTCACTAAGTCCACTACCTCCTGATGAGGCTCAATTGGCTTATTCTCTTGTTCAACCATCCTCATTAGGTCCGGAGGCATAACATATTCTTCAAAATTCTCTTCATTATCAAGTTCATCAGTATTGATTGAATTCTCAAAGCTAACCTCTTGATTGTTATCATGATTATCTTCATGTTCATTTAAAGACCTGCAATTGAATGAAATGGGGATATGTTGGCAAGATGTGCTTGGAGAGATGAAAAAAATGAAGACACAAGAAGAAATGAATGAAAATGCATACTTCCTAATTTTTATTAAAAATAATAAATGTGAATGGCCCAAACAAAAAAGATCACCCCATAGCCTTGGGCAAAAGCTATTGAGATGTTACTATTACATTGAATCAAAATCAAAAGTCAGAGGCATTTCAATGGCACTCCAATTGTTCAGCTCATAGTCTTGTGGACAAAGGCGAACCCACTCCTCTTGATTAGCTCCTATTTCATCTTCAACAACATTAATGGCTAACTGGGCAAAATCGTCTTCCACACTTTCCTTTGCAACTGGGTACATGAATCCTCCAGGTCTGAAGGTTTCATACAAGTGTGGGATAAACATCAGTCTAGCTATTTTTCTTGATGGCCTTCTTTTGACTTCCCACTCTGCCATCTCATAGCCTAGGCCCACCCTGTCGCTATTGTCTGCTATTGTTGGAGGTTCTTTGATTCCTTGTAAATTTTTGCCTAGCCCTAGTCCTGGACACCAGCCTTTGTTGATGACTTGGCTCACCACTATCTTTGAAAAAGGCTGACTTTGAAATCCTTCACCTACAGTATTGACCAATTCAAAAGATCGATAGGAGCATTCCAATGCTTCTTCGGCAGCCTCTACATATGGAGTGTTCAATGGTTGGGTCACTAGCATGTCTTCATCCCCAACTACCACTACTAATTGACCTTTCACATTGAATTTGATCTTCTGATGCAAAGTAGAGGGTACAGCTCCTGCCATGTGAATCCATGGCCTTCCTAACAGACAGCTGTAGGATGGAGAGATATCCATCACTTGAAATTTTATATTGAAGGTGCACGGCCCAATTTGTAAGGGCATCTCAATATCCCCCAGGACTTCTTTTCTGGTTCCATCAAAGGCTCTCACAATCATCTGACTATCTCGCATATGAGAATAATCGATGGGTAGCCTTGCCAAAGTTGACATAGGCATGACATTGATGGCAGAACCATTATCGATAAGGACTTTAGCTATGATATGGCTCTGGCACTTTACTGTGATATGCACGGCCTTAGCATTTCTCTTTCCCTCCAAAGAAATCTCATCATCACTGAATGAAATGTGATTTGGCATGACTAAGTTTCCAGCCAAGTGATTCACATATTCAACAGACACGTTATGTGCCACGTATGCCTGATTCAACACTTTCAGCAAGGCATTTCGATGTGGCTCTGAATTCAGCAACAGTGATAACAATGAGATTCGAGCTGGCATTTTATTCAACTGTTCCACAACTGAATATTCACTATGTTTTACCAGTTTCAGGAATTCACAAACCTCCCTTTCTGATACTGGCTTTGGCTGATCTTCTTCAGGCTCTATCTCTGGATTATTTCGTCTTTCTCCTTCTTCAGCCTTTTCCCTTCTAGCCTTCTCTAGCATTTCTGGGGTGTAACATCTCCCACTTCGAGTAATGCCTCCTACACCAGTAATGTTAGAAGCATCGGCTTTGGAGACCTCTTCTTTTTGCCCCTGCACTACAGCGTCACATCCATATCTCCAGGGTACAGCTTTATCATCTTTGTATGGGAAAGGAGTCGGGACTTTAAAAGTTACCGGCCTAGGGAGGAGCTTGTCTATGACTGATTTTGGTTTGTTTCCACACCGAATTGTCACTGGTTTGGGAAACAGCTTTTCAGGCCTATCATTCATGCACACCTCAGCATTCTTCAAGCTTTCTTTTTCTTCGTAGACCTCTATCTGATGTGAATTCAGGAGTTTTTGCACCTCTCGGTGAAATTGTTTACAGGTCTCAATGGAGTGGCCTCTTGCCCCACTATGATACTTACAACTAGTACCAGCTATATATGCTCCATGATAGCTGTGTGAACTTACCAGTTGCATCATGTCTGCCTTTCGTAAGACATCAAACAATTGATCGAGAGGTGTCTTAATATCTACCACTTCTTTCTTCACATGGCGCTCATGCTCTTCACCTATAGCATTCACATTATGATTTGGCAAAGGATTGCCACTAACATTTGGTGCAGTCATCCCTCCCGTGTCAAAGCAGATCATCCCATCCTTAATCAATCGTTGCACTTTATATTTCAGGGTAGTGCAATTTTCGGTGGAGTGACCAGCAATCCCATAATGGTAGTCACAGTGGGCGGTGGGATCATACCACTTTGGGTAAGGTGGCTTGAGGGGTTCCAATTTACTTGGAGCAATCAAATGATTGTTGTAGAGCTCCTTGTATAATTCCGTATAGGTCATGGGAATAGGGTCAAAAACAGGTCTTTCACGAGTGGTTCGTTGCTCCCGCGAGCCACCAGCAGCGTTAGTTGGGCGAATTTGTGGTTTTGGGGTGGGTTGAATGTTAGAACTGTACATGGTGTTTTGGGGTCTATGAGAGGTTTGATAGGTTTGGGGGTATGGTGGTTGGTATGGGTGAAAAGAAGTGTTATTTACAGTGGGGTGATAGGGCAGATATTCTGGTGGGGGGTAGGGCGAATAACCCCTAAGTTGCTGTCTATCAAAGCTCACAGCCTGAGCTTCAGTTTCTTTTTTCTTTGGGATTCTTTTGCTAGATGCTTCATTCCCTTCTAGCTTGCCATTCTTGATGGCACTCTCAATGATTTCTCTAGAAATTACCATATCGGCAAAATTCTTTGTTGCATTCCCTATCATCTTTTCATAATAGAGAGGTTTTAAAGTGCTAACAAATAGCACTGTAGTTTCTTTCTCGGTCAGAGGAGGTTGTACCTGAGAAGCAATATCTCTCCCCCTCTGGGCATACTCTTTAAAAGATTCGTTTGCCTTTTTCTCCAGATTCTGCAAAGACAAACGATCTGGGGCCAAATCGATGATATGTCGGTATTGACTGATAAAGTCATGTGCCATATCGCTCCACGAGCGAATGCGAGTCCTGTCCAGCTGAACATACCATCTGGCCGCAGAGCCAGTAAGACTGTCTTGGAAAACATGCATCAAGAGTTTCTCATCCTGTGCATGAGCTGCCATCTTCCTGCAATACATGGTGATGTGGGTTTTGGGGCACTTTGTACCATCATATTTTTCAAATTTTGGTACCTTGAACTTATGGGGGATAACCACATCAGGAACTAAGCAGAGCCCAGCGGCATCTACTGACCCATAGAAGCTAAATCCTTCCACAGCCCTTAGCCTTTGCTCTAGCATGCTAATCTTGGAACTTTCTTCAGCCTCTACTCTCATCTTTTCCTTCTCTTTCTCTTTTAAATCATCTAGATCAGGAATTGGTTCTACTGCCTTTTCAGTGAAGACAGGATTTATATAGCTATTATACTGCCCGGGGTTGAAAGTCGATGGCATTCCAGGATATGTTGGATATGCGAAGTGTTGTGGTGGGACCTCTTGAGCAGACTGAGCTTGAGGTGGGCCAAAACCTGGAGGGTACAATGGGTCAGCCACTTCTTGCTGGCTTGTACTTTCTTCAACTCCTTTTCCTTTATTCATATTATTAAGAGCCTCCAGAATCTTGCTTAGCTCACCCTCAATCTTCTCTTGGGCTTTCTCTATCTTTTCAAATCTTTGGGAATTTTCCTGCTTCATTTGTCTTACTCTGAATCTGGTGTTGAATCGATGAGTAGGATTTTCGCTAGACGGAGCTATCCTGGAACCTTGAGTACCATATCTTAGAATCAGTAAATTGGCATGATCATCACATGGTTATTTTGTAAGTGTAATGAATGAGAATGCAATGAATGAGAATGTAATGAATGAGAAATGCATGTATGCAAAGAACATTTGCCTCAAAACGGTATTCAACTAAAAAATTTCATTTATTCCAAAAAACTTTGGTCTACATTGAGTTTATCATCCTAGCATTATAGCCATAAAATTGTTTGATCTGTTCATACTGGGCCTTGGCCTCTTCTAAGAAGTTCAAGAGACGCTGTCCATGTTCTCCTACTGGGGCCACCACTTGTCTTAATGCCTCTGCCTCTTCCACCATCTCTCTTGCCTTACGCACCCCTTTATGAATTTGGGCTGTTAAGTGCTCAATGTATTTCTGCCTCCCTAGGTTCTCTCTTTTACCACACCAGACTTGGTATGATAATTCTCTATGTTCTCTAACCAATGCAGCAATGTGGTCTCCTTGTTCATCCAACCTTTGACTTAGCCCGCTCAAATAACTGTTTAGCATGTTAATTTCTGCCTGTGCTTCAGTACTTTCTTCTTCTAATTCGGCATACTCTTGCTTCAGTCTTGTGTTTTCCTCAGTCAGCTCGACAATGGTTATCCCTTTGGCCCTTTCTCTCACACATAGCCTCTTATGCTCCTGGTGTAACCTTGCTAGATCTTCAGTAGCTGCATCACGTTCTCTAGCAATCTTATGAACTTTAACTTCATAATTTTCAGCTCTACCTTTCCACTGGGCTTTTTCTTCTTGAAGTTCTTGAATCTCTTTCTTTAACTTGATCTTTTCAAATTCAAACTCTTTTGTTGCCAGCTCTAACTCTGATGGTATCTCTTCAAGCTTTTCTTCTGTCGGTGGTTGAGAGACTTCATAAGTGAATACCATTTCCTGTCTTCTCTTTGTTCTCCAAACCAAGTAACCTGGAGTGACTTTTTCAGTGAATGGTCCAGGACTCACTCTTTGGGGATTTTTCCATGCTTTGATCATCCCATTCATCCTCTGAAATGCTTTAGGCTCACTATAAGAGAAATCTAACTGATGAAGCCCATAAGTCATAGGAATAAACTGTTCTCCTCCCAATTGTCTCCTCACTAAGAGCGGTGCATAATTCGTCACTCCCCATAAACCTAGAAGTGGAACCACTGTATTATCTCCACATTGGTATAACATAGGCTCTCGATTCATCCATGGGGCTAACCATCTCACCTTGGCACCTTCCAACTTTTGCAAGAAAGTTATCCATTCTTGTTTAGACTTCTGCTTTGACCACCCACTTTCACAGAACTCTTTGATCGGAAAGCGATTACGGACATAAATCTTGGAGAAAGCCCCATTTCCTTGTTCAAAATGGCTTTTCATCCATACGTACAATAGCTGTATGCATCCTATGAAGCGCCCTCCATTCCGACGACAATAACTCAAAGATCTGATAGTCTCTGCTAATATTACCGTTGAAGGATTACAGCCATTGATCACACTCTCAAAGAAATCAACCACTGCTATCTCAATATGTCCCAAAACCTTTGAAAAGATTACCAGTCCGTATATAGCCAAGGCAAATATGTCTAACCCTCGTTCTTCATTGATGTGTTGCATCAGAAACTCATGAAAGAACTTCCAAGGTAAGCAAACCTGTTCTTGTTTCTTCTTTGTATGAGAATCCATAACTTCCTTGTCTATCCCCATGAGTTGAGCCAGACTTTTACGAAATCTTGACTTATGTTTTTTGACATATATCTTGTCAGGAGTCTTTAGATGCAAACCCAATAAGACCGAATATTCTTCTATGGTGGGAGTCATATCAGCTTCGTTAAAGATAAAACACCTGTATGCAGGATCCCAGAATTGTGTTGCAGCTCTAATTAGTTGATCATCAACAGCCACTGCTAGAAGGTGTGCTATATGCCCATGCTTCTGACAAAACTGCCCTTGTCTTGACAGACTCAGCTTTTTCCAGATGTCAACCAAATCTTCTAAATTATTCTGTTTGAGGAGGACAGATGTTTCTTGAGACAGAGTAGACTCATACCCAATTGGCAAGCAATCTCCCATCTTCAATTGAGTCTTTTCTGATAGGGCCCTTACTTCATTAGGTGTCCCACAGGGTGCTAATACTGATGAAGAGCAAACTAGGCGTTCATTGGTGTCCATGAAAAAAAATTTGTTGAAGATCGTTTTTCAAGCAAATGTTCTTTTATGCAACCTTATGATATGCGTATGAACCAATGCAAAAGAAATAAGAAAAAGGTTAGTATACCCAGAAAAAGAACAAATAACTAAGTAATTTTACACATCACACATCACACAAAGTAAAAGGGATGAATCCTATGCTTTTGGTCAATTCTAAAAAGGGAGAGTGATAGCTCTATCTATAGGTTAGGCATTCTTAAGGTTCACTATATGTGGTTTTAGGGTCAAAGTCTAAAGGTCCTCAAATTGTTCCTTACATCCTTGTCCATCACAGACTAGTAAGGCACCCTAATCCTCACCCATTACAGGCTACAAGCGGAAAAGGTTCAATTTGAGTGGGAGTATTTCGCTAGCCACTGCGGAGGCATTAGACCTCACGAAAGCAATAGGTACTTTACTCCCTCCTAGAGGGACGGAGCTCGGGTGTAGAGCTCATGTTATGCACATGCACATGAATAACATAATTAACAAGATAAATAAACAGGAATGAATAATAACACATATATACAAAAATGGTTCAATTTTATTAGGCTTTTGGATAACACAAATTATTTGCTGGCCTGACTCTCAAAGTCCCCAGCGGAGTCGCCAAGCTGTCGTAACGTATAGATCTCGGGGATCTATCGCTAGACATTGACTTTTAGGGAGTCGCCACCAATCTTTTTTGTCTAGGTGCGATTGGCCACCTAAGGAATCTGTCCTTTCAGGGAACACCTAAGTTTAAGGGCCCCTAAAAGAATAGGTTCAGGTCTGCTAACCAGAACAGGGTTCGGGAGTTCGGTTACGTGTGAGGAAGGTTATAGCACCCTCACAACGCCCATCAAAAGATGGTACCAGCTTAAATTTGTGTTATCCAAAAGCCTTAAAATTTTACCAAGTAATTAATTATTAGAAATTATTCTCAATTGACTCTAATACTTTTAGCAGAAAGTTGAGAAAATTCCCTCACCTCAGGAGTATGCAAGAAAGAACTATTGTTTCACTTGCAGAGGCTCCGTCGTCGGATTATTTAAAGAAAAAAACAAAATCAAAATTAAGATAGAAAGGAAGGAAAGAATGATTTTTTTTTGTAGGGAAAATTGATACTTTCAACTTTTCCCTAAAAATATTTTTTGGAAATTTCGATTTTCAAGGAAAATTGATACTTTCAACTTTTCCTCAAAAACCCTTTTTTTGAAAATTTATTTCTAAGGAAAATTGATACTTTCAACTTTTCCCCAAAAATATTTTTTTTTGAAATTTTGATTTTTAAGGAAAATTGATACTTTCAACTTTTCACTTTTCCCCAAAAATATTTTTTTTTGAAATTTTGATTTTTAAGGAAAATTGATACTTTCAACTTTTCCCCAAAAATATATTTTTTTTGGAAATTTATTTTTCTTTTAAGGAAAATTGATACTTTCAACTTTTCCCTAAAAATATTTTTTTTCGAAATTTATTTCTGAGGAAAATTGATACTTTCAACTTTTCCCCAAAAATATTTTTTTTTTTAAATTTATTTCTGAAGAAAATTGATACTTTCAACTTTTCCCTAAAAATATATTTTTTTTTGGAATTTTTTATTTTTATTTAAAGAAAATAAAATAATAAAAAATAAATAAAAAGAATATTACATAAACCTAATCTAATAAATAAAAATTAAAATAAATAAAGAAATAAATAAAAAAAAAAAACCTGGAGCGGCTCGGATCGCGGCTCGGCTCGGCTCGGCTCAAGGCAGGAAAACGGCTCGGGGGGAGCGGCTTGGCGGCTTGGCTCGGCTCGGCTCGACTCGGAGGGGGCTGGCACGCGCGGGTCAGAAAGCGGGTCGACGCCCGGGTCGGGTCGAGTTGCGGCAAAACGCGCGGATCCTCTGGGTTACTTAAGGCCAAAACGACGTCGTTTTGGGAGGGTATAAAAGGCACCTTCCTCCGTTTTTCGACAGAACGCTCCTCCCCCTCTCTCTCTCTTCTTCCTTTTTCTCTCCCTTCTCTCTAGAAACCGAAGAACACCGGTGCCGGATTCTGGAAATTTTCGCCGGAATCTGGAAATTTCACCGGAAGTTGGCCGAAAAGTCGCCGGTTTCTGGGATTCTTCGTCGGAAACTGGGCAGGTCGCCGGAAACTTCAATGTTGGCCCGAATTTTTGCCGGAAAATTCAAACTTCGCCGGAATTTTCGTCGGAATCTGGAAATTTCCCAGAAAATTCCAGAAAAAATTTTCGCCAAAAATTTCTAAAAATTTTTTCTCACTCCCAGAACACTCCTAAACTTTTCCTAGCTTCCTATACGCCTCCTTTTCTCTTAAATCAGTAGCTTTGCTTACTGTTTTCTGTGTGTTTCTGAACTGTTCCAGGAGGTGCTTTATATAGGGATTGATCAGGAGTTTCTGATCAATCCCAATTCCTCCTTGGACGGGAATTCAATCTTTGAATCCCACTGGACTCTTCTGATTGAATTCCCACTTCCAATGGGATTCTTCAGCCTTCAATCTCAGCCCTCCAAAATCAAAATAAAAAAAAAACTAGATAATTAGAAAAGAAAATCAAAAATTAAAAATTAAAAATAATATCAGATAATTCGGGAAAAAGAAGATAGAATTAACAGATGATTAAAAAAAAATAATAACAAATAAAATAAGATAAACCCAAAAATATATTACACAAAAAAAATAATAATAATATATAACTGTATAAATAAAATACATATAAATCTAATCTGAATAAAAATAAATAAATAAATAAAGATATACATAATAATAATAATAATAATAGAATACATAAAATACAAAAGAAGAAAAAGAAATATACAGGATTGAAATGGGCCTTACCCATTTGGGTCAGGCCCAATTGATTTGGGCCCGGACCCAATTGGGTGTCTACAATCCCATTTAGAAATGTAAAGCTAAATATCATTATAACGATAGTCTAATTCATGATCCTCGCTTTAACAAGACTGTTACGGCAACAATCATTAAACCAAACACTTTTGAGTATTTGTGTGAGATCGTTGTAATCTCCACCATTAATCTTCAAACTTATTTCAATCAAGTATTATCTCAATCTCATGTTACTGACATATCTGTTGTCATATCAGGTATTGTTTAGTTGTTTGATATTGTCTATGAAAATCATAGGACTACTACTTTTTTTGTTTAAAAGAAGATATCTGTATCAATGGTCTAATCATTAAAATAACAAATTGATCTATCTTAAAAGCTAGCCACATTGGTAATATTGAAAAATTAAAACTATGTATATCTAACATTTACCTTATTCCTAATCTTGCCTTAAATTTACTTTCTGTTGGCCAACTTTGTGAACTTGGTCTTGATTTATATTTTTAACAACAATATGGTTGTATTGTACATGATCCTCAAACAGGTCAGAAAGTTGAAACAGGGTGTAAGGTTGGAACATTATTTGAAAATTTCACAATATTTGCTTACTATTGCTACATCTCAAACAACCATCTCTTCAATTTTTTTTAGATTTATGGCATTCTAGGCTAAGACATGCATTTATTTCTCAAATAAAATTACTTGCTTCCACTGGTACCTTAGGTAATGTTTCTCATGATATTTTTTATTATTTGTCTTGTCAACTTAGAAAGCAAAGTGCTTTACCTTTTAATAAAAGTGATTCTATCTCATTTGCTCTTTTTGATTTAGTCTATTATAATATTTGGGATCCAGCTCCTACACCAACTTTAGGAGGTTCACGTTATTTTGTTATATTTGTTGATGATTTCTTTCATTATACTTGGATATATTTATTCAAATAAAGAATTGAACTTTTATACATTTTTTGTGAATTCAATAATATGATACAACTTCAATTTTCTAGAAAAATAAAAAATTTCAAATCTGACAATGCTGCTGAATATACAAAATTTGAGTTCGTAACTTGTTAAAGGATAATGGGACTTTTCCTTATAGGTTTTACACATATACTTCACAATAAAATGATCGAGCTAAAAGAAAATATCGTCATATTCTTAACACAATTCGTGCCCTTCTCATTTTCTCTTCCTTTCCTTAACATTTTTAAGGTGAAGTTGCTCTTATTGTTGTTTACACTATTAATCGTGTTCTCACACCAGTATTAGCCATACGGTCTTCTTATGAGTGTCTATACAATAAGATACCTAATTGTCATTCTCTTAAAATTTTTGGATATGCTTGCTTTGTTCTACTTCTTACTCATGAAAGGACTAAATTTGAACCTAAAGCTAGAATGTGTTGTTTGTTGGGAACATAAAAAGTTCAATAGTATGTTCTTATTACATTCATCATATTCTTCTTTAAGTATTTTTACAAATTCATCTTTTAATTTTTCTTTAAATGAAGAGATTGTTATAGGTATTTATGACTCAAATAATAATCCATCTTTTACTCCTACTATGTTTAATCTAACTAAGGCTCTTATTGATACATTTGTCCTTTCATTATACATATCGCCTTCATTTCGTCATTCCACCTGGGTAAGAAAATCTAACACTTAACTTCGTGATTTTTACTGTTATTATGCTTTAGCCACATTACATGAATCTTACAATTTTTGTGAAGTTGTCTCTAATTCTATGTGACAACAAGTAATAGCAGAAGGGTTTTAGGATCTTAAGAAAACTCATACTTGGGATATTGTTGAACGACTTTCTAATAAGTCTGTGATTGATTGTAAGTGGGTTTACAAGATCAAGGCTAGATTTGATAGGTCAGTCGAACATTACAAAGCTCATCTTGTTGCTCGAAGATTTAAATAAAAATATAGCATTAACTATGAAAAGACTTTTTCTCCAATTGCATGTCTCACATTTATTTGTTCACTATTGGCTGTTACTGCAGTTAAAAAGTGGCTAACTTTTCAAATAGATGTTAAAAATACCTTCTCAAATGGTGATCTCTCCGAGAAAGTCTATATGAAACTGTTTCATGGTTCATCTGTACCTTATAACATGGTTTGCCATCTTCAACGTGCTCTATATGGTATTAAGCAAGCCCCTAAAGCTTAGTTTATGAAGTTTAGTATCACTATTGCATAATTGGATTTTACATTTAGTAATCATGATTTTACCTTTTTTACTCGAACTACTGAAAATGGTGCTACTCTTCTTTTACTTTATGTGGATGACATGATCATTACGGGTAATGATGTAAATGGTATTTAAGATCTGAAGACTTTTCTTCATTTTAAGTTTGAGATGAAATATCTTCATTCTGAGTTATTTTTTAGGCATTGAAGTCACTAGTGATTCTACTGGCTTACATTTATCTTAAACAAAATATTTTTTTGATCTTAATTTTCAAATAGGTTTAACTAATAACAAGATCGTATCATCATCAGTTGAATAGAATTTGAAGCTTTCTCGTTCTGATGGTACACCACTTTTAGACCCTTTTTTGTATCGAACTATAGTGGGTAGTCTCGTATACTTAATAGTTATTTGTCCAAACATTAGATATGCTATTCATCTAGTTAGTTAATTTTTGTTTGCTCCTTGATCTACTCATTTTTCTACGGTCTTTCAGATTCTACGATATATCAAGGGTATTATGTTCCATGATTTGTATTTTTCTTCTAGGTCTTTTTTGGACTTGTATTGTTATTGTGATTTTGATTGGGCAAGAGATCTTACTAATTGTCATTTTACCACAGGCTATTGTATCTTTCTTGGTTCTTCTCTTATTTCTTCGTAAAGTAAAAAATAAATTGTGGTGTCCTACTCTAGCAATAAAGTTGAGTATTGAGCTCTTACAAATGCCACATAAGAACTTTTATGGTTACGATGGCTACTTTAGGATATACGTGTTTTTTATCACTCTAGTACTTTTATATTTTATGATAATCAAAGTGTCATTCAGATAGCTCACAATGATTTTCATGAGCGTACTAAACATATTAAAATTGACTGTTACTTCATTCATCATCATCTGCTTGCTCAAATTCTTTGACTTGTTCTTATTACCAGTGCTTATAAAAAAGCAAATATCCTCACCAAATCACATTTACCTGGTTAATTTTTTGTCCAAGTTTTTAAACTCAAGTTGACCTCTTCATTACCATTTTGAGTTTATCGGGAGATGTCAATGATATTCTAGTAATATTCTAATAATATTATAAATTGATGATATTATTCTAATAATATTTTAATAATATTTTAGATTGATTTGATATTAATTTAAAAAAATTAGATATTGATTTAGTTGATTATAAAAATTAATTTAGTCATTATTTTTATTTATTATATTTTTTATTTTATAACATTTTACCTTTATATTAAGAAGCTACACAAATCAGTGTAATAAAATTTTCATTATTTTTGTCTTTTTCACAGAGCATAAACTTAAAAAGTTTTATCCAATACCCTACCAAAATTAGATCCAGCCTGAGACAAATCACGTTATCAAGCAATCAAACTCATAAATAAATCTCTTACGTGAATTTGATTTGATTTTATATTTTATTTATCCAATTACATGTGGATACCTTGATTTGATTCGATTCATTGAATTTTTTATATGTGACGTGATAGTGTCATTATTATAATTTCTACTAGTGACTAAAAAATGAGAATATCACCAAACTAAAGTTAGGAGACTTGCCAAACAAATGAAAAATAAGTTTTCGTTTCTCTTTAGACTTCTTCATTTTTCTTCTTATCCTGTCAAACACAATCTTCTTTCCTTTTTATCTATGACGAAAGAATTCTCATCTTCAACTTTAGCATCACAAGCAAAAGATTACCATTGGACCAATAAAATAACATATATAGTTCCATAGCCTTCAATAAATTATATGTTGAAAAGGTTGTTTGTCCATTTATTGGACAAAATACAAAACCATTGCTCGTATTGTTGAGACCCAATGTCCATATAAACATTATCTACAGATCATTTAGAAAAAGAATAGTGCTTTAACTAATTATTAAAGTTTTATTATTTTGAAGACCAAAGAATGGTGCATTATATATGTTTATTGAGATGTAAAATTCTACTACAATATATAAGAGATTATTTGTTTCATCTCATTTTAATTAAAAATAAAATTCCAAATCGAATTAAGTCTTTCGAGTTAAAAGTTTCAAAATCAATTATTTACGGTCCTATTAAAAGAGAATGAATAAACTGCATTTCAACTACCTCTTTTGTTTGCCGTTGATATTGCTCCATCAACCTAATTACCCTGTTTTTGGTGAAAATTAAGTGAGATTTAATTAGAGATGACAAAATATACGAGCAACTCATTATAGACCGTGCCAGCATGATCCATATTATTATATGGATGGATCGTACTTGGTATAATTTTATCTTAATGTTGAGATACACCACGATTTCTTGATTCATGAATTGTCACATTATTTTTAAAAATTACATTACATTTTTTTTAGGTTGCATTTTTTTTTATAAAAAAAATTCAACATTCTTTAATCTTTACACTTCTTATCTCTATCATTGCTTCAATTTTCAATTGAAAACTAGGATTTTACACTGTACATTAATGATCGAAGATTATTGTCTGCTATTGCTGCCGAACCAGTAGTTTTGTCTAGCAAGAAAACAAGTGGCCGCTTCATTCTTTTGTGGTACAATAAAAAACCACTCGCATAAAATAAAATGAAACTTACTCACTTGCTCTTTTTTTCTTACTTTTTCCAGCTCTGATATGCATCTTAGATTGTGCCAAATTCATGGGAATTTGGTACTGATTTGGCTAAGACGGCTCTATACAGGAGGAAGCTTCACTGCCTAGAATACTGACCTGAGTCCAGGATCAGTTATAAAGAACTTTACCCCACAAATATTTAACGTGTCGCTTCTCCTATTGGCTTGATTTGATATTATTATAACTTATCTGATATTTCCATTTCTATGTGCTTTGCCTCTCCTTCTAGACTCTCCCCCCAAAAGAAACCATGTCCTCAAGTGGATACGGGACAATCAATTGCTGCTCTCTTTCTCTCACTCTCTCCCCTGTTTTCTTTCCTCCCAAACGTCCGTTTTTATCCCCACAAATCCCAAACTTTTTCTGGCCATATCTCCATTCATTTCCCTGGGAAAGCCCACTTCTTTTAGTGAACCAAATGACCTTTCTTAATGGTCAGGAAAATGCTTCCTTTGCCTAATTAGAGAGAGAACCATACCGGACACATGGAAGAGCAAGCTGAGATGGAGAATCTACGCATCAGCTATAAGAATGGTTCGAGGAATATCATCTTTGGCAAGTACGAGATGGGGAGGGTTTTAGGCCAAGGCACCTTTGCCAAGGTCTTTTACGGGAAAAACATGTCAACCCAAGAAAGTGTAGCCATCAAAGTTATAAAAAAAGACCAAGTCAAGAAAGAAGGTTTAATGGAGCAAATAAAGAGAGAAATTGCAATCATGAGGTTGGTACGTCACCCCAATGTTGTTGAGTTAAAAGAAGTTATGGCAACCAAAGCAAGAATCTTTTTTGTAATGGAATATGTCAAAGGAGGTGAATTGTTTGCTAAGGTAGCTAAAGGAAAGCTAAAGGAGGATTCAGCAAGGAAATACTTTCAGCAATTGGTTAGTTCAGTAGACTTTTGTCATAGTCGTGGCGTGTTCCATCGTGATTTGAAGCCAGAGAATTTGCTCTTGGACGAGAATGAGAACGTGAAAGTCACTGATTTTGGCCTCTCTGCTTTGCCTGAACAGCTTCGCAATGATGGTTTGCTGCACACACAATGTGGGACTCCAGCTTATGTTGCGCCAGAGGTTTTGAGGAAGAAAGGGTACGATGGAGCAAAAGCTGACATTTGGTCTTGTGGGGTTATTCTGTTTGTTTTGCTGACAGGGTATTTGCCTTTCCAAGCTGAAAATGTTATGAAGATGTACAGGAAAATTTTCAAGGCAGAATACGAGTGCCCGCCCTGGATTTCAAACGACGCAAGGAGACTAATTTCGAAGCTGCTTGTTGCCAATCCTGAAAAGAGGATTACAATTCCAGGGATCACGAGAAATCCCTGGTTCCGAAAGGGTTTTACAAAACCTGTTACGGTTTCAGTTGAAGAGTCATCGGTAGAAAACGTCGAGAAGGATGAGATCGAAAGCAATGGAGAGCTGGAAATGGTAACAACAAAATCATCACCTTCTTTCTACAACGCGTTTGAATTGATATCATCAATGTCATCAGGATTTGATTTGTCAAATTTGTTCGAGAATAAAAGGAAACCAGCTTCTTTATTCACTTCAAAATGCTCAGCTTCAGCAATCCTGTCAAGGCTTGAATCTATGGGTAAGAAGTTGAATTTTAGTGTGTCATGTATGAAGGATTTCAAGGTTAAAATGCAAGGGAAAGTGGAGGGACGGAAAGGG
Source organism: Durio zibethinus (assembly GCF_047325235.1). NCBI lineage: Eukaryota > Viridiplantae > Streptophyta > Magnoliopsida > Malvales > Malvaceae > Durio > Durio zibethinus. The sequence goes on from NC_143187.1 coordinate 1,141,953, forward strand.
AAATTAGCAGTGACTGCGGAGGTTTTCGAGGTGGTGCCGGAGGTAGCGGTGGTGGAGTTCTCGAAGTCAGCCGGTGACACTCTTGAGTACAACAAGTTCTGTGAGGAGGATTTGAGGCCAGCCCTTAAAGACATAGTTTGGAGTTGGCAAGGCGAAAATAACTATCAGTAACTGTTAAGGGCTGCAGCTACGGTCTCCACCTACATGGGAACCATTTTCCTCTTGTCATTTTAATGGCTAATAATTGTGCCTCTATAAGCCAGATTTTGTTGTTAGATCCTACACATGACATATCTCTCAACCAACTTTTTGTAAATATTGCTATATGTATTGTATTGCAAGGGTTGAGGTTTTAATGATTTTGAATTCAATTTCATTATCATTAAATTAATATATATCGAGACATAATCAAATGAAATATGTACATAAAATCTATGTAAATAATTAATTAGTTATTAAAAAAAAATTTGTAACTTGGATGAGTGAGGAATGGTAGTTCCATTAGCTTTAATCTAATTTATGTGGTGATGGGTTGAATTATGCGATGAGTAGTGGTGGCTATGGGGCCTAAAAGGTTAATGCTCGATCATAAACTTTACCTTGTTTCATTTCCTAGTTTGTTGATAGGAAAGGACAATTAGCTTTAAGCAAAAGGAAGGACAATTTAGTTCTATCAGGAAACAGTGCTTGCTGATGCTGGATGAATCACTTTCGACTCATGCACCCTTCCATGACAAATACTATCAAACTCATACCGACTGGATCCGAATTAGCAATGTGTTGGCGTTTTGTAGAGAATTTAATTTTTTTATTTGTAATTAATAATATTTATAATTATTTAATTAATTTAATTGGATGAGAATAAAATTTTTATAAATTATATTAAATAGATTTAATTTAAATTTCGTATAAATACAAAAATTATTTAAATAATTTAATAATTAATTTTATACATTCAAATTATTATATTAGCAAAATTATTGTTATATTAACAAAATCAATATCATATTAGTAAATCAAAAATCACAATAGTATTTTTAATAATTAAAATTTGATAAAATTAATAATTAAATTAAAATAGTATAAAAATTACATTTCAAGAATTCTAATAAAAAATTAAAATTTGAATTTTAATCAAGTAAAAGTACTGTTAACATAATTTGACCAATTTAATTTGAAGTATATTTATTTATGCAATTAAAATTTTGTTTTTTACAAATATATTTATATCTATATAAATAGTCGATAACTTAAACCCTAGCTCCTCGTTTTCCCTCTTTGGTTCCTTCCTCTCTTCCCTTATTAATCAATCAAATCAAGCGATGGACAGATTAGCGCGAACCGACAATGGCGAGCCGTACGGACCCAGCGGCCAAGAGCATAAGGGGAACGAACCAACAAAACCTGGTTGAAAAGATAACTCGCTCCAAGATATTCCAAACCACCTACTGGAAGGAGCAGTGTTTCGGGTTGACGGCGAATACGCTGGTTGACAAGGCCATGTAACTCGACTACATCGGCGGTACCTATGGGGGGCAAAAAAAAAAAAACCCACCCCTTTCATTTGCCTAGTCTTGAAGATGCTCTAAATTCAACCTGAAAAAGACATCGTCGTCGAATTCATTAAAAAGGAAGACTTCAAGTAAGAAAATTGATTTCTCTCTGTCTTATTGGTGTCATTAATTGTTTATCTTTGATGAATCAGATTTTCGCTTAACGCATGTGGATGAGGTTATTGATGAACTTCTGACTAGAGATTATTAAGAAAAAGTAAGGTCGTTTCGGGTATTCACAGGTTGATTACATTGGTATTTTGATTGAGATTATCAAATTTGAATGTCTGATACTTTCTTTGAAGATGCTTCCTTTAATATAACGCTTTTGCTACTTGTTTGTTTTACCATTTGCTTTTACTTACTCGAAAGTTGCATGATGATTTTTTTTATTAAAAATGAGCAAATACTTAGAATCTAACATACATTCAAACATAGTTGTTCGATGGTAAAGTAACCTCATGCATTTTGATGTTTGCAAAGCTTTAGTTTTTTCTTATTATTTATTCAAAAAGTATTTGAATTTTGTTCCGAAACTCGATTTTCATGTTTTTGTTTCTGGGAGTAGAAGGAAAAGTATCTGCTTAAAAAAACCAGATTAAGACCAAGTTATTGCCCTTGACTTTTGATTCAACAGATGGACTCTCAAATCACTTGGAGCATTGGATCGCAAAAAAAGGTGTGTTGGAAGATGATTTCGAGGAAGAAGAAGAGAAAGAGGAGAACCAGCAAGATGTTTTAGAAGATGAGCTGGCTCATGAAAAGGTTTCTTGTATTTTTTTTTCCTTGCTATTGATGGACTATTGCTTAGTGAATGTTGTTGTTGTGATTTTTCTTTTATTGATGGAATTCCTATTTTCTTTAACAGGATTACTACCGAGCGCATAGTCCTGCTAGGGAGAGAGACAGAGATAGAAGATGCGACAGTTATAGAAGCAAGTACAGTTCATTGCCTTTGTTATTCTTTTTTTTCATTGCCTTTGTGCATATCCATTAGAATCCTGCTATGTTAGGAGTCCTGTCTTTTGCTTTATGATGAGGTCGTTTTATGATTGAAATAAAATCGGAGAACATGTGGAACCTGTATCTGCATTGAGAGAGTTACATGGTGGGGGAGGGTAATTGTTTTGATAAGCATCAAACCAACAAAAGCAATAATCAATTTGTGTAAGTGATATTGTTTACCATATACGTCGAAGATAAAGCTTGAAATATAACTTAATGTAAGCTTCGTCTTTCTCTCGTGATGATGAAAATAAACACACATCTACTTTAGGGTTAATAATTTGGATAACAAGCGTAGTTTCAGACACAAACTTGTCCCATTTTTCCAGTTACTGTTATGAAGCTAGATTTAGCTTGTAGCTTGTTACAGCTGACAGTTTTCTAGCTTCCTCAATAGCCATCTTATCACGTGAGCTGTTTTTTATTCATATTAGTGGAAGCTGTTGTTTTTCCATACTCCTATTTATATAGGAAAAAGTGTTTAGTGTCATGCTTCCCACACGGCATTTAAAGCCATGGATGGTCTAAACAGCTTCCTATAGAAATATCTTGTGATCCTGCCAGGTTTCTCTGCACTGACAGTGTGCAGTGAGAAGTATGATGGATCAGACAATTTAGCATTTCGGTCCAGTTTCTAGTGTGATGATTACATTGTTCTTAAGTCCTGTTATAGGCTTTTTTGAAATTATTATGTGAATCATGTTCTTATAATTGCGAAATTATTTTCTTGCTTTCCAAAAGTTGGCATGAGATATCTAACCTAATGGCAGAACATATTTTTTGCGTATTTAACATGGCATTTCAAACTTCGGGTTGGTTAGACTATTAGATGCCTTCTAGTAACAATCTTTGATGAAGCTGCAAGTGTCAAGGACCAAGGCTGCACGGTTGCTAGGCTTAAACTCTCGGTCCGTGACACAAGATTCAGCTGATTGTTTGTGGCAAAATCATGTCATTTATTTTTTTCCAAACTTCTATCTGAAACTGAAAAACATTGGAGCATCTATCAAATATTGATTTGTCGAAATGAAATTGTAGACTAATTTTTAGGCAATGGAGGTTCCAACTTCGTTTCTTTTCCTTTTCTCAGGGATCAAGGTTGTGACAGCTATAGAGATTATGAAGGAGATTGAGGCTATGATAGGGAATCGAGACGTGGCCGAGATTGGGATAGAGAGAGGGAAGGAGAGGGGGTACGGACTGTTATTGTGTTAAAGTGGAAAAGGAATATGGTCGTGAGAGGAAGCAGGATAGAAAGACGGATGGTAGGGAGCATGATAGGCGAGAAATGGACCGTGGCAGACAAAAGATTCCTACTAGTAGGGATCACAAGAGACAAGCTTGCAGCAGCAACAGTCCTAGAAGGCATGAACCAGGTGTTGGTAGTAGTGCTCTAGAAGAAACAAAGAAGGAAACGAAGGATGATGGAACTGATCATCCAGATCCAGAGACTGCTGAGGCCAACAGGATCCGAGCATCCCTTGGGTTGAAACCATTAAAAGCAGATTTTGTGTGCTTTTAGATTTAACACTGTTAGTATAGTTTGAAAGCACAGTGGCATATTCAGCCATATAGTAGTTATCTTACTATCGCTTTGTCCCACATATATTTTTTCCTGGTAATCGACATATTTTTGTAATTTAGGAACTCTGGTAATTATGGGATGAAGTGAATGAAAATTAGCAATCTATTTTGTCGTTCCCTTCACTTTGTAAGTTCTAACGAAAAGAGTAAATGACAGACGACAGATGTGAAAGATTCTATCATGCATGATGACACCAGTTCTGTTTATTTAATAGGTTCTCTGCAGGTTCCACCTATCACGCAGATCATTGGTTCCCTGATCATGCTTATAAAACATATTGCTGTCGTGTTTCTGGGAATATTTGGATTTTCAGGTGTGGCACTTTATTTGGCTACAATTGCTTACTTGGATTTAGGTTTGTAATATGTGGCATTAAACAGCCATGTCAGCGTCATTTTAATAGAAAATTCAACAAAAAAAAAAAAGCCATGCAAGTGAAATCTATGTTATATGATCTTGATCAACTGTCGTGTCAATACAATTAACGAAACAAAATCACACTTCTAACAGAATAAAATTAACAACATTATCAATTGGACCAAGAGTAGTAAATGTATATACTAAAAGCGCTCAAATTGTATGACTTATGGTAAAGGAATTAAATCTCAAATATTAAATGAGTACAGATATTAATTGTATAAGTTGACCTTTCTTAATTCCCTTCTACTTAGCCTTAAGATTTGCTCCCAAATCAAATCCCTATTACCAGGACTTCGAAATTTCCTCTGCTCTGCTATGATGGAGGATAAATTTTTTTCTTTTAATGTACTCCTAGACTTCTTTTTTTTATTTTTTTTTGTATTACGAAAGATTTTCATCTATGATTCAAATTGATAAGTTAATTTAACGATAGTGAAAAAAAAAAAAAAGGGAAATATAAAACATGTATATCAGGGAACCATATAAAGAACTGAAACTTCAAAATATAATCTTTTACTAGTGAATATAATTAAGAAGAAAGGAACATTAATAGGCTACATATATTCATTGATATTCACGAGATTGTTGAGTCCAATAACTATCTTGGTATATAATAAGCAATCAGTGCACAAAACGATTAAAAAAAAGAAACTGACATTGTTTGCTATATAATATGTATTACAACGGATTACTGAAGCAGTAATGCTATCCTCCCAGGGGCCATGCCAGTTCCCTTACCAAGGGTAGTTAGCTGGGTAGGACAAATGATCTGAAAATCCTAAGACTGAATCCGAAGTGAGTCTTCTTGCTGTGCTGGTATAGGCAGGTGACCTTTCTCTTGCAAGCTCTTGACTGTTTCATATAGGGACTGCTTCACAGGGGTGAACTCCAACCCCAGGTCCTCTAGCTTTTGGTTTGAGAACTTGTAGGGTTTTGCTCTTGGGTTCTTCTCATCTGAGCACCTGCATTATCAAATATCATAATTACAGCACCTTATAGTTTTGCATTCTTGGATGAAAATGCAAATTAATAACAGGGTACTTTGATGAAAATGTACATATCAAAATAATTAATTAATTAATCCTTTTTTTTTCAGTAATAAAACACAATATCAATTTCAAAATCGATTATTTTGAGTGAGAAGGCCTGCCCCACACAATATGGAGGCCCAAACCGGTTTTGGTAGGAATCACGCGTTGTTCAGCTACCCCTTCATTTAAAGGATATGAAAGAAATTCTCAAATGCAATCCTAAAAGAAGTTGGGGACCCTATTTTTGTCCTAGCTGCAACAACCCCAGAATTCATTGACATTTTCAAAAAAGAAAAAAAAAAAGCTTCACTTAAATTTCCCTACTGGTAAATCTTCGTGATCGATCTTCAGTAGGTGGATGGAATAGATTATCCCATTTGCCCAACTTTCTTGACAGAATTTGACAAGGACGTTGGGGTAGGTAAAGATCCTTCTACACCACTACTTATATTAATTTATTTGTTTTTAAACTTAGAAAAAAAAAAATTCATCACTTTCACCAGAAATCCACTTCGTGTAAAGTAGTAGGTAAAGATTATGTCATTTGTCAAAGCTGGTGAACCGACTGCCCCACCCCCTTGCATTAGAAAATGAAAGATTGCCATTGCCAGTCCATGCATACCTTCAACCCTCTATAATCTTAATCCTCTTGTTTTTTAATGCCTTCCTATCTTACTTCCAGTTTTCTTCTTCCACTTTGATAGAAAGTGATGATGTAAGGAATGATGAGAAAATTATTTATATTAATTAGTATAATTTTTATGTTTATTATTCTAATGGAATTTACCTTTTTCACCCACTTTTTGGATTTGATGATGAAGTTTAGCCACATGCTGAACTGCTCTCAACTTCTAATATGTTTTTTACTTGTTTCTTTTTCAAAAAGAAATCGGCATGTAATGATGTACCGATGATTTTTCTCCAAGTAGTTCAGGAAACCCTATGCTTTTATTCCCAAAGCAACCCCTGGAGGTAAAATCTTCTAATTTCCTTATAATTTTCATGGACTGGATTAATCTTTAAACAAGAGACATCAAATTCTTGATTTCTTCCTCTCCTTGTCGGCCAACAAAAGGTTGACGTTTACTAGTCAACAAGTTGTGGCTTATCCTAAAAGGCCCCACTATGAAGTGAAGCAGAGGGTTAAGATTACCAAGCAAGCATAAGTGTTAGTTTTCAAAATAATTGACTTCTAGCCAATTAAAATAATGAATTAGATTGTCATCCAATCTAATTTTCCGAGCATGTCCCATTTTCGTAATTAAACCTCTAATCGGTAGAAAATTGGCATAGAAAATTTTGTTAAAGACAAGTAAAACTAGACCTATCTTCTTACATCATAGTGTTGTTTATTTAATTATTATATCATAATTTACGTTAATACATTAAATATAAAATATATTTTTTAAATTTATCAAATTTATAAATAATTTTTTTTTTAAATTTCATGTTTTTTATATTATATCACCTTACTATGTTTAAAATTTAGAAATCTAAATAAAATACCTAGACTTTAGTAGGTTAAAGAATGTTGAAAATAGACAAAAGTCATCCACTTAGAAAATATGTAGATGTAAAGTAAAGCAATTGGGCACAAACTAACAGAAAATTAACGGCTAGCTAGACAGCAAATAGATTTTGGTTCTATTTGTTACTTAACTCAAATATTCCATATTCTTTCACTAATATTTTATGCCATGAAAATCTCAGGGTGGATCCTACCGCCCCAAACAAACAGGCCGCACTGCTGACTTATTATTGTATTAAAAGTACCCTATTTCTAACCTCAAAGTTCTTCGCCAATTTTGTCAAGTTGATATTGCAACAACAATTTAGATGAGTAATCAGTAGTAAAACACTTACTTGGTTGGGATGGGATACTCAGGGAAGAACTTGGCTAGAATCTCCACCACCTCTCCACGGTGGAGGACGCTCTCGGCGCAGAGGTATCGGCCAGAGGCAGAGGGATTCTCAAAGACAAGAATGTGTGCTAAGGCAACATCTCTAACGTGAACATAGGCTTGAACTGAGTTGGCATAGGTCTTTGCTGAGCCGGTTAAGTACTTGAGAATGTGAACAATGCTTGCATTTACAGTTGACTGCAGCAATGGACCTAGCACTAGAACAGGGGTTATCACCACAAGGTCCACTCCTTTTTCCTTGGCCATTTCCCAGGCTGCCTGCTCTGCCACAGCCTTCCCGTAACAATACCAGTTCTGCAATTTTTATGACACGTGAATCAATCATATAAAAAATTTAATTAACTCTACCCATAAGTTATTATGTCCATAAACACCTCCAAAGATTGAAAAACAAGAAAATTTGAAAGCAAATTTTCTTACAACTCTAAAATTTTCTCCTGAACACCTTTTCCGTCAATAGAATCCACTGCTGGTGCCTATCCTATTTTGGGTTGGAGGGATGATTATCATGGTAGGCTGGTAGCTATCCTATATTGGCAAAAACTGTAACATTGACCATACATTCATCGTATTTACCTGAATTTGAGGATAATATTTGCAAAATAAGCATAGCGATCGGAAGTTTTACCAAAACAAGGAGCTTGCAGGCCTTTTGATTTTTACAAGATTCATTACTTCAGGTTATAGAGCAGGAAAATAGCTTTCTTAATTTCCCGGAAACAAGCAGGAAAATACCCAGTCAAACACAAGGTCAGTTAAACTTGACTTTTTCTCTAGGTTTAATATTTCCAATCACTTGTGTTATAACCCCACATAAATGGGAAATGGCAATTGCCAAATCATAATTCCCAAAAAAACAATCAGAATCAGTCCAAAAGTAGATAAAAATAGTTGAATACTCGAGTCTGGAAGCTGATTTTATGAAGTTTCATTATTTCTAATCAAAACTTAATGGGGTTGTTCATTTTGGGGATTAATGAAGAAAGAATTAAAGTCACCTTGGTATTCTTACAAAACTCCAGATCACTCCAGCAAGACTCATCAACAACGACATCAGGGCTCCTGTTGGGGTCCATGTACACTGCACCAATCGAAGACGTGAATACCACTCGTCGAACCTTGGCCTCTGCCGCTGCCATTATCACATTTTTTGTCCCATTCACGGCCGGCTCCACCATTTGTTCCTTTGAATTAATCAAAATTAGCCAAACCATAGCCTTCAGTATCATATCTCATTAACAGAAACTGAATGAATATTCCAAAACACATTGTGCACCTCAAAATTTTTATGCAAAACACTTTAAACAAAATGACAGTATCAAAAAAATTTTATGAATTTTCTTATTGAATGTCTGGTTTTGTTTATCTGTTGGAATGGTGGCCCAATATGTCACTGTTAAAGCTGAAGCTGAACCAGACAACAGGACCCACCATATGACGAAAAATTGTTGGTTAGAAAAGAATTGTTCGAAAACCTTACGAAATACGAGGACTACATTTCAACTTGATCTTTGTTGAGCAGTGTCTTTCAACTATTTTGACAAATTGAAGAGTAAAGTTGATTTATCTTTTTCTCTCCAAACTTTCTCTAGAACCAAACCGCACAGAATAAAATCTATAGTAAAACAAAAGCAAAAAAATAAACGACTTACAGGATCATCAGTCACAGGTGAAGCTGTGTGGAAAACTCCATCACAACCATTAATGGCTTCCTTAAGAGACTCATAATCGAGAAGATCAGCTTTGTGGAGAGTAAGCCTTTCATTTGCTCCTTCAAGCTCTCTCAAATGATTATTCTTGGGATCATCTAAACAAAAACCCAGCGTCCAAAATTTATTCATAAAACCATTTAACATAAACAAAAGCACTAACAAGAAATCTCTAAAAAGATTCAAACCTGGGTTCCTTAAAGTGCCTTTGACAGTGTAACCTTTTTCAAGAAGAAGCTTGACAATCCAGGATGCGATGAAGCCACCAGCACCGGTGACACACACGGTTTGGCTACAAGGGGAAGAGCCCTCAACTGGCATAATTTGAAAATGTTATAGCTCAATGATAAGATTCTAATGTTTTATGGGAAAATTTGTGAACGTGGCCTTCTTTTCTTCTAATGCTTTGCCTTGTTTTCGTTTGGGAGAGCAATTGGCAATGAGGTTGGTATTTATAAGGCAAAAAAATGATTATCTTACCTACCACAGGTAAATTAAAAATACCGAAAATTAGAGAAACGCACTTCCCTAGTATGGAATTTTTCTGAATTTTCTTCTTTCTACAAGAAATTAAAATTTAAAAGTTACTTGATAGGTTTTGATTTATTATTTTATTAGTTTTTAAATAAGATTGAGTCGGTGCATGCATAGATGAATAATTAGATTTATATAATTTAACATAAAAAATTAATTGATATTATAAAAAATCGTTGATGACTGTCAGCAAATTGATCCTCTACAGATAATTTTAGAATTTTTTATAAATGTATAGATATAGGAATATAATTTCTTTTTTTTTTTTTTTAGTTTACATTTTTAGGTGAAAGAATTTGGAAACTTGATGATTGGGTTTGATTGGTTTCAAAGAAAATAATGGCCCACACAACTTTTGTAATATGTCACATTTTCACTTGTGAACTTTCTATGGTACTTTTATTTTTAAATTGATTTATTTATTCGTATTATTTACAAAAGTAAAGCAATAAATATGATTGAGATTTAGGTGATAAATTTTATTTTTGCTTAATTAAACCCTTTCTTTTATATGGAAACAAATTATTATGATTCAAATTCTTACTTAACAAGAATTTAAAATTTAATTTAATTAATATATATTGTTATTTTTAAAAAAATGGTATCTTATAAATTTAAATTTTGAATTTTAATATTTATAATTTCTTATTTTATTTCTAAATTACGATTTGCTATGCATAAAAAAAATCATACTTAACGAGATTGTGTTGAATTTTAAAAAATTAATTAAAATATAAATATATATGTCCTTTTATTTTTTTTATAAATTTATTAATTATTTTAAATATACAAACAAACAAGCTTGACATCTTAGCAAAAATTACGACAGAGAAACCATGCATCAATCATGAGACAGTTGTATTCAACAGAAAATTGAACCATAAGCATTTTATTCATTCATAATAATGGCCTAATATTAATTTCGAAAAAAAAAAAAAACCAATGGCCTAACATCTTAGGGGATTAGTGTATTTCCCACTAAATCTCAGGGAATCATAAGAAAGCCGAGAGTGTTTTTCAAAGTAAAAGGAGTTAAAAGGGTATTTTTAGCTTAGGGTTGGCAATTCAATTTAAATTTGTTAGATTTTAATTTGATTTTATAGGATTGATTTTTTTTTAAAATCAAGTTTTAGATTGAGTTAGATCTTTATTTTTTTTTAAAATTAAGATCTAATTGAAACTGGGTTTTAGACAAATCCATTCTAACTTGATTCGATATATAAAACATATTTTTTATTATTTATTTAATTTTATATTTATATTTAAAAAATTATATTTTATTAATTTCAAATAAAGTTAGATTAGCTGTTGTTTTATGCATAAACAGATCACATCAAATATTAAAAAAATAATATTTTAATATTAAGTTTGATCCAATTAAAATATTTATTATTTAAAGTTGAGTTAGGTTTGAAATGAGTAAAAAATCATCCCAACCCATTATCATATCTATTTCAATCAGGCTTTAAAGGTAATGTTTTTTTTTTTTTTTTTGAAAATACTCAAGAAAAGAATATTAAAGAACCTTATCTAAATCCAAATAATTACAATTAAAACCATTTGCTGCAAACCTTCTGAGGTTTAAATATTATAATTTTTTTCTTACTTATAAAATTCTCATCTGATGCACCCATCTATATATATATTGGTACAAAGGAAGCTAAGGATATTGGGAAAAAGAAAAATACAAATGTTAGAAATTGAATTATAACCTTACAAAATTCCACCTTTTAAGGGAGGTGGGTGAACTGTTTTGACTATATCATATGTTAGGCCACATTTTGTATATTTGAATTACATGACTACTTAAACAACATATGAAGGGGTCGTTTATAAATTTAATTTTTTTGTTCAAATTATATATTTTTTATCATTTAAATTATCAAATATTAAATTTTGATCATTAAATTTATGAATTAGCTATTTTATCGATAGATTGCTAGAATGATAAAAAAAAAAAAAAAAGTTTCAGGGCATTTTTGTTGTGATTGGGACACCATCTCATTTGACAGTTTTGTTCATTTTATAGAAAAACAATTTGTTAATACCAAAAATGAACAAGGATGACTTTGAATTAATATAAAAGTCAAAATTGAGTTACTAATAGAGCATCAATAGTTTGAATTTAAGGTAAAAAAAAATGATGCTTTAGCGAAAAGAGTTGCTTTTGCAGTCAATTCCCACTAAAATGGCAATCCAATACACTTGAGCAATTTTTAAAAGGCATTCGAGTTGCAAAAGTAACATGCTTTATTAGTCGATTCCCAATCGAATAATGAGCAGCCCAATCCTGATTTTTTTGTTTATATTCATGATTACCAGTCGATTCCAACTCCATTTGTCTTGATTTAATTAGTCGAAATTATAAAAATTTTGAATCACAGTCGACTACTAGAAGTTAGCCATCACTTTTACCTTATTTCAAAAAGGACTCTCTTTTGAATGGTCTTGTGTTTTTTTATTCTTTCCAAGCAGTAATAGTACTCCACATGATTATTTTCTCATTTTTTGTAACTAAAATGTAAGACTATAACACTCGAGAAATATTATCTTTTGGCCCATTCAAAAATTCTCTTCAAATATCTAAACCTACCCTCTTTGATCCATTCTTCTATTTCTCTTCCGTATAATTTCCTTTTTCTTTTACAAAAAAAAAAAAAAAATTCTGATTTGAGAATATGATAAGGCATTATAGGTTTTAAATTTTAATTTTCAATTTATACGATATCATTTTTTAAAATTAATTATATTGTAAAAATTCACATTCAATTTATAAAATATTTTTCGTTTATATCAATTAGAATTGTTAATAAGATTTTATCTCAATAATAAAGATAAAATATCTCAAAATTTTGAAATCTCATATTTAAATTTCATCATTTGTTATGTTTGATTCTATTTATGTTGAATTATTATTTATTTAATTATTTAATTTTTTTTCATTGATTTCTTACATAAAATATTGATTGTTTATATTTTTAGAACAAAAATTAGTGATTTAACTTGATTATGAATTCTTTCGATCTGTCTTAATTCCTAACCATACAACTTAATATTTCACTGTATATGAGATTGATATCCAACCTAATTTAAATTGGAACTCAATTTGCTAACGTTTTTTACAACTTAATTTATACTGTATATGATATTGATATCTAACCTAATTTAAATTCGAATTTAATTTTCTAATTTTTTTTAATAAAGTTTTTCTTGGATTTGGAATTTATTATCTATAATGTTTTTTTTTTGGAACAACTAGAAATGGTGGCTGTTGATCATGGTGCAATGTCCCTCCAGTTTTCGACTGTTTCTTCTTTTCTAATCATGTAATATCTTCCTTCACGATAATTCATTTTGCATGGCCTAAGATTTGCACAAATTTTGAGTCTCAAATTACAGAATTTCAATAAATTTCTATTTTTATGGTTTGGTTTTTCTCACCTACCGCCCGTGTGAATTCAAAAGTTTAATGAAATTATTTTACCTGAATTTAATTTAATTAATTTATATAATTATTTTTAAAAAAATAATATTTAATAAATTTAAAATTTAAAATTCATTGTTTATAATTTTTTATTCAAATTACAATTTATTTATTTCAATAAATAAATAAAATTAAAAAGAAATTATCAATTTTCTAATTTCATGAACTTCTCCTTGACCTACTAAATACAAAATTATAATGGAAAAAAATGGAAAATCAACTCAAATTGATAATTTTACAGGCCGTAAATTTTGACGATCAGCTATAAAAAAAAAGAAGGTAGTAATTGAAAAAGATAAAACGTGTACTATTATTAGACAGTTTCTGCATGCCATCTTTGAAATTGAAAGTTGGGTGGGGTGCTAACTGCTAACTACTTTGAAGAAAATTGAATGCTTGGCGAAAGATATCGATGCTACGTCATGCAGGCGAAATAAAATCTCCACTGAAATTAAATTTAATAATTTGTGTTATTTTATCATATAAAATATTTTATTTATATTATATTTTACATAAAAATGATATATTATAATATGTAAAAATAAAAATATAAAAAATAATTTTTTAATTTTATTATTTATAACTTTTTTGAAATTTTAAATTATATTATTTTTACATCATATTACCGTCATTCAGATCGTCAAACCTAACTGAAATTAATCTAAATAGATGCTTCCATCATCGACGTCCACAAGAATTTTAGCTTCGCCTTAATAGATTCTTCCTACTTGTTGTAGCCATTAATTTTTTTTTCCTTATAATAAAAAAATTGTAATTTGAAGATAAAAGAGAATTGTTGTGTCAATGACACGTGCTTGTGTCACATGTCAAAGGAAAGGTCAAATTTTGAATGATTTGACAGAGGTTAAATTTGGATTAAACCATTATTATGTTTTAACAATCTCGTTATATTTAAAATTTTTCATTAATAATTTATTATTTAATAACTTTTCTTTTGTTTATGACTGTTTAATTCAACTACTATTTTTCTTTGCTGGGGTATCAAGTTTTTGCTGGAATCCATGAACGAGAACTGGCAAGGTACGTGAAGAACAAGCAAAATTTGAGGAACAATATGAACAAGTCTGCCATTATTATTCTTAACAACTTCAAGTAAAAAGAAAAAAACAACTTTTCTTTTCATTTCGTTCCTTTTTTTTTTTTTTTTTTTTCATTTTTTCTTCCTTTCTACTAAACATAATGTTAATGTTTAATTATTAAAAATGTTTAAGTTCTTTTTTTTTTTTTTTTCTATTAAAGTGCTCTTCCTTGTCAAAATTTAAATCTAGAACCTGCAATTTAAAAATCAATCTTTTTTTTTTTTTCACATACGGAAGCCTAAAAGTCTCTGATAAATTTTGGAAAAAAAGTTTAAATTAAAGTGATACCTTTAAAATCTCAATATTCTCTTAGGGACCAAACTCAAAACTTTATATAAAACGTAACATATGTAAGTATTTAAGTGTGCCTCTTTGTGAAATTGCTGAGTTTCTTGCTGTTCGAAAAAGACTGTTTCAAGGTTTTTGCAAATGATAAGTAGGAGGTTTATAGCCTTCTGCATGCCCCTCTCTAGGGTCCATAAATTTTGTTTGTTTTAATATTCGAACACGAAATTTTTATGATGGAATTTTAAATTTAACAGTTGAGTGTCTCCTCCATAACATAATGTTTTAAGCTTCAAGTTCTTCTCACCTAAACATAATTACCAACCAGAGCATGTATTTTATGTGGGTAGAATGTAAAATCAAGCTACCAAGTAAATATCAATCTGTATATTAACGTATGCACGCATGCATAAATAAATAAATAAATATATACACACACGTTTATCCAAATATCTACCAGCCACAAAACCTTAATTGATAATTCCAAATGTAATAAAAACCCTTAGTCCACTAAAAAATTTTGACATGTGTTTTTTTGTCAATAATTAACCTAATCTTGTTGAAAAGTAGTAGTAGCTAGGTAGATTTATTTTTACACTACTCATATTGCTTTAAATTGAGACATTTGCCCCTTAATTTTATTTTATTTTTTTACAAAAAATTTAAGTGAAAAGAGATTACCTTATTTCAAGGTTAAAACATATTACATACAGATTTTAGCAAGAACTTATATTGAATTTGTAGATCATTTATAAAAATTATTGGTAATGATAATTAAATTTAAATTTTATAAACAAAATATTTAATTTTTACCAATTCAACCGATCCTCATTGACTCATCTCAAATTTTCAACTCGTTGGAGGTAGGTATAATCTTTCTTGGAAAAACTAAAAAGTTGATAAAAGCTTTTCATAATATTTCAATTTTTCTTGAAAACCACTCAAGTTTTGGTAAGTGTAAGGACAAGTAAAAAAGAAAAAAAAAACTTGTAGAAAATAAAATAATGAATCAACCTCCAAATAATAGATTCTTTATAGAAATTTCATTATCATTGTCAAGTGGTATTCACAAGTTGTGAGACAAAATGAAGAAAGAGATTAAAGAAGTAATCAAATGAAAATTTTATTTATCAAGATTAACTATAAGCCTAGCAAAATAAATCAACAACCTCTTGCATTTTAAATAGCTTTTAGTAAAATTTGACTATATATGGCAAAGACTTGGTAGACAAAACATATCAAAGCCGTAGAAAACTATTCCAATTCATATTGCCCACCTGCCCAAAACAAATTTATTGGACAATTTTTTACATGATGAAGCGTTTAGATTTGACTATCTTTGGAAAAATATGATTGGTTTAAGCTGTCCAGGTCAATCTATTATGACAAAGTCAATTAGTAGTTAATAAGAGATGGGTGGAACATAAATCCCAACAAAAATGCATTGACTTATAATGTCCTTATAGGTGAAAAAAATCTGTAATGTCTTTTGGCAAATGAAAATCATGCAATTGCCATGAATAGATGATGGAATAATGGACTGTTCAATTTGATCCAATTTTGACGACGACAACTACCAACAGTATCTAAAATGTTCAAACTAATTTGACATCTTAAGAAATGTGTGTGGTTCAGCATTTTGCAATATTTGGCTTTTGAATTCGCCAAAATATCTCGTGCATACGGTATTATATACTACTAATATATTTGTAATAGTAGTTGGGTTAGTTTGTGATAGTAATTGGTCCAGTTGTGGTTTGGTTATAAAATGATACTTTTAAATTATAGTAGAATGTTTATAATGGTAACTGAATTTTAAATACATCTAATGTGATATTTAAACAATGAAATATATTAATTAATGTAATATTTATAGAATTATTTATTTATCATATGTTATAATTTAAAATTAGTCATATTAAAAGTAAAAATTACTCACTTTAATTAATAGATTCATAATTTAGATGTCATATAAAAAATTTATAAAATTCAAGTATCATATTAAATATTTCTTTATAAATTAAAAATCATTCACGATATAAACTCTTATAAAAAATGTTACTCAAAATTTTTTTAGATAATATGTCATATTCAAAAGTTTTCAAAATAATTAATTTGCAGTACAATTTAGGAAGAACCACTAAGTCGACTTTCAAATCTTCCAAATATAATTTGAAAATTTAAGGTACATTTTAAAATTTTTCCAGTATCAATTTTTAAACTTTTGGGTACATTTTCAAAGCATTAAGGTATGGTTTTTTAAATTTTTTTAAAAGTTGTTTAGCTTATGGTGAGAGGAAAATTTTTTTTTATTTCTGAATATTTTAACAAAATTAAAAAAAATTCTCATCTAAAAATTTTCATAAAATTTTCCATTAATAAAAAATTTATAAAAATTTCATCAATGAAAGATTTAAAATTTAATTTTAGGAATGCATGTAATGAAAACAAAAATTGAATCGGACGCACATTATTTAAATTAGACATAATTAACATAATTTAAATTTTTATTTCTTCATACTTCATTACACATGTCTTTCATATTATCCTCAAGAGATATTCTACTTCTTAAATTTTGAAAATATTTGTTTAGATGAATCTCATGTTTCAATTTTTTTATTTAAAAAAAATAAATTAAATTATAATTTTCACCCAAATAAAAAATTGTGAAGTTAGAGAATGAAGTTTAAGCAATCGGAGATTATTGAATTCTTTTTAGAGACAAAATATCTCATTAACTTGAAATTAATTAATTTAAATTAACATACAATCTCATATAAATTATAATATATACACTTAAATTTTTAATATAAAAAATTTATCTAATATCACGTCCCGTTAACTTAAAACACTTGAAGAAAACACACATTTATTGAATTGGTAATGAAGGAGAGAAGTGGTTCAAGAAAAATGGGTTAATGTGGCCTAGCGAGACTTTTCAACTGACCTTGTAAAAATAAAAAACTTGCATATGAAAGCATTAACTCCAATTGATGCTACAAAGTTGAAAATTTGAAATGCAAATGAAGGTTTGGACTGTTTCGGATTTCTTTTAGTTGCAGTGTGGAATTTTGATCCCATGAATGAATTGTTTTCTATTTTATGAAAGTTATCATAGAATTTTGACACGTAATTGAAGTCAATGAAAGGGAAATGGTGGGAATACAACCTACACCTAAATAGCATATATATTATGTTCAGGTTGTCGTTTCATTCATGCAATAGATCATCCGGTAATTTGTGATACTTTATAAAATAAAATATTATATTTATATCATATTTTCTATAAAAATTATATATTATAATTTATATCAATATAAAACTTTAAAAAATAACTTTTATTTTATTAAATTTATTTATAATTTTTTTTAATTTTAAATAATATTATTTATATATCTTTTATTTGTATACTTTTTATATTATATTATTATATTATATTTTAAATGATCCAATAAAGTCAAAGAGATGAGTAGGTGACGAGTGCTGACCCTATTTCCAATTATCTTACGAAAATCGGTTTTTTTTTTTTTTTAATTCTTTTAAATACGTTGGTCTGAATCTTGTCTACCTACTTCCACGGTCACCAAGATTTGCGTTTGGCCCCTAATATTCACCAAACAAAAAGCTTTAAAGTACGATCAACCAAAAGAGACGGGGTTCAGTCTTTTCATTTTGGCCCCTAATATTCACCAAATACCGAGCTTCTCTACCCTTCATTATCTACTTACATTTATATGAAGTTATCCGTACTACATACACTGGTTGATTATTGTAATTAGTAAGTAGATTTTTTTTGTCAATGAAATTCGATTGATGTGAAAAATATTTTAAAAAGAAAATCCTAAAAATACGACATTGATATAAAGAAATAATTTTTTAAAATGATTTATATTTAATACATTATTATTATATAAATTTTATATATTAAAAGTGAATTCAATGACATTATTTTATTAATAAATAAATATTAATTTTTAAAATAAAAATATTAAAAATTAATATTAAAAAATTATTTATTAATAAGGTATTTATTAATAAGTAAATATCATTTTTTAAAATAAATATATAAAACTTAATATATTTTTTAAAAAATTTATTTATTAATAAAGTGATGTCATTTTATTTATCTTATTAATGAAATAACATTAACAGATTCAGTGACGATATATAAAATCAGTAAAATCTTCTTCCAACTTTTAAGCAACCCCCTCAATACCTAATTAAACTGGAGGTTACAATTCTTATAACAGTGGCAATCACTACTATCCATGTGAAATGTTTTCTTTTAGTATATGTTCAAATATTCACATACAACCCAAAAAAAAAGGTTCGGTCATCAAGAATCTTAAGACTTCCTTCAGCGATTTTATGAGCCAAAGTAGGTGGCATCCCTAAAGTCTCCTTAACGGGTAGCTTTTTTGTAAGCTACTGTAAATCATGTTCAATTGCAATTTTCTTTCTTCAAATTGGTCAAAAGACAACCGATTTCGATGTGAAATTCAAGTAATCCCATTAAATTCTTAGAAAGAATGCTAATCAAAAACCCTGGAAGTCATTGGACATTGATGTTTAGTTTGAGTAGAAGAAAAAGATAGCTGTGGTTGGTAAACATGGTTATTTTGGTAGTAGTGAAGGAAGGCTTTTCTCTGATATCACCACAGCAAATACCAAAAAGACATTTTATGGACTTGATTACATTTCCTTGTAATAATGGTATGAAAACTAATCCCATTACATAACTGAAGTTCAGCCAACAACTACGGTTCATAAGTGAAAAGATGCAGGTGCAGCAGCTCCATGACTGTTTGAGAGCAAAAATAAGCCTTACATTCACCTAAAGAGACAAAAACAAACCAACCCTTTCTCCTGTAATGAGGCTGAACTTAAATGCTTTAGAGGTTTGTACTATCGGATGAGGCCATAGTCTCTGGTTTTGTTGGCTCGGACGCCACAGAATTGCTTTCAACCTTCAACTTCTTACCAGACTTGTGACTGTTACCAGCTGTAGATGCATCTTTCACTGACTCATGGACCATAGGCTTGTCAAGCATAGCACCATCAGGAGAGCTTTCCGAATAGGACTTAGATATTGCAATTATGACTTTTCTGACAGAAATGGAAATGCATGGCGAAACATGCTCAGAGCCAAGAAATGGATGAATGAATACAAACAAGCATTTCAAAACCAAGACGCAAGACAAGCAAAATTTTTTTTATTTTTATTTTCTTCAATTGTTATAGAATAATAAATATTTAATTATTAAATTATTTAAAATTTTCTTTAATAGTAATTGTATGTATCCATTTTATTTTGAAATTTTTTTTCAATCTTTTCAATGAAAATATAATTGATGGACCATTTGGAATGATAAGGATAAAGCTAGTTGATTACTATTTGTTTTTAAATGTTATCAGAATTCAATCATATATGTTTTGCTTAAGATGTATTCGTGATGGTAATAGATCTTGATTAGCTTAATAAAGACTTTCTTTTATACCAATTTGGATTTGGCTTATTCTTCATACAAAGAACATTTTTAAGTTAAGTGATGTCTTTTTTCCAAAAATATTATGCTGATTTGATTTTTGAATCAATTAATATAACATTAAAATTAGTGTTTAAAGATTATGAATTTGAAATAATGTTATTGTATGATAATTTTATGGCACTTATAAAATTAAAAATATTGCAAAATCTAAAAAATAAATTGAATTACTTTTTAGTAGTAGTAGTAGTAAAATCTTTTACGAAAAAAAGGAAAAGGCTAGGAGTGTCCTGGATATTAGGAAAAATGTTGGTAGAAGTTGTAGAATGAAAAATTTGCATTCATTTGAGATTTCTTTTTGTTGTAACGGTTTTGAGACCTCCAGACATAAAGAATTTTAAAATCGAAAAAAAATAGAAGAGTCGCCATCAATCTTTTTTAAAATTTAATTGATCACCCAAAAGTTTATCTTTTAAATAAACTATAAAAACGAGTTTAAAGTTTATTAAAAGATAAATTTTTAGTTTACGAAAACAGATTTTGAGTTTGTAAATCGATTACGTGTGAGGAAGGATTAGTATCCTCACAACGCTCATAAATTGGTACCAATTAATTATACGTTATTTTCGGTGTTAGATGAAATTGTTTTAATTTGAAATTTAATAATAATCCTCTTCATTTAAAAATAAATTTTTGTTAAAACTTTTTATTTAGGAATATTGAAGAAATCTTTAAGTTAAAAAATTATCTTAAAATTCTCTAACATCTAGGTAGAATTTAGAATAATTTTTTCGCTTAAGATTTAACACAATCTTTCTTAAAATAAAAATAACACTCTTTGTAAAAGATAATTGTTAGTTACTCTCTAACATCTAAGTAGAGCACTAAGAATTATTTTCTTTGAAATGTTATTTTATAATATCACAATTTTAAAATACATATTTCTCAATTTTCTTGAAAAATATTTTATATGAGAAAGTAAATGATGGTATTATCAGATAACAAATAAAAATTAAAAACAAAAAAATGCAAAACAGATGTCAACAATAACATGATGATGTATGTATGCCAATGGTTTTTATGCGAGGTGATAAAATACAATTTTAAAGTTGAGTTCTTAAGTATAATAAGACCATCCTAACTCGTTAACATCTAGGCAGGGCTTAGGTGTGACTGTTTATATTTAAGATCCTAATTTATTATTGTAGCCACCAAATTTGTTCGGATTTTAATTAATAGTTTTCGGGCTATCGGGTCAAGACCAGATTTTAATTCAATTGGGCTTCAGGCCCGATTTCAATTCGACTGGGCCTAAAGTCTAATTTCGATCAGGCTCGAAGCCCATTTTACTTTTTAGGCCCAGCTTGCCTTTTATTTTCTTTATTTTATTAATTAAACAAAAATACAAAATATAAAAAAATACAAAAAATGGGGGCTAATGACAGTGGTGCCTTGCACGGCACCACTGGCCACCCATCCCTCTGATCACCCATACCCTGCAAACTTTATCCTAGCTATCATGCCCTACCACTGTCAGATAAGATAGAATAAATAAAATGGGTAGGAGGGCTCGTGCTTGCACCCCCATGCCAAGCCCTGTGCCATTCACTCAGGCATAGGGCATGGTCGGAGCTCTATAAATAAAGCTCATGGTTGAACCCAAAAGGGGAGAAAAAAGAGACATTGCCAAAAGAAAGCAAATAAAAATAAAAGCATTCTGTCAAAAAAATAAAAATAAATAAAAACACAGTCATCGCCGAAATGACGAGAAACCTAGCGCCAAGTAATACCTGAAAAAATAAAAAAATAGTTAGTTTTAGTTCATAAAAAAAAAAACGAAGGGAGACTGAAACTTTAAGCCTCATCTACGTCGATCGAGATTGTTTTCGATTAAAAAAAGGTTGGATCCGACAAGAAGGACTTGAAGGGAATGTTTTGGTATATTTTAGGATTTTTCGGCACCGATGACAACAACCGACGATAGGCAACCGACTACCGATGCGACAGACTGTGACTGATCGACTGTGTCTAGAGAGAGAGGCTTTGGGGGTGTAGAGAGAGAGGGAGAAGAGAAAATGAGAAATTTTTTTTTTTTTGGCTTTTATAGAGAGTTGAACGCCAAAATGACGCTGTTTCATTAAAAGACCAAAACGATGTTGTTTTGCCCCAAGATCCATGCATTAACTTATGGACTTGACTCGGGATCCATGTAATTGACCCGAAACCCGGTTTCACTCTCCCTTGATCGGTCTAGTTGGATCGGTACTGAATCGACCCAGATTGAGTCGAATAAGCCCCAAACCGTCGAACCAACCAAACTGGACCGAGCCGTCGAATCGATCGAACCGCGTTGATTGAACCGTTGATCAGTCCGATTCAAGTAAATTTTTTTTTTAATTTTTTATATATTATTTTATAATATTTATGCATATTAAAATATTTATATTTGTTAGATTAAATGATGAAATATGTAGTTAAAATTTTTATAATTTTGTTAATTTTTAAAATAAACTTTAAAAATAAATAAAAAATAAAAATAAACTTAATAATAATACAAAAATAACAAAAAATAAGAAAAAAAATTTTATTCGATGATGAGATTTAAATATACTCTAAGTAGTGATACCTACAAAATCTCTAGGTAAAAAATTTTTTTTTTAAATACTACTAGTGTATTGGAGTATTTATAAAAAAATTTTTAATACGATAAAAATTTTCTTTTGTTATAAAATAATAAATAAAAATTAATTAATAAATTAAGAATAAGTAATAAAAAATGAGAAAAAAAAGGAAAATTTATCTAATGATGGGATTCTAATAATGTTCCGAGTAGAGATGCTTTAAGAAATCCCTAGGTGAGAAGATATTTTTAAATATTACCAGTGTATTGAAATATTTATAAAAAATCTTCAATATAATAAAAATTCATCTTTTTTTCATTTTTTTTAAAAAAATATTAATAAAAATTAATAAATTTTTTTAAATAAAAAATAAGATGTGTGCATCAACATGTAATTATTTGCATTGCATGCATGACATAATTTTTACGAAAAAAAATTTGGACCTCCGAGGATGAGATTCTAAGGTATTTCGAGAGGCTATGCCTAAGAAATTTTTAGGTGAGAAAAAGTTCTTCTAATATTACCAACGTACTAGAATATTTTAAGAATTATTTCATTAAAAGGGTTCAAATTTATTTTTATTGAATTAAACTTGAATAATAAATATGAAATAAGTTTTAAAAAATAATTTTTAATAAATGAAAAATAAAAAAAAAGTATTATTATTTTTAAATGTTGAAAATAAGATTGTTTTTATCAAAATTAACGGATAACACGTAATTAATTGGTATTATTTTAAACGGGCATTGTGGGGATGCTAATCCTTTCCCACACGTAACCGACTTTCAAACCCAGACTGTTGCGCAGATCCTAAAATTATCCTTTTAATAAATTTTAATTAATTTTAAGATTTCATTAAAATGATATGCTTTAATAGGTGGCTAATCGCACTTAGCCAAAAAAAATTGGTGGCAACTCCGTTATTTTTTATTTCATTTTCAAATTCATCAGGCGGACACAAAACCGTTACGATAGCTTGGCGACTCCGCTGGAAAAACCATTTGTTTTTTAAAGTTAGGCCAAAATTAACTACGTGTTATCATCAAATTTTGATTTAAATAGTCCTAATCGGTTTCTTAGATTTTTATGTTTCACTTTCAACAAAAAAAAGGTAAAAAAAAAAGATCGAAAGCAAAAAGAAAAAATTCCCTCATGTTTCTTTTACTATACCTCTTATGGTTTATTTTTCTGTATCTATTACTCTTAATAAATTAAGATATACTTGCACATACAATGACATGATGCATCTCATGTATGAGCTCTATACCCAGGCTCCATCCCTTATAGGAGGAAGTAGAGTACCTATGCCCTCATGATGTGATAACCTCCGTAATGGCAAGCGAAATGCTTTCACTCAAATTGAATCATTTTCATTCGTAGCTTGTAATAGGTGATGATCGGGGTGCCTCACTAATCCAACGTGGACGATAGTGAGGAACAATTTGAAAGCCTTTAGACAGGTGTCAATCCAAATCTAGCATGTAATAAGCCTAGGAAACCAGCCTTAAGTAGAGCATCATCTATCTTCTTATAAGAAATACCTAAGAATAAAAGTTGTGTGTAATATAAAACAAAACTAAACTAAAAAACTCAAAACTAAAAAAAAAATGTTGTTTTTAAACCGCATCCTCACACTAATTCAATTTCGTTTCATTTTTTTTTTTTTGCATTAATCATATCATATAGTTTTGCATCGAGATATTTGTTCTAGGATATATTTCTCTCAAGAAGTTTTCATGGATCCCATAGAATTACAAATTTGTTTATCCTTAGCCAATGTCCCATGTGAGCCGTATAATGAAGTACATGTTTGGTCGAAAGAAGCTCAACAAAAGAATGGAGATTGCTGGCCTATCAGCTCTATGTCTAAGTTAATCGAAAAGGTGCATTTGAATCTCACATAGAATGATTTAAAAGATTTAGCCATCATTTGGGGTCAGTTAAATGAAAATAAAAAAAAAAGCTTTTACAAGAAGTATGGGCAGGTTGCATCCCTCATTCCAGTAGTGATTGATGAATAGCTGGTCAGAGCAGCTATACAGTTTTGGGATCCATCCTATAGATACTTCACTTTTAATCAAAAAGATTTGGTGTCAACTATTAAAGAGTATTCAATTTTGCTTGGAATAAAACTAAAGTGTCCAGGTAAAGTGTTTACTCGAAAGCCAAAATTAGGTTATCATAAAAAGTTAGCCAAGCTTATGAGGATTAAAGTAGAAACCATTGATTCTTTTACGAAACCTAAAAGTGAACATCTCGATATCCGTTGAGACTTTCTCTAAAACTTCATTTAAGGGTATTTAAATGATGAGCAATGAATGTTTGTGTTTGCTCTATCATTGTATGGAATGGTGATCTTTTTGAAGACTTTGGGTTATATTGAGATAACTGTGATAGATTTTTTTAAGTAAATTGAAACTTAAGTAGTTAATCCTTCTTTAGCAGTCTTAGCTCAAACCATCAGGTTACTAAATTTCAGTCAACGAAATGAAAAAAGATGGTTCATAGGATGTGCGCCACTATTGTATGTATGGGTCAGAAGTCATTTCAAGTATGGGAAGAGTGCATTCTCAAAACTATATCTTCGAAATAAGGCACCAATCGAAGAGTTCTGTAAAAGTCAATGGTCGACGTTGAAGACCAAGAAAGAGTGGGTTTTATTCCTGCGAAGGCTAACCAGAGATAAAATTGAATGGATGGTACCTTAGATGCCTTATGTGCCTTTGTTGTATCGTAAAAGAAATGAGCCATGGATATCGCTGTTATGACTATGGGGTGTTGTAAATTAAGCTCCGTTAATGGTGCTTAAGCAATTTGGTGCAATGCAGTTTGTTCTTGCTACTCATGACTTGGTTCAAGTAAAATTTATTTACGAGGAGTCGAATCCACCAAGAACCTTAAAGCAGTTGATCCAAGCATGAAAGATAACATAAAAAATGAGATTGGGGCCTCTCATTGACAAAGTCACTCATGATTATCAAATTTAGAAAATAAAGTGGCTTAGAGATATAATACTCCCTCTTAATGATAGCTCACATCGATTAGCTAATCTTTCAGAAGAAGTATAATTATCAGAAGTTGAGTTTATGAAAAAAGAATTAGAAGCTGAAAAAGAAAAAATAAGAAGAGAATTAGAGACTTCACGAGAAGGTGGGACAATTAAAATATGAAACAAAGATACAATAGAGTAGATTAGAAAAAGCCATAAAAGAATGAGATGTGGCCAACAATGATTTGAAAGATCTGCACCAAAAAAATAAGAGGTTACGAGTTCAATTCAAGACAGAAAAAGTCACTAAGTCTTATTTAGTTGGTAACGTGAAATGGATGAGCTTCGAAAGGAAATAAACCGATGGAAGGGCACAGCTTAAGAAAAGCAAAAGGAAACCACCAAAATTTTTCAAGAATGTTAGAATTGGAAGGGGTTATACTCTACAACTTTAGCAAAATTGGTGGAATGCCAAAAAGAAAAGGAAAGGTTGAAAGCCATGCTCGCAAAAGAGAGAAGAAAGCATTTTAAAGTTCTAAATGAAAAAGAATCACTTCACCAAGTGATCCAAGGGTTAGAGATGCAACTGCAAGACCACAAGAGCCATTTTTCAACAATAATAGATGAGTGGCATAGAAAAAAAAAAGATTGGATCTTTACATGTGATTCAAAAATGGATGCTCATACGAGATGAAAAGCAAAAATGCTTGTGGAAACAATAGTACATAGAGCACCTAACTAATCAAGTTTGCAAAACAATGAAAAAAGCATGTAAGATGCTTGCAAAGGTAGAAGTGTTAAGAAGAGAAGTCAATCCCATAAGAGAATATGGACAGTACCTAGTGAACTTTCTAGACGAAGCAAAGGACCATTATAAATAAGTCAAACATTTTTATGGATATAATTCTAGAATGATAAATCCCATATAATAAAAATTGTATGGAATCAATAAAAATTTTTAATATTGAAATTCATCCAAGCAAATATCTCCCATTTGCATTCATGTATCATGTACATCATTTTCATAAAATAAGTGAAAAAAATATAAAATTTTCAATACATGGCATTCTGATTTTTTTTTAAAAAAAAAAACTTTGTGGTAAAAAAAGTTCAAGAATAGCTCGCCCATCAAACATTTTGACACAATCTACTTGTCATTCATATAATACTAGGACTCAAACAAAAATCATGGAGCAAGAACAAGCCAATAGATTTTAGAAAATCGAGAAACTTAAGAAGAACTAAGATGGGATCTTAGTAATAATAGATATGCTCAAAAAACTTGACAAGGAAAAAACAGTGAAAAAAAATCTCAGTTTTCAAGAGCAATCGCCATATATGATAGATCATGTTTACCCTTCAGAGTTTGAGCCACGATCGACCCAACCTTCTTAAAAAACTAGAGTATAAATTTTCACTCCCGATGGATATCCCAATCCTTATCTAGGAATGATATCCACACCTACTATAAGATAATTCTAAAGTTTTGTTAACCCCGTTATGATGAAAAAATCACTCGAGCCAATCTTATTCCTAATTTGGATGATCCTAATGAGAGAGAAAAGTTAGTGATGCAGACACTTGAAAAAGTAGAAGATACCAGTGCCCAATAGAAGATAAAAATATTAAAAGTAAAATTTAAGGCCGTAGAGAGAATAAATTTTTGTGGCTCTACAGATGCAACTAACCTTTGTTTGGTTCGAGACATGGTTATTCCACCTAAATTCAAGGTTCTTAAATTTGAAAAATATGATGGCATAAAATGCCCAATGACCCATATCACCATGTATTGTTGTAAAATGATAGCACATGTTTGTGATGAAAAGTTGTTGATATATGTATTTCAAGATAGCCTTACGGGATTTACAGCCAGATGGTATGTTCAATTAGACAGTACTCGTATTCATTCTTGACAAGAACACACAAGGGCATTTTTTACACAATATCAATATGTCACGGATCTGGTTTCAGATCGTATATCTCTACAAAATATGAAAAAAAGATAACAAAAAATTTTAAAGAGTATGTACAGAGATGGAGATATGTGACTGCACAAGTTTAACCTTCTCTCACCAAGAAAGAGACAACTGTCTTATTTGTAAACACTTTGAAAGTATCGTACTATGAGAGATTGATAGGTAATGTAACCAAAAACTTTACAGATATGGTGATATCTGGTGAGATTATAAAAAATGTCATAAAAATGGCAAGCTTGATGCAGGAGAGACGAGTGGAGTAAAGAAAAATAGAGTTCCCAAAAAGAAAGAGAATGAAGCTCAAGTGGTGAACTACATGGGGTAACAATTCAAAGGTTTCACACTCTACCCTACGCCAGTCTATCAAATCCATTACCTTCTCATAAATAATATCACATCCACTCCTCATCCATATCAGCCATACCAGCCATTACCATAACCATCTTATCCACCTCAGTTTCAATCATTTTTTTGGACATTCACTTATTCCTATAACCATCCTGCTGCACTTACCAGACCATAATGCAGACCTAGTAATGGTCTAAGAGCCCTAAAAATAACTCAAGAAAAAATCACTTTCGATCCCATACACATGACATATACGGATCTATACCCTCAACTTGTCAAAAAACATTTACTAGCCCCTGTTATTGTTGAGCCTTTGAAACCTTCATTTTTCAAATGGTATGACCTCAATGCACATTGTGATTATCACTGTGGAAAATCAGATCATTTCACTAAGAATTGTGTTGCCCTAAAACGTAAAGTATAAGGATTAATCAATGAAGAAGTGTTAAATTTTGAAACCAGCCAATGAGAAACTCCAAATGCTAATGAGAACCCTTTACCGAACCATACCAAACTATCAATAAATGTTTTAATTGATGGGCAAGCAAACTATGTAAAGAAAAGGATAGAGAAAGTCAAAACTCTGATGGCTAAGGTGTTTGAAGCCTTGGTTAAGGCTGATATGTTAAAGTCAATAGAACATCAACATTGCTCTAAACGATTAACCCCATTGAGAGTTGTAATTATCACAAGGGTGCTTTGGGACATTCTATCAAGAGTTATTACCAATTTCATCAAGAGGTGCAAAAGTTGATGGATACGGGTCGATTAGAGTTTTACGAAAAAAGATAAGAGTTGATGAAAGCTGAAGTGTCTACCATTGATTTAAAAAATAAGTTTATGCATAGATCAGTAACTATTTATTATGATGAGAAGCTGACACTGAAGCTAGAAAGCCCGTCTTCCAACCAGTAGTTATAATTAAAATTTTTAGCCCTTTTTCATACCAGAATGGTAAAGTAATACTGTGAAAGTATAATTATAATGTCGTAGTCAACCCAGATATTACGAACATAATGGGCATAGAAGGTATGACTCGAAGTAAAAGATGTTATACTCCATAAGCTTTAGAGAAAGTCAGAAAAGAGAAAGCAAATATGAGAGAAGAAGAAAAAAGTTAGAATAATCCTATTGCAGTCTCAAAAAAAGAATGTCAAAAATTGATCTCTGAGAGTGAACCTTGTGAATTTCTAAAGTTAATAAAATATAGCGAGTATAGCGTAGTAGAACAGCTTAACAAGATGCCAACTAAAATTTTACTATTATCGTTATTGCTAAGCTCAGAGTCATACCGTAATGCTCTACTAAAAGTACTCTATCAAGCATATGTGTCTCATAATGTATCCGTTAAGTACATAGAGTAACTTGTTGGCAATCTGATAATTTTAAACTATATCTCTTTCAGTAATGAAAAGATTTCTCCTGAAGGTCGAGAAAGTACCAAGGCTTTTTAGATTATTGTGAAATACAAGAGTCATATAATGGCTAAGGTTTTAATTGATAATGGCTCATCCATTAATGTTATGCCCATGACTAATTTGGCAAAATTACTTGTGGATGAATCTTACATGAAACCTAGTTATATGACAGTTCGAACCTTTAATGAAACCTGAATAGAGGTGTTGAAAGACATAGAAATGTCATTACAAATTGGTTCGTGCACTTTCAATGTAAAATTTTAAGTTATAGATATCTCTCTTTCATACAATTGCTTATTAGATAGACCGTGGATTCATATGGTGAGTGCTGTTCCATCTTTATTACATCAAAAAGTTAAATTCATTGTTGATAAAAAATTGACATATGTGATAGGAGATAAAGATTTACTAGTTACCCAACCAGTAAATACTCCTTATGTAGAAGTAGCAGATGAATCCTTTAAGTGCTCATATAAATCTTTCGATATTGCTAATGCTACCTATATGACTGAAGGATCTAAATTATATTCACCACACCTGTCTACGACTACTAAAATGGTCATTAAATAGTTGACTGAAATGGGATGGTAACCTGGAACTGGATTAGGAAAGAACCTACAAGGAATCATAGAGCCACCGACAGTATATAACAAGAAAGATAGATTTGGCTTAGGATATAAGCCAACAAGAAGGGACAGAATGAAAATGGTGAATGAAAAAAAAGATAAGAGGATGGCTAATCTTGGGGGATATAAGTCAAAATCAAAGCATATGGTCATTCCATACCTCTATGATTCTTTTCGTTCGGGATGATATATTTATTCAGATTTACCTGGAGCCCTAAGTGTAGGATTCGTGGAAGAGTTTTTTGAGTTGGCAATTCAAATGATGGATGATGAAGAAAAGAAGAGGCGAGATGAAGAGCTGTTCGTGCACCTTTATCCTTCAGATTTTGAGCTAAATAACTGAAGAGTCGTAGAGTTGCCTATTATTTTTAAAACTTCTGAAAAGTAATATATTGTAGAACTTTAAATCCCTAATTATTTTTATGAGCATTGTGTGATCTTTTATGGTATCTTTATGTTTGTCATTTTAATAAAAGACTTAGAAAATACATCTGTATTTCTTCTATTATTTTTACTTTTATTTTGCTTTCCATTTTCTCTTCCATCATTTTCTTGCCATTCCATTTTTTATGTACCAATATTCTCTTCATTTTACCTTTTATAGGGTCTCAAATAATAAACACGAAGATAATCATGGTAATAATCTCAGATTTGATTTCGAAAACCTAATTCATGTTGATGAACTTGATAATGAAGAAGATTCAGATAACTACATATTGTCTTCTGATTTGTTAAAATTAATAGAATATGAAGATAAGCCAATTGAACCCTACTAAAAAATTATCAAATTAGTGTATTTGAGAGATGGTGAAAATAAAAGAGAGGTCAAAGTTGGTATATCTTTTTTACTAGTTGAAAGGTAAAAGCTAGAAGAACTGCTTCAAGAATATGTGAATGTGTTCACGTAGTCTTACCAGGATATGCTAGGACTCAGCACTGATATTGTAGAGCACAAGTTACATTTGAAACCAAAATGCAAGCCAGTACAACAAAAGCTAAGGCGCATAAAGCCAAAGATACTGCTGAAAATTAAAGAGAAAGTAAAGAAGCAATTTGATGTCAAATTTTTAGAGGTGGTAAAATATCTTGAATTGGTAGCCAATATAGTGCTAGTTCTCAAGAAGGATGAAAAAATAAGAATGTGTGTCGATTATCGAGATCTGAATAAGGTGAGTCCCAAAGATAACTTTTTTTATCCCATATCGATACTCTAGTGGATAATACTGCTAGGCACTCCATATTTTTATTTATAAATGGCTTCTCATGCTATAATCAGATCAAGATGGCTAGGATGATATGGAGAAAACCATATTTATAACCATGTGAAGAACATTCTATTACAAAGATATGCCTTTTATGTTGAAAAATATTGATGCTACTTATCAAAGAGCCATAGTAACTCTATTTCATGATATGATACCTGAAGAAATAAAAGTATATATGGATGATATGATCGTAAAATCTCATGAAAGAGAGGATCATGTAGTTAATCTCAAAAAGCTATTTGATAGATTGAAAAGGTTTTAGTTGAAGTTGAATCTTGTCAAATGTACATTTGGTGTCAGATCAAAAAAACTATTAGGCTTTATGATCAGTGAAAGAGAAATCAAAGTGGATCCAGATAAGATACAAGCAATTCAAAATTTATCTCCACCTCGTACGTCAAAAGAGGTGTGAGGCTTTATGAGAAGATTGAATTATATTGCTCGTTTCATCTCTCAACTTACCTACAAGTGCGACCTTATTTTCAAGCTTCTTAGAAAACATGATCCAAGAGAATGGAATGATGAATGCCAAGAAACTTTTGACAAAATCAAAGAGTACTTATCAAATCTGCCCATATTGGTGCCACCTGTTTCAGGGAAGCCTTTGATTTTATACTTAACAGTACATGAAAAATCAATGAGATGTATGTTGGGGCAAAGAGATGAAACTAACTAAAAAGAACGAGTAATTTACTACTTGAGTAAGAAGTTTATTGATTATGAGTCCAAGTACTCACCATTAGAGAATATATGTTGTGCATTAGCTTGGACAGCTTGACGGCTTAGACAATACATGTTTTATCACACTATATGGCTCATAGCAAAGTTGAATCTCATTAAGTATATCTTCGAGAAGCCATCATTGACAAGAAGAATAGCATGGTGGTAAGTTATGCTTTTAGAATATGATATTATTTATATGACTTAAAAGGCTATAAAAATGAGTGTAGTAATCGAGTTTCTTGTCGATCGTGCTACTAAAAATTATGAACCAATGAACTAGTATTTTTTTTATGAAGATGTGATGGCCATTGAAAAATATAAACCTGCTGAAGAGTCTTGGAGAATGTATTTTGATAAAGTAATAAATGCTTTAGGCTATGGTATTAGGATAATTTTAATATCTCTCGACAGGCATTATTATCCTATCATAGCCAGGTTGAATTTTAATTGCACAAATAATGTGGCTGAATACGAGGATTTTGTTATAGGTTTACGTAGCATTTGAAAAAAAGATAAAAGTGTTGGATGTGTTTGAAGATTCAACTTTGGTCATCTATCAATTACCAGAAGAATGAGAAACAAGAGATTCTAAGTTGATCTAATATCATAAATATATCTCTAAGTTGGTCAAACAATTTAAAGAAATTTAGTTCGAGCATCTACCTAGAGAAGAGAACCAAATTGCTTATGCATTGGCTACTCTAGCTGTAATGATTAAAATAGATGCAAATACCAAGATCCAACCCATCAAGTTGAATGTGAAGGATGAACCAGCACATTGCTTAGGTGTTAAAAAAAAGTTAATGGGAAGCCATGGTATCATGATCTTATGCAATACATCAAAAGTCAACAATACCCAGAACATGCAACAAAAAATGATAAAAAAACTATCAGAAGGTTGGCTATGAGTTTTTTTCTTGGATGAAGATATCTTTTATAAAAAGAGTCGAGATCAAGTACTCTTAAGGTGTGTGAATGCAGCTGAAGCAAAGAAGATTATTGAAGAAGTGCATGATGGAATTTGTGGGGTACATGCGAATGGTCATATGATGGCTAGACAAATTATAAGGGCTGGTTATTATTAGTTGACAATAGAGAGTGATTGTATTGATTATACTAAAAGATGCAATAAGTGTCAAATCTATGATGATAAGATCCATGCTCCTTTAATAGCATTACACATTTTGGCTTATCTATGGCCATTCTCTATGTGGGTCATGGATGTCATCGGTCACATCACTCTAAAAGCTTCGAATAGGCATAGATTCATCTTTGTGACGATTGATTACTTCACCAAGTGGGTATAAGCTATATCATATGCTAGCGTGACCCAGTCTGTGGTATGCAAGTTCATAAAAAAAGAGATAATATGTAGATATAGGCTTTTAGAGATAATTATTTCTGATAATGCCAAAAATTTGAACAGTAAAATGATGAATGAAATGTGCACTCAGTTCAAAATCCATCATCGTAATTTGGTACCATATCATCCAAAGATGAATGGGGTAGTGGAGGCTACAAACAAAAATATCAAAAGAATCTTAGAGAAAATAATTGATACTTATAAAGATTGGCATGAGAAGTTACATTTTGCTTTGCATGCTTATAGAACATTAATCCAAACATCTACTAGGGCTAGCTCATTCTTTTTGGTATATAGAATGAAAGCTATGTTACCGGTCAAAGTGGAAATTTACTCATTGAGAGTCCTGATAGAGGTAGTGTTAGAAGAAGCAGAGTGGATTCGAAATCGCTACGAGCAATTAAACCTCATTGAAGAGAAATGACTTACAGCACTTTGTCATGATCAATTATATCAAAAGAGGATGATGAGATCACATGACAAAAAAATCCATCCCCGTTCGCTTTAGGGAAGGAGACTTAGTGCTAAAAAAGATTATTCCAAATCAACATGACAATCGAGAAAAATGGACACCAAATTGAGATGGCCCGTACATGGTGAAAAAGGCCTTTTCTGGTAGGACATTAATTTTGGCAGAAATGGATGGAGGCATTTTACCTACTCCAATAAATTCAGATATTGTAAAGAAATATTTTGCTTGAAAAAAAAATGATGACTTATCTAAGCTGAAAACCTAAAAAAGTGGCTTGGATGCGAATGAGAAGCATTATCAAGAAAAGATCCCATAACATAGGGGCAAGTGTAGTTTGACGAACTCTGAAGAATCAAAGAAGTCATCTGATTTAGTTTTAGAAAAAGAATTTGGGAATATTTTCTTCATGATTATCTTAAGATCATTATTCGGGCACCTTTGTTTCGATTCAAACATTTTGCCATCTAATGAAATATGCTATATTTCTTTTAGAAATAGCGTCTATCCATTCTTTTATTCTCATTTGATATTTTTTCACTGTACAAATAAAAAAAATGTGTGATTGCATTTTATTTGTCTTGAACTTAAAATGATGAAAAGGAATACAAACACGAAAGATCTCAGCATTACTTTTCTAAAAGTTGACAAAGGCAGATGAAAAAGGATGAGAAAAGCATGACAAGATATTCATATTACAGACTTTTGAAGAAGAGAAATATTGTTAAGAAAAAATACAATGGTCAAATGTTAAGAACAGATTGATCATATGACAATTGTGGAGAATTCTGATAAAAGAAGCCAAAAAGTGAGAGATTTCGAGAACCTTTTTACTACGATGAATAATTTTGATTGTATTATATGCATTGCATTTAGAGCACTTAGTATATGCATCCATGAGCAGTTATAATAAGGACAGAGACTTTTCATTTCTTAATAAAAACAAGAATTTGATATTCGGATGAAGATAATAATCAAACAGAAGATTTCAAAAGACAAAAATTTGCTTGTTCAAAGATGAGAACTCGATTTGGAGAACAGATTGAATTTTTTTAAAGTTGTTGAGTCTCTGCTTAGAAAAACTTTTTCAAGATGAATTTTTAAAGTTGTTGAGCCTCTGCTGAGAGGAGCTTTTTTCAAGATAAAATTTTAAAGTTGTTGAGCCTCTACTAAGAGGAGTCCTTTTTCAAAATAAAATTTTAAACTTGTTGAGCCTATGTTAAGATGAACCTTTTTCAAGATAGATTTTTAAAATTGTTGATCCTCTGCTAAGAGAAGCTTTTTCAAGATAAAATTTTAAATTTTAATAACTGGCATTACCATTTTCTGCCATAGTCTTGCTCATGCGACTATTTCTCTTTTCCATCAAGTTCATCACAGGTTTTGTGGTAATTAAGGAATCGTTGTCTTTTTGGGTTGTCGTTGGTTGAAAAAGTTATCTCCTTCTGGTTTTCAACTGATGTCTCTGTTGCCAAAGAGCGATTCAATCCAGATCCATGAGGTATGGAATGATAACTTTGAGGAAGAATTTGCATTGATTCGTGAAATAATTGATTATTTCCCCTACATTGCACCGAGTTTCCAAGCATTGTATTACGTCTCGTGGGCAATTTCAAGAACAGCTATGACTATCACTACCAAACTTTGAAAGACAATGTTGATATGTTAAAGTTGATTCAATTAGGTCTTACCTTCTGAGATGAGAAAGGAAACTTGCCTACTTGTGGAACTGATAAATATTGCATTTGGCAATTCAATTTCCGTGAGTTTGATGTCAAGGAGGATGTGTTTGCTAATGATTCTATTGAGCTTTTGAGGCAAAGTGGGATTGATTTCAAGAAAAATAATGAGAACAGTAATGATGCAATGAGGTTTGGTGAGCTTTTAATGTCGTCAGTGATTGTTTTGAATGATAGTGTGGATTGGGTTACTTTCCATAGTGGTTATGATTTTGGTTACTTGATTAAGCTGTCGACTTGCCAGAATTTGCCAGATAAGCAAATTAGGTTCTTTAGTTTGATCAATATTTACTTTCACACTCTGTATGATATTAGGCATTTGATGAAGTTTTGTAACAGTTTGGCTGGTGGATTGAACAAGCTTGCAGAGTTGTTGAAAGTGGAAAGAGTTGGCATTTGTCATCAAGCGGCTTCGGATAGTTTGCTTACATCTTGTTCGTTCAGGAAACTCAAGGAGAATTTCTTTACTGGCTCTTTGGAAAAATATTCTGGTGTGTTGTACTGTTTAGGTGATGTCAATGGACATAATAAGAAGTAATAGGAAAAAAAAAAGAAAAAAGAAGATTAAAAAAAAAATGGACAACCATTTGTTTGTCTTAATGAGTGTGCCCCGTACCCATTCTTCAATGTACGCTTTTGGCAACAATTTTCGTAATTTATTAAGATTTTCTTATGCTTATCGTTCTCATTTTTCTTCTTTTACTGCATCATAGCCTTTTATGGTTTATATATCTTTTAGTACCGCATTCATAGTTCTTTTCTAGTCTGTTGATATCTCAAGGATTGGAAGAATATGGGTTCTGTTTCTGGTAGGCTAATTGGCTCTTGCTTGGCAGTTATTGTTGATCACTATGAGAGAAACCAGTTTTACTGGTTTGGTTTGAGGTAGTTAAAGAAGCATAAACTCCTTCGCATGGTTGCAAACAACTTGATCTCATTGTTTCTTTAGTTCTTCTTGGTCAAATATGATAAAAAGATTGCTTGCATCTTTATTTGTTACTCCACAATTGGAGAAGAAACTGAAGCGTTTTACTGGACTTTCTCTTCTTTTTCCTTTAATTTTTCGCCCGGGTTTCTGGCTTCAAGGATGAGAATCAGCAGAGCCATTACGTATACATGCATTAAGAGGAGCAGGTGGAATTTGTATTGGCACTGAATGTTTTTCTCAAATGTCAAACACGGTCTCTTGAAATCTGTCAAAATACAGCAGTAACCGCTGCTATTTTGTGTGCTATGGTAGATGGTACTTAGTCATATGGGAACATAAAAGCCATTGTCATTTGCAGGCCTGTTTGGTTTCGCAGTTTGTGGTTAATGAAAAACATGTAGCAAAATAACAAGAAAGAATGCCACAAACTGTGGGTGTTATCTCATGTAATCAAAGCATGAGATGGCAATGCGAATTAAGCAGATGATCCTCTGGACGGAAAATGCATTAGTGTTGTGGTCTTATCCTACTCCCATGAGATGGGATGCCATAGATTAGGATAGAAATAAAGTAGTGCAGGTCCAGGCTGCTCAGTCGTCAAGATATTTCCCAACTAAAACATAAAAAACTCTAAAGTTCAGGATTAGATCAGGTAGCTGAAAATACAATTTACAGATCAAGTAATGTTGTGCAGCTCCATAGCCATACCGTCACAGTAGATTGGTCAGATTCTAAACTCTTGAAATTTCATTGAATCCTGCATCATCAGCAATTATGTATCATCACTAATACTTCAAATATGAAAATTAAGCAAGTTAAGCACATGTGCATTAGTATTCCGATAATGTCCAATTGACATTTCAATTCAATGGCTAATAAATGCTATGTTTTGATTATTATTATTTTTTTCACAGTATGAAGTATAAGGAGAAAAGAAAAACTAGGAAGGTTGAGAACATAAATAAAATTGCAGAAGCCCCACAATCTGAAGATGAAAATAAAGCTCAAATGAAAACATAAACACCTGTACCTAAAGTACTAATTTACGCACCAAAATACGTAGAAAACATGACAGAAGAACAGGGAAATGATAACGATATATTATTTGCCTTAAAATGGTCCATAAATACAAACCTTTGCATCAAGTCCTCTTGCGCTTTGCTGTCTTGATGTTCTTAACAACATAGCCAATGACTTCCTTTAGTGTGGCTTTCCTGTTTTCCTTGAAGTTCCAGAGCTCGGGAATAACATATCTTCCACTGGGATTATATTCATTTAATTCTTTCAAAGCAGTTATCACTGCCTCATAAATCTCTTCACCCCATTCCTGCTTAAGATTTCGTAGTTTCTCATCTTCTTCATTTATAATTTCCTGCACCATGCACAATATTAATTGAGTTCACAGTCATTCCTTGATTTTCTTTCTTAACATCAATAGCCCTCCTTCTCACAGGGGGCCTCCAACCAAAAAGAATAAGAAAAGTTTGAATATCAGAGACATACTCTAATCGAGTTATTTATGCAAAAGAGCTCATAAAAAACTTTTGCAGCAAACCATGTACCAAAAAGTGAAAGAGGCCATCTATATGTAATCCCTAATTCACAGTAGTGAAAAGGAAATATAGCAAATGCTCTAGAGCATTTATAACTTCTGATTACGTTAAGCAAATCAAAAGGAAAATGATCTTTTATTTTCCACTTTACTCTCCATGAAAAAGCAAAGATTAGTATATGCACTATGTATATATTTCAAGCACAATTTGATCCAGGCCCAAGGACAAATAAAATATAACTGACAACCATTTGATTTAGGCAGTTATATATAAGATTTGCAAACAGTACACCTTATGATGTCCTCCCTCTTCTATAATTTTGAATGGATGCCACTTTGGATTCTTCATATTCTCCTGCCACAAGGAGCATAGGGTAGTGGCTTGTATTGCTGCTTCATCAGGAGAAAATCGCAACTTACAAGTGTCCTGAAAAGCCTTTGAATCAAGCTCTCCCATTCTCTTTAATCCAATATTAGTGCGAACACCCAACAACTCTTGCAAACCCTAACAGAAGAAAAAGAATAATGGTTCAATGATCGGTTCCATGAATCTACATAGTACTATGAGATTTAGGCATAAAAATTAATTACTAAGCCAAGAAAAAATAGGGAGTACCTGAATTAACACTTTCCGTGCTTCTTGTAGCTCATCATTGCTCTGACGCTCTTTTACTATAAGAGCTTGATTTGTCTGCTCCAAATCTTGTAGATCATCAATCTTTTCTTTCAACTCATTATTCATCTCTTCCATCTTCTTTTGTACTGCTGCATCATCTTGTCCAAGATGCTTCATCACTTGCAGCTTCCCTTTCAAGTCTTCAATTTCCATTTCCAATTTCTGCTTAGCATCTAGCTGTTTTTCTAACTGAAGTATCTTTTTCAGGGCCTCTTCTTTCTCCCTCTGGAAATTTAAAATCCCATTAACTGAATACTATATAGTGCAGAAATGAAATGTGCTACAATATAATGAATTACTAAGTGGACCACCTTTTGCTCTTCAACCAGTCTTAAGACATTCTCATCTGCCTTTTTCTGCTCCAAGGAAGCTAGCTGAAGTGAATTGTTTCTTTCGTTATTCTGGAAAGACAAAAGAAAATGTCAGTGACAGGGGCCATATCCATAACTAATGCAAATAATTTTCTGTTGAAGCAGTTTAGACAATTTCACCAATTTAGCCTTAATTGTAGTACATAAGCAAAACTCTAGAATTGAAACCTATACATATTACTCTAAGCAAAACTCTACATGTTGATCTTATTTTTGATAGGTTGAAGCAACAGTACACTAGGCCATGATATACTACATGATGATGAATGTTTCTTTAACCATAAACAAAACATTTAATTGATGATACTTGCAAAATATTGAAGATAATCTCATTCACAAAACAAGTGCTAAATTTAATTGCAACGGATAAACAGAAGAAAAAATAACTTGGTTATAAGCACACAATTAATTGATCAATAGTTGTTCCAAAATGTCAAGACTAGGTTAGCAAGGAAAGATGGATTACCTTTTTCTTCTCTTCATCAAGTTTTTGCCTTTCACGCTCAGTTAGCGTCTCACGTTTGTTCAATTCCTTGCTCCAATTGTCAATTTTCTTTTTCTTTGTTTCCAGTTCATAATTCAGCTTTTCCTGTTCTTCCAAGATCCTTCGAACATTGTCTCGAGCAAGCCGCTGCATCTTCCTCGTCTCTATTGAACAATTAAAACACAAAAATAGAATTGACTCATAACTTATTTCAAGCATGATAATTGTAAACTATATGTATAAATCATAAAATTCTGATTTTATAATCATAATGGATTAATTGAGTCCATAAATGTATCTCAAAACGCCAACAGCAACGTGGACATTTTTTATTGGTAAACAGCGCCATTAGCTTGACAATCCATTCAGAGATTAGAAATAAAGTCTTAAATCCAATATGTAAGAATTAAATATAAAAGCCATAAACCAATTTATTACATCAAGAAGAAGGCCAAGTGCGGCAAATTAAGTCCAATCCCTACAAAAGCATTT
This sequence comes from Durio zibethinus, assembly GCF_047325235.1. Classification (NCBI taxonomy): domain Eukaryota; kingdom Viridiplantae; phylum Streptophyta; class Magnoliopsida; order Malvales; family Malvaceae; genus Durio; species Durio zibethinus. The sequence goes on from NC_143187.1 coordinate 1,182,107, forward strand.
GAATTTAAAAGTGATGTATGTCACAAAGTTGACAAAAACTAGGAAAACTTTTAACATTCTTTAAGTGTTTAAAATGAAGGCAAGTACAACCAGCTAAACATGTGAAGTGCAAGCATATACATTAAAAAGAAAGCAAACATGTCAAGATGAAGAAACTAGAATAGACCTTCAATAAAGGCAAGGTGTAGCTTGTCTTTCTCTTCAAGCATTCTGCTTAAGGACATTGTCGTCTCATTGTATTTCTTCAGTAATTCTTCCAGATTTTCATTTGTCAAGTCAATTCTTGTTGTCAAGTTTGCCACAACATTATTCCTATCCTGAGCAGCTTCTTGGACAATGTCTGAAATGGTTTGTAATTTTCCCACCTTCCGAAGATATTCCCCTATTGGACCGTTGGAATGGTAGTCATCAGCACGTGCACACCAACCATAAATATTTGAATCAAGCTGTGTTTGTTGTCTATTCCAATGCTTCTTACTGTGACCCTCGGATTCAAAAGCCTTTTCGAATTCAGTTGCATTCACAAACCCATTCCAATCACTGTTGAATTTCAGTATGGCTTGTCCGGTCAGGTGTCCCTCATTCCAGAAACATTGAACATCTAAAGGTTTGTATTTAGCAAACCTCTTCAACCAGTAGCCTTGATCATGCAATGCATCTTTATTCTTTGACTCAGCCACTATGTTCATAATTATTCCCATCCAAGGCCAAACATAAAGATCAGTTTGCTCTGGAGTCTGGTTCACAGCTTGTGGTAATGTGGGACGCATGGTCTGATCCACTTCACCAGCAAGGTCAATTTCCAAATACTTAGCCAAGGCCAGGTGGTTTGCCTTCTGTTTTGCACTTCTGTTGGCAGATCCTTTGCCCACTCCAGAAGCATGTTGAAGCAGATCCTTGTACTTGTAGTCTTGTTTCTTCTTCCCAGCACAAAAGGGGCATCTTAAGCTACCATTTAAGGCCTTCACTTTGTACTTCCCAGACCTTAGCTGTTCATATGGCTTCTCTTTGTATTCATTAATCTCAGACTCACTCAGATCTGACTCTTCCCCAGAGCTGGAGTCCATCTGATCAATCTACATCGAAACAAATGTTAATAACAACAATAATACATAGCTGAAATCATAATCATAATATCCTTTCCAACAATGCCCCATCACTGAACAGATTACATAATCAAGCATACCCTTCATATCATTTAAAGAAAATGAATCAAAAGCAATCAAAAAGACGATTTACAGGATATTCATCAGAGCCCATCATGGAAATTTGTAATTTACACAAATTTTCAGTATTTTTATTAAAAATAATGGCAAATAGAGCAAAAGAAAAAGAATCTCACCTTTAGGTCAGCCGATCGGGTTGGTGGGCTACTGGGAAAAAATGGAGCGCAAAAGGAGAACTTATCGAGGCCGGTTTTTTCTTCTTTGCAGTCACATTCTCACCACGAAACAACCACCAGTGGAACGGCGGCTCTGGTTGTCGAAGCGGAAGTGAGATGCGGAAAATTTTGTTTTCGGCTGTAGGGTGTAGTCAAGAAACGTTGTCGTTTGAGAATATCGAGTAAATTTTCCTCGATATTTTCATTTTACTCTCTTCCCAAAGAATAGTTGGTAAAAAAAAAAAATCTACTTAACGATTAAATCCCTTTAACTTTATTTTTATTTTAAAGTGCCATTAATTTCTAACAAAATTCAAGACCTCGCAGCCCAATGAAAGACCTTCTTCAAGCCCATACATCCAAACCCTATTAATAGCTTGTATATATTGATTATTAAATATTTTCACGATGATTATTTGTATTTTATTTATTTTAAATAAATAATTATGTATTTTACAAATAAATAAAATTAATAATATATAGTATGTATACTGATTAGTATTTATTTTCACGATCAATATTTTTTAATTTAACAAATAGTTATATATTTTACAAATAAATAAAATTAATAATATATTAATCAAAATTTGTGTGAAGATGTAAAGTTTGTAACATATGTAAATTATATAAAATTAATATAAGTTTATTATTTTTAATGTTAATGTAAAATTAAAAATATAAAGATAAAAGAATTTCAATGTAATCTTTCACCCTTTTTTTTAATTTTAGCATATAAATTCATTTATATTTTTTAAGATTAATTAATGAGAAGGGATAAATATGTAGGATTTATACCTTTTGTCATGATTAAGTGGTTAAAAATTTTGCACATTAATATACTTTAATGAAAGTAGGTCTAATGATTTATGTATTAATATCATATAAAATATTAAATTTTTATATATTTATATCATAATTTACATAAAAATTACGTGTCATAATTTATGTTAATATAAAAATATAAAATATATTTTTTATTTTATTAAATTTATATATAATAATTATTAAAATTTTAAATTATATTATTTTTATATTATATTTATATCATATCATGATATTATATTTTAAATTATCAAATCTAAATAAAAACAAAAGGTACGACAACGTGGGCAAGTATGGCATCGACCTCAAGAATCTTCATGCAGTACTACAATTTCAGCGTGCGAGATAAGATGATGAACAATGACGCTTCTAGTTTGCTCCACGAATTTAGTTTCTTGTCAACCACATCGTCCCCAGTCTTTTCTCTTATTTATTCCTCTTTTTATTACTTTTTTTTTTCTTTGATTGAATCCAGATGCCACAGCACTTTGATCCTTTCCAAATAGAGATTTCTAGATAAAATTTTAAACATCCTTCTCTTTTTCAAAAGGTTTTTTTTCTTACAAAATCCCATAAATTGATTAAGAAAATAACGAAAATTACCTCAATCACTGTTATTGATGCTTCTAAAGCATATATCTGATTATATATTTACCAAAGGTCGTATAATGTCCCTTGGTACGAGGCTGGTGTCACTAAAAATGACACCCAATAGAACAAAAAGAAGCAGAATCTCTTGACCAGCAAAAAGAACCAATAAAAGAGATGAAAAAGGAGGGACTAGGCTAAGAAAGCCATGGACATTCACAAGAACAAAAGAGAATTTATGCCACCTATTCATATTCTTTATTAAACTCTCAATTTTTAGGGTCTTTTCTTATGATTCCTCCTATGATTTGATGTTCCACTTTGTCTGCAATATAAATATCTTGTTCAGATATTTTCTTCATCATTCTTTTTCTTTGCTATCCCTGCCATACAAACCATTCCTATGGTTCCCCATGCTGCCATGAATGGCCTTTGCCCTACCCCTTATCAATCACTTCCATTTCTATATCATCGAAGACTTGTTGCAATTCTATCCTTTTCTTTTTTTTTTTTTCTAAATCAGAATGAATTCATTTATAAGGGTAAGAATTGCAATTCAGAATGAATTCTATCCTATCTACCAAGCCCTTTATTTTTTAAAGCAATATACCCATTTCCTCTCATAAATTTCAAATATTTATTTTCTATCAATTTAGCAATCCAAAAAATTATAAACGAACTGTTTAACAAAAATTCATGAATATACTCAATTTTTATTTTTTTTACTTATTATTAAATTTAACAAATGATTAGTTATATATTATTAAATTTAACAAATAATTATAAATAATATTTCAAAATTTGTTAATTAAACACAACAGATTAAAAATATAGCAAATTTCATTCATATTTGATTCAGTTATACTTCTATCAATTTCTAAAAGTCTACAAATTCTTGTTTCCTGTTCATGAGTTCAATTTGAGTTAATCAAGTTGATATATAAAGAAGAAAAATATAGAAATTCAATGAACCATAGCAAACGAAAAGCCAAAAAAAAAAAAAATTATAGTCACATCCATATCCAGAAAAGGAAATAAAAGGGAATGCAAAAGAATGGTGCTTAATGCTTTGTCTTTGATACTCCATGTTCACAGCTCAGAGATATGGGAAATTCCATATACAGTTTCCTTTCACATCTTAACCTTCAAATTAAACGCCGGCCCTAGCTTTCATACTTAGAATTTAAAAAAAAAAAAAAAAAAGGGGTTTTTACCATTTCTTCTCACCGCCCAAAGAATACAGCTGATCTGACTGATCGTTTACAGTGAAGCATATTCCAAGGTCATAACATGCATGCATGGTTAATATTTCTCAAAAGATTAACCTTCAATATTTCTCTGCATTTTATTCCCCCTTTTTTTTTGAACAGAAGTAACAAAAAATAGCCTTTGGATTTCTCAAAGCTGTTGTGATATGAAACAAATACAAAAGAAATTGTTCTTTTTGTTTTTCTGGTGAAAATTTGTTTTAATTTTTTTTCCTGAATCTTTTGATTTAAATTTGGTTTTTCTTAATATTTCTTCGAAACCGACTAGTAAATATTGCCGAAGCTTCAATGGAAAGTAGATTGGCTTCAGAATTTGATATAGTTTTGATGGGGACGTACTTAAAAAAAAGTCCACCAAAGCTGAGTTGAGTATTCTAATTGTCCATTTTCAGAGATTCACTGTATCAACTACTTAATATTTTATATTAGTAAGTTAATGGTATTTTAGTAGTCTGCTCATGTACAAAATAAATTTGATAATTTTAAACATTACTCCCTGACATAATATGAAAATAATATAAAAAATAAAATAATATAGTTTAAAATTTTAACAAAAATTATATATATTTGATAAAAACAAAAAAAAAAAAAGTTTTGTGTTTGGTGTGTGGACACAAATATTCATGCATGAACCTACTTAATTTAGCAGCTATTATTGTTGTTAATTATCAGTCAAACCAAATCAGGTTGATTAAAATTATGAAAGTGAGTGATCAAAAAGAGTTGGCAAAGGGCTAGGAGATGCAATGCATTGGAGAGTTCAGTTTTCATTTCATTTTTCACCAGATCAGTACATTATTTAATTTGTCCATCAGCTCTGACAACATAGTATTGATTGATGAATTATTGTACTCTCAAATTAAATTTGATCTTCGAAAAGAATAGTGCATGCCAGTAATTTACCTGTACTATGATTGCCATGTCTGTCTTTTATCCCAAGCAGAAGCCAAAGTGAGAAGCTAACTATAGTTGTCCACTCCATTCCATAATTGAGGAAGGTATTGGAGAATAAAAAAACCTGATAAGTGGGATAGACAGGAAATTCATTATTCATGTTTCATGTTAAAAGCCTCTTTCCAACTGTATCAGTTACTGCAACACTTCTTCAATGTCCCACCCTCCACTACTTTCAGAGCTATACCTTATTTTCCCATCTTACTGTCTCAACCACTTAGTTCTTTCTCTTGTCTCTTGGGATTCTCTAAGTCAACTCATTTTTTTACTATAAATACCAGACATTAAGCTCATCAGTAAAATCCAAAACATAGAGACTCTCTTCTCTTCTCTTACTACATTTATTATTAGTTTACATTTGTTTTTTTTGAGTTTGTTTGGGATATAAGTGATATAAATGGAGAATGAGGATGTTCCATCAGCTCCTTCAACCCCTGCAACACCGAGGACTCCTGGTGCTCCACTCTTTGGGGTCAGGGGAGATCAAAGAGGTGGGATTAGTAGAAAATCTCTTCTCAAGAGCTGCAAATACTTCAGTGTGGAAGAATGGTCCATGGAAGAAGGGAGATTACCCCCTGTCTCTTGCTTATTGCCACCTCCTCCAGTCTCACTCACAAGAAAGGTACAAAAAAAGACACAAAAATAACAAGAGATCTTTAAGTTATCGTGCTTTTGTTTATGGTTTAGTCAAACAGATAAGTGAAAAATATTCAACTAAGAGATTTTCAAAGGTGACCCAATTTTCCATTTGTGTTGAAAAACCAGGTGGGCGCCGAGTTCATAGGCACACTCATACTAATCTTTGCTGGGACAGCCACAGCCATTGTGAACCAAAAGACACAAGACTCTGAAACTCTTATTGGCCTAGCAGCCTCCACTGGCCTTGCCGTCATGATTGTTATAATCTCTACTGGTCACATATCAGGTGCGCATCTCAATCAAGCCATCACCATTGCCTTTGCTGCACTCAAACACTTTCCCTGGAAACATGTACAACTAAACCTACGGCTTTCCTTTGCTCTTTTTTTAAGTTTTTATGGAAACTTATATTATATCCTTTAAATAACATTTTGACTTTTAATTTTTGGGCAGGTACCAGTCTACATTGGAGCACAAGTAATGGCATCATTATGTGCTGCATTTGCACTGAAAGGAGTATTTCATCCAATGATGGGAGGAGGAGTGACAGTTCCTTCAGGGGGATTTGGTCAAGCTTTTGCTTTGGAGTTCATTATTAGCTTCAATCTCATGTTTGTTGTCACTGCTGTTGCCACCGACACAAGAGCTGTATGTCGTCTTTTTCATTTACATTTTTTCACGTGTGAAAACAGCCAATCAATGGGAGGAGGACAAACAGGAAAAAAAAAAAAGAATAAACAATTAAAACACTTTTAATGCACAACCAGCTTTAACATGCAACTGACTCAGATAAGATCCATACTGAAAAAAACATTTCAATCAATAATTTTTTTCATTTAGAAACTGTGTGATTCAGATCATTTATATATAAAAATGATTTGTTCATCTATTGATACATCTAACTTTTGCAATGCATAAAAGGTAATAATTTTTCTTTGACTGCCCTTTTGACTGTGTATCATTATTATCTTTGAGATTTTCTTGTTCTTCTTTCATGGAAAATTTATAGGCTTCTAAAAAGTAAGTTGATTTTATATCAATTCAAAAGGAATTTACTTTCACCTGCTCTTGACTCACCAAACTTCCATTCATGAGATAGAATTATACTATGGGCAGGCATCAATATTCAGTAAATATGATGGTAGAAAGAATTTCTCTATGCAAATTTGAGTAGAAAACAGTGTAAATTGATGTTAAGGAAGATGCATATGAAATCTTGTAAGTGAGGGATGATACTCTGCAGGTGGGAGAGTTGGCCGGAATCGCAGTTGGAGCTACTGTCATGCTCAATATACTCATAGCAGGGTATGTTACTGAAATTTCTCCAGCAATTTTGAAATAATCTAGGAAATATTTTAATCAGATGCTTCAAGGCATCTCAGTGAAACATTTACTGGTGTGATTTTTCATTCCAAGTGCAAGAAACAAATAGCTGTTGCTAGATATTGAAGGGCTCAGTTTGAGAGATCTTTGGTTATAGATGCCACTATTGTAGCTGCAATTATATGATGTAGAGCTTTGATTTTAGATAGGCATCAGAAATTACAACTTTGAATCTGCAACATGATACTGATTTCTTAGCAGAATGCATTCATTTCATTTTCATACACAAACACGAAGAGAGAGAGCTGTTCGAATATATAAAGATAAAGTCAAACCATGTTACCAAAGACAACTCAGTGCCCACAATTATGAAACACAGATACAATGATCCAAGTTCCAAGTCCAACCCTTCTTTCTTCGTTTTCGTCTATGTTTAAAGAATCTATTAATTAAGGGCAACATTTTGTTAAAAAAAAAAAAATACAGTTAAGAAAAAAAGAAATCGTGGGAGGATCATAATTGGAGCTTGAAAATTTTCTACAATAACTTCAACCGTTAATACGCTCAACAAAAAGAACCCTTCCACTTCTCTTTACGCAGCCTTACCAAATTGAGAATGTAATGCTCCCAATGCTAAGCACCCGATGAATTCCAGGAGAATGGCCCTCAGAAATCCCTTCTTTTTTTCTGTGGAACAGACCATTTACAGGTGTTTCGATGAATCCGGTACGAACATTAGGACCAGCCATAGCAGCAAATAATTACAAAGCTATATGGGTCTACTTCACTGCTCCCATCTTGGGGGCACTCTGTGGTGCAGGAACATATACTGCTGTCAAGCTGCCTGATGAAGATGGAGAAAAGCTGTCAACTGCTAGGAGCTTCAGGAGGTAATTAACATCCATCAACGACCTGCATTATCAGAACTTTATGAGGAGACATTGCAGATGACCCCCAGGGGGGGGGGGGGGGGTTTCATATTTTTGATACATTAGCATTTGGATATAAATAAGCGAACTGTGTATCAACCATATATATGTATAACAGCATAGTCAAGCTATAGATGTTCCTGAAAAAAGGGAAAAAGAATGTAGGAGAAATTGGGTGTTGAATTTCATTTGCAAGTGTATATTGTTTGGTTGGGTGAAAAAATGGTAAACGAATAAAATTAGGAGGAAGAAACAGGATTTGTTTTAAGGCTTCCAAAAATTGTTCTCTTGGGGCAAATGTCCTGGAAAAAAGCTTATTGTGTAGATTTTATTTCTCTGTCTCGTGTTTTTTCCCCCTCTTTTCTCCCCCCCACCCTGCAAAGGTTACTTAAAATATTAAAATTTTATATATTTGTATCATAATTTGCGTAAAAATTTCGTGTTATAATTTATATAAATATGAAAATATAAAATATATTTTTTATTTTATTAAATTTATATATAATTATTATTAAAATTTTTAATCATATTATTTTTATATTTTATTTTTATATTATGTTTATATCATATCATAATATTGTATTTTAATTTATCAAATTTAAATAAAAACAAAAGGTGTGACAACGTGGGCAAGTATGGCATCGACCTCAAGAATCTTCATGCAGTACTACAATTTCAGCGTGCGAGACAAAATGATGAACAATGACACTTCTAGTTTGCTCCACGAATTTAGTTTCTTGTCAACCACATCGTCCCCATTCTTTTCTCTTATTTATTCCCCTTTTTATTCCTTTTTTTTTCTTTGATTGAATCCAGATGCCACAGCACTTTGATCCTTTCCAAATAGAGGTTTCTAGATAAAATTTTAAACATCCTTCTCTTTTTCAAAAGTTTTTTTTTTTTCTTACAAAATCCCATAAATTGATAAGAAAATAACGAAAATTACCTCAATCACTATTATTGATGCTTCTAAAGCATATATCTGATTATATATTTACCAAAGGTATAATGTCCCTTGGTACGAGGCTCGTGTCACTAAAAATGACACCCAATAGAACAAAAAGAAGCAGAATCTCTTGACCAGAAAAGGGACCAAGAAAAGAGATAAAAAAGGTGGGACTAGGCTAAGAAAGCCATGGACATTCACAAGAACAAAAGAGAATTTATGCCACCTATTCATATTCTTCATCAAACTCTTCAGTTTTTAGGGTCTTTTCTTATGGTTCCTCATATGATTTGATGTTCCACTTTGTCTGTAATATAATTAATTATGTTGTTCAGACATTTTCTTCATCATTCTTTTTCTTTGCTATCCCAGCCATACAAACCATTCCTATGGTTCCCCATGCTGCCATGTATGGCCTTTGCCCAACCCTTTATCAATCACTTCCATTTCTATATCATTGAAGACTTGTTGCAATTCTATCCTTTTCTCTTTTTTTTTTGCTAAATCAGAATGAATTCATTTATAAGGGTAAGAATTTCAATTCAGAATGAATTCTATCCCATCTACCTAGCCCTTTATTTTTTAAAGCAATATACCCATTTCCTCTCATAAATTTCAAATATTTATTTTCTATCAATTTATCAATCCATAAAATTATAAACGAACTGTTTAACAAAAAATTCATGAATATATTCAATTTTTATTTTTTTACTTATTATTAAATTTAACAAATAATTATAAATAATATTTTAAAATTTGTTAATTAAACATAACAGATTAAAAATATAGCAAATTTCATTCATATTTGATTCATTTATACTTCTATCAACCTCTAAAAGTCTACAATTTCTTGTTTCCTGTTCATGAGTTCAATTTGAGTTAATCAAGTTGATATGTAAATAAGGAAAACATAGAAATTCAATGAACCATCGCAATCGAAAAGCCAAAATAAAAAAAAAATTTATAGTCACATCCATATCCAGAAAATGAAATAAAAGGAAATGCAAAAGAATGGTGCTCAATGCTTTTTCTTTGATACTCCATGTTCACTGCTCAGAGATATGGGAAATTCCATATACAGTTTCCTTTTACATCTTAACCTTCAAATTAAACACCAGCCCTAGCTTTCATACTTAGAAATTAAAAAAAAAAAAAAAGGGTCTTTGCCAATTTTTCTGACCGCCCAAAAAATACAGCTGATCAGCTGATCTGATTGATCTTTTACTGTGAAGAACATATTCCAATGTCATAACATGCATGTATGGTTAATATTTCTCAAAAGATTAACCTTCAATATTTCTCTGCATTTTATTCCCCCTTATTTTCTGAAAAGAAGTAACAAAAAACAGCCTTTGAATTTCTGAAAGCTGTTGTGATATGAAACAAATTCAAAAGAAATTGTTCTTTTTTTTTTGGTGAAAATGTGCTTTAATTTTTTTTCCTGAATCTTTTTATTTAAATTTGGTTTTTGTTAATATTTATTCGAAACCGACTAGTAAAAATTGCCGAAGCTTCAATGGAAAGTAGATTGGCTTCAGAATTTGATATAGTTTTGATGGGGATGTACTTCAAAAAAAAATCCACCAAAGCTGAGTTGAGTATTTTAATTGTCCATTTTCAGAGATTCACCGTATCAGCTACTTGATATTTTATATTAGTAAGTTAATGGTATTTTAGTAGTATGCTCTTGTTCAAAATAAATTTGATAATTTTAAATATGATACCATGACATAATATGAAAATAATATATATAAAAAAATAATATAGTTTAAAATTTTAATAAAAATTATATGTATTTGACAAAAACAAAAAAAATATATATGTTTTATGTTTGATGTGGGGACACAAATATTCATGCATGAACCTACTTAATTTAGCAGCTATTATTGTTGTTAATTATCAGTAAAACCAAATCAGGCTGATTAAAATTATGAAAGTGCGTGATCAAAAAGAGTTGGCAAAGGGCTAGGAGATGCAATGCATTGGAGAGTTCAGTTTTCATTTCATTTTTCACCAGATCAGTACATTATTTAATTTGTCCGTCAGCTCTGACAACATAGTATATACAGATGAATTATTGCACTCTCAAATTAAATTTGATCTTCGAAAAGAATAGTGCATGCCAGTAATTTACCTGTACTATGATTGCCATGTCTGTCTTTCTTCCCAAGCAGACACCAAAGTGAGAAGCTAACTATAGTTGTCCACTCCATTCCATAATTGAGGAAGGCATTGGAGAATAAAAAAGCCTGATAAGTGGGATAGACAGGAAATTCCTTATTCATGTTTCATGTTAAAAGCCTCTTTCCAACTGTATCAGTTACTGCAACGCTTCTTCAATGTCCCACCCTCCACTACTTTCAGAGCTATACCTTCTTTTCCCATCTCACTGTCTCAACCACTTAGTTCTTTCTTTCTCTTATCTCTTGGGATTCACTAAGTCAACTCATTTTTTTACTATAAATAGCAGACATTAAGCTCATCAGTAACATCCAAAACATAGAGACTCTTTTCTCTTCTCTTACTACATTTATTATTAGTTTACATTTGTTTTTTTCGAGTTTGTTTGGGATAAAAGTGATATAAATGGAGAATGAGGATGTTCCATCAGCTCCTTCAACCCCTGCAACACCAGGGACTCCTGGTGCTCCACTCTTTGGGGTCAGGGGAGATCAGAGAGGTGTGATTAGTAGAAAATCTCTTCTCAAGAGCTGCAAATGCTTCAGTGTGGAAGAATGGTCCATGGAAGAAGGGAGATTACCCCCTGTCTCTTGCTTATTGCCACCTCCTCCAGTCTCACTCACAAGAAAGGTACGAAAAAAGACACAAAAATAACAAGAGATCTTTAAGTTATTGTGCTTTTGTTTATGGTTTAGTCAAACAGATAAGTGAAAAATATTCAATTAAGAGATTTTCAAAGGTGACCCAATTTTCCATTTGTGTTGAAAAACCAGGTGGGCGCCGAGTTCATAGGCACACTCATACTAATCTTTGCTGCGACAGCCACAGCCATTGTGAACCAAAAGACACAAGGCTCTGAAACTCTTATTGGCCTAGCAGCCTCCACTGGCCTTGCCGTCATGATTGTTATAGTCTCTACTGGTCACATCTCAGGTGCGCATCTCAATCCAGCCATCACCATTGCCTTTGCTGCACTCAAACACTTTCCCTGGAAACATGTACAACTAAACCTACAGCTTTTCCTTTGCTCTTTTTTTAAGTTTTTATGAAAACTTATATTGTATCCTTTAAATAACATTTTGACTTTTAATTTTTGGGCAGGTACCAGTCTACATTGGAGCACAAGTAATGGCATCATTATGTGCTGCATTTGCACTGAAAGGAGTATTTCATCCAATGATGGGAGGAGGAGTGACAGTTCCTTCAGGGGGATTTGGTCAAGCTTTTGCTTTGGAGTTCATTATTAGCTTCAATCTCATGTTTGTTGTCACTGCTTTTGCCACGGACACAAGAGCCGTATGAAGTCTTTTTCATTTACCTTTTTTCATATGTGAAAAGAGCCGATCAAAGGGAGGAGGAAAAACAGGAAAAAAAAAAAAAAAAACCACAATAAACAATTAAAACACTTTTAATGCACAACCAGCTTCAACATGCAACTCACTCAGAAAAGATCCATACTGAAAAAAACATTTCAATCAATAATTTTTTTTTCATTTAGAAACTATGTATGATTCAGATCATTTATATATATAAATGATTTGTTCATCTGTTGATACATCTAACTTTTGCAATGCATAAAAGGTAATAATTTTTCTTTTACTTTCCTTTTGACTGTGTATCATTATTATCTCTGAGATTTTCTTGTTCTTCTTTCATGGAAAATTTATCTGTTCAATAATAGTTATAGGCTTCTAAAAAGTCCGTTGATTTTATATCAATTCAAAGGGAATTGACTTTCACCTGCTCTTGACTCACCGAACTTCCATTCATGAGACAGAATTATACTATAGGCAGGCATCAATATTCGGTAAATATGATGGTAGAAAGAATTTCTCTATGCAAATTTGAGTAGAAAACAGTGTAAGTTGATGTTAAGGAAGATGCATATGAAATCTTGTAATGTGAGGGATGACACTTTGCAGGTGGGAGAGTTGGCCGGAATCGCAGTTGGAGCTACTGTCATGCTCAATATACTCATAGCAGGGTAAGTTACTGAAATTTCTCCAGCAATTTTGAAATAATCTAGGAAATATTTTAATCAGATGCTTCAAGGCATCTCAGTGAAACATTTACTGGTATGATTTTTCATTCCAAGTACAAGAAACAAATAGCTGTTGCTAGATATTGAAGGGCTCAGTTTGAGAGATCTTTGGTTATAGAGGCCACTATTGTTAGCTGCAATTATATGATGTAGAGCTTTGATTGTAGATAGGCATCAGAAATTACAACTTTGAATCTGCAACATGATACTGATTTCTTAGCAGAATGAATTCATTTTCATTTTCATACACAAACATGAAGAGAAAGAGCTGTTCGAATATATAAAGATAAAGTCAAACCATGTTACCAAAGACAACTTAGTGCCCACAATTATGAAACACACATACAATGATCCAAGTTCCAAGTCCGACCCTCCTTTCATCGTTTTCTTCTATCTTTAAAGAATCTATTAATTAAGGGCAACATTTTGTTAAAAAAAAAAAAATACAGTTAAGAAAAAGGAAATGTTGGGAGGATCATAATTGGAGCTTTAAAAATTTCTACAATAACTTCAACCGTTAATACGCTCAACAAAAAGAACCCTTCCTCTTCTCTTTACGCAGCCTTACCAAATTGAGAATGTAATGCTCCCAATGCTAAGCACCTGATGAATTCCATGAGAATGATCCTCAGAAATCCCTTCTTTTGTTCTGTGGAACAGACCATTTACAGGTGCTTCGATGAATCCGGTACGAACATTAGGACCAGCCATAGCAGCAAATAACTACAAAGCTATATGGGTCTACTTCACTGCTCCCATCTTGGGGGCACTCTGTGGTGCAGGAACATATACTGCTGTCAAGCTGCCTGATGAAGATGGTGAAAAGCTGTCAACTGCTAGGAGCTTCAGGAGGTAATTAACATCCATCAACGACCTGCATTATCAGAACTTTATGAGGAGACATTGCAGATGACCCCCAGGGGGGGGGGGGGGGTTTCATATTTGTGATACATTAGCATTTGGATATAAATAAGTGAACTGTGTATCAACCATATATATGTATAACAGAATGGTCAAGCTATAGATGTTCCTGAAAAAAGGGAAAAAGAATGTAGGAGAAATTGGGTGTTGACTTTCGTTTGCAAGTGTATATTGTTTGGTTGGGTGAAAAAATAGTAAGCAAATAAAATTAGGAGGAAGAAACGGATGTGTTTTAAAGCTTCCAAAAATTGTTCTCTTGGGGCAAATGTCCTGGAAAAAAGCTTATTGTGTAGATTTTATCTCTCTGGCTTGTGTTTTTCCCCCTCTTTTCTCCCCCTTTAAAGGTCATGTAAAAACCAGAGGATTGAAAAATGGAGATTGCATCTTTCACTGTATTTTCTTCCAACCGCTCAAGACTCTTTATTAGGAGTTTGAGTAGGGAGGATTAAAAGTTATGAAACCTCGTTTTTAGAGGTGGAGAGTAGATACTAACAAGTTATTGCCTTGGCCATACGGTGCTTGTAACAAAATCTATGAGCAAAAGCAAAATACCTAACTGCAAACAGGAACTTTGAAGATTAGCAAAGATGGAAGCAGAAAGAGGTACAACGCAATTTCTTCGGAGTGAAAACTATCAAGCCGTAACCAAAGGGCAGCAAAGTCACTACTGAAACCAAGATGTATTACAAGAAAAGACAAATCTCAAAGATAGAACTCATGCAACATGGAGCCAAGCTTTGCTAAGCTGAACATTAAGCACCAGAAGATTTTGAGAGAAAAAACCAGAAACGAAATATATGTCAATTCAAAGGGGAGCAAAGCTAGGAATTTCTTATCCTGAGAGTTGACTGAAAACTATCCATTGTGACTCAATGGGGAGCTAAGCATGCAATCAAAGTGATGATAAAAAATATCTATCATATATATATATATATATATATACCGAGATGTGATGGGTTTCAGTATGTTTCATTCACAAAAATGGACAAGAATTCAAAGGAACAAAGGTCGCTTTCTTGTGTACCCACATACATGTAATTCAACCTTCTGCAGCATTCCTATTACACCCTCAGTTGCCTTCACAAAGATACCACTGAAAGCTCTCTCCTTAATCATATAGGTTGTAAAGGATCTTCCTAGTTTTTGGATGCATGACATTTTTGCTGCAAAGATATTGAATGACATCAGTAGAAAATGCACTCTACCCTTGTATGCAGATAATAAAAAGTAACTTTTTGATCTTGGTTTTGGTATCACTGACTTCAGTGTATTGTCCAATCCCAAGGTCCCAAAAAATAGATTATGGCAATTCGATTTCCCCTCTTTGACAGTGGCATATGGTAATATAATGGACTTCATTTCAAGAATATATATAGAAAATCAGCAACCATGCACAAAAACATTCAAGGATAATCTAGGAATACAATTTTGTTATTTCAACAACACAATTTGCATCAAAACATGTATGACAACTGAAAGACATACCCACCCTTCTTCACTAACCTGCTCCAACTTATTCAGCCCAGAATTATTAACTCTTGCTTAATAAAAACCATTGGGTTTACAGATAGGTAGACTAATAAACTATTTTTAAAATTATTTTCTCTAGTCTAAAGCCTAAACTATTTTTTTTCCATTTTTATCAATTGACTTACTGTTTAAATATACAAAATCTATTTTTTTAAAAAAAAAATTAAATAGAAAAATCTGAAGAATAAAAAGCTGGTGTCAAAACGATATACTTTTAATAAAAGTATGTTCATAAAATTTTTGAAGTCATAAACTTTGGTTTGATTTATTGATGTACTCCAAAAAGTTCATTAGTATTATTTTTTTTCTTATTAATGTCATGAATGACTTATAAATTATAGTTAAATATTCATTATAATATCTAAATTTAAAATTTTTTTAATATATTAATTGAATTATAATTTTATTAATTAATATAATACTTAAATAAAAATTTATCCGTCATTTTAAGAGTGAATATTATCTTAATTAATAAATTTATAATTCAAATATTACATTAATAATTAATTGACCAAAAAAATACCACATTAAAATTTTAAAGTTTAGATATTATATTTAAAATTCAATATAATTTAGGATCAGTCATTACATTAATCATTTTCTAACTTGATTCGTGTACAATCCAGTGTTGCAGTGATAGGGTACATTTTGAAAATAAAGAAATTTGAAAGGGTATTTAAGTTACAAAAGTACAACCTTTAGGAAAGCAGCTGATTATTCCATAGTTAAGACTCATTAAGTATTACGCAGGTCCAAATTGCCGTTGGGAAGCAGACGACCTGTCTCCGTCTCCAAACAACCCCTTAAAAAAATCCCGCCCTGTTTAAAACGAAACGTTGTAATGCTTCTTTCTTTTATTGTACTATCAGACAAAAAAGGTCGAAACAATCATAAATAAAAAAAAAATCTTCAAAAAATTAAACAAGTTACGTAAAAATAATCAAAAGAAGAAGAAGAAGAAGAAGAAGAAGAAGAAGAAGAAAAATAATTAGTTAAGAATCGATCTGCGATTTCCGAAGGACGTGCCGAGCTCATGGGATGTTTTGCTGATTTTCTTTTTCTCTTGCGTCCCCTTTGTTTTTGTTTAGTTCTGTCTGGTTAACGAGAAAAATCTGAGGAAATTTGGGGTAAAAAAAGACCTGGGATTTTATAATTCTATCAGACTTCATTGAATTCCGTTTGAAATTTTGAGGAAGTTTTGGTTTTTTTGTTTGAATTCAGTTTTTGGGTTGTTAGAAATAAGTTATGAAACGATATTTGCTGGGATTTTTTTTAAATCTGCTATTGACTAAAGTGTCTAAATTTCTTTAGTTTTTGTGGAGTATTGTGAGTTTTATGGTTGCAATCCGTCAAGTATTTGCCCTTTTTAGGAGGTTCATAAGTGGGATGTAAAGGTGACATGTATACATAGATAATTCAAGAATCAATTGCTTAAGGTGACATATATACGAATAACCTCTTTTGATATGCTTCATGCTAGGAATCAAATAGTAATTTTATAGCAGAAAAGCGATCATAAAATTACATTAGTGCCACATCCATCATTATTATTAGAGAAAATATAATTGAAAATTTTATTCACATTCGAAACGATGCGTAACAACTATTAGAAAATGACGTAACGAGAAATAGTCATAATAACGGATCCTCATTTTTCTCTTCACCAATTCAAGTTATAAAAAATAAAATAAATAAAATTTCAACACTGTCAAGAATAAGAATAAAGAAACAAGATTGTAAAAGTAAAAGCAAAAGTAAAAAAAATAACTCAAAGCCTCAATTTCAAAACCAATCTAAAAATAAGTTAAAAAACAGAATCAAATCATTTATCAACCATTCAATCGGCAATAACCTTAGCTTAATCCGTAATTTATCCAAATTTAAATTAGTATCAAGTCTTCAATCAATAATCAAGATCGAAGGAGGTAAGAAGAGAAAATTAAATTACTTTTTTTTTTGTAAAATTTAAAATAATATTTATCTTTGTGAGAATTTAAGAGAGATAAGGGAGGTACTTTTTAGGCATTAGGCAGGTGACAGTCACAAGGATATGCAAGAGAGAATGAGAGATACAAAGAAAAATGGGAGAAGAAGAAGACGTTTGAGGCATGAAAAACATAAAAAGATTTGAAAAAGGAATTAGGTAGCCAAATTTTGAAGGAAATTTGGGGATAGGTGGGTGAAGTGGGACAGGATGAGAGGGGAGGGGTAGGTAAGGTGGGTTTTTTATTTAATTTTGAAATTAATTTTATTAAAATATAAGTTTAAAAAATTTTAATTTTTGATTTTTTTTAGATAAAATCTAATTAAAGAGATTAAGGATTTATAATTGAAAAAAATTAAGAGATTAATAATTTAATATGAGATATATAGAGATTTTAGATGAAAATTTTTGATAAATTTTTGTGTTTAAGTTAGATGAAAAATAATTAAAATTAAATATTATATTTTGATTCTATTCTTTATTAATTTATGATTTTGTACATGAAATTTAATAATTTTTTGTTATTTTGGTATTTGTATTGTTGCCAATTCTTTTGCTATTAGATAAATTCTTATTATTTTTGTGTAATTATTGAAGATTTTATTTATTATATAATTATTGATAGTAATTTGTGATAAAAAATTTTTATATATAATAATTATATCAAAAAGATTAATTTACTTAATAAATTTAACATTTTATAATCTATTACTCTTAAGATTAAAAACTAAAAATAAAAAAATTTAACATAAATTTAATTTTTAATGATGAAATAAGGAACATTAATATTTCTAAATATAAGTTTTTTTTTAATATAAAATAGCAAACATGCCAGCACGTGAAAAGTTCTTAAGTAAAAGAGTAGAGGACGTGCCAAATGATGATATAGGTTGGCATTTTGGAACGTTTGAACCAAATACAAAAGGAAATGTTTCATGCAAACTTTGTGATAAAATTATAAAAGGAGGAATAATACGTTGCAAGGAACACATTAGTTATAAAACTAGCAATGTTGCACCATATCCCAACGTTACTAGTATGTTATGTTTTTATAATTCATTTGAAAATATTATTGTTAATTTTTCAATAAAAATTATAAAATTACATAAACATGTGCAACTAATTTTTTCTCTTTTTTTTTTTAACTATATTATTAATAGGTATAGTAAAAAAAAGTATGATGAAATTTCTTTAAGAAAGCAAATAAAAAAAATTGACAACAAAAGGAGAAAATTTTAATTTTTGTAACATTTAAGAGGGGAAGATGATTATGAAGAATTTATTGATGAAGACACCTCTACTAGACAAGCTATGCAAGATAGTATTCAATCACAATATGAGTGGCACAAAAAATAAAAAATTCAAACAAAGAACTGTTGTAACGGTTTTGTGTTCACCCGACTAATTTGAAAACGAAATAAAAAATGAGAGTCGCCACCAATCTTTTTTGGCTAAGTGCGATTGGCCACCTATTAAAACATATCTTTTTAATGAAATCTTAAAATTTATTAAAAAGATAATTTTAGGGTTTGCATAACAGTCTAGGTTCAAGAGTCGGTTACGCATGGAGAAAAATTAGCATCCCTACAATGCCCGTTTAAAACGGTACCAACTAACTACGTGTTATCATTTAATTTTGATAAAAAACAGTCTCATTTTCGATATGTGAAAAATAATTTTCTTAATTTATTTATTAAAAATTATTTTTTAATGTATTTTTTAGTGCTCAAATTTTATTCGAGAAAATTAAATTAGAACTCTTTAATCAAAATAATTCTTAAAATGTTTCAATACGTTAGTAACATTAGAATAACTTTTTTTCACCTAGAGATTTTTTAGGTATCGCTTTTCGGAATACCTTAGAATTTCATCATTAGAGGCTCAAATTTACTTTTTGTAAAAAAGCTATGTCGTGCATGCAATGTAGAATGTTATCATATTTGTCATAACATCTAGATCCAGGGATCTATCGCTAAACACTGACTTAAGGGAGTCGCCACCAATCTTTTTTATCTAGGTGCGATTGGCCATCTAAGGAATCTGTCATTTCAGGGAACACCTAAGTTTAAGGGTCCCTAAAAGAATAGGTTCAGATCTACTAACCAGAACAGGGTTCGGGAGTTCGGTTACGTGTGAGGAAGGTTATAGCACCCTCATAACCCCCATCAAAAGATGGTACCAGCTTAAATTTATGTTATCCAATGAGTCTTAAAACTTTACCAAGTAATTAATTATTAGAAATTATTCTCAATTGACTCTAATACTTTTAGCAAAAAATTGAAAAAATTCCCTCACCTCAAGAGTATGCAAGAAAAACTACTGTTTCACTTGTAGAGGCTCTATCGTCGGATTATTTAAAAAAAATAAAAATAAGAATAAAAAAAAAGAAAAGAATGATTGTTCTTGTGCAGGAAAAATTGATACTTTCAACTTTTCCTCAAAAATTGATTTTTTTTGAAAATTTATTTTTAAGGAAAATTGATACTTTCAACTTTTTCTCAAAAATATTTTTTGAAAACTTTTATTTTCAAGGAAAATTAATACTTTTAACTTTTCCTCAAAAACCTTTTTTGAAAATTTATTTTTTAAGAAAAATTGATACTTTCAACTTTTCCTCAAAAACTTTTTTTGAAAATTTATTTTTAAGAAAAATTGATACTTTCAACTTTTCTCCAAAAATATTTTTTGAAAACTTTAATTTCGAGGGAAATTGATACTTTCAACTTTCCCTTAAAAACTTTTTTTTTTGAAAATTTATTTTTTTAGAAAAATTGATACTTTCAACTTTTTCCCAAAAATATTTTTTTTATTTTATTTAAAGAAAATAAAATAATAAAACAAAATAAAAGTGAAAATAAAATAAAAATAAAAATAAAGAAAAGTAAAACAAAAAATAAAAATAAAATAAAGATAAAAGAATATTAAATAAACCTAATCTAATAATAAATAAATAAATAATTTTTAAAAAAAAACCTGGAGCGGCTTAGAGTACGGTTTGGCTCGGCTCGACTCAAGGAATAGAAATGGCTTGGAGAAGAGACTCGGGACTTCGGCTCGGCTCGACTAACGGCTCGGGGAGGTGGAACACGCGTGGGTCGTAAAACGGGTCGACGCTCGGGTCGGGTCGGATCTCGGCAAAACACGCGGATCCTCTGAGTTGTTTAACGCAAAAACAGTGTCGTTTTGAGAGAGTATATAAGGCTGTTTCCTTTGTTTTTTGGTAGAAACCTTATCTCCTCTCTCTCTTTTCTTCCTTTTTCTCTCGTTTCTCTCTAAAACAGTCGAAGAACTTCGGTTGAATATTCATCGAATTCTAAAATTTTTCGTTGAAATCTGAGTTTTTCGTCGGAAGTTCACCGGAAAGTTGGTCAGTTTCTAGGATTCTTCACTGAAAACTGGGCAGCTGGTCAGAATTGTTGTCAAAAAATTTAACTTTCATCGAAAAAATCATCGGAATCTGGAAAATTTCCAAAAAAAATTTTCGCCAAAAATTTCCAAAATTTTTTTTCGATTCCCACAGCTATTCTAACACTTCTCAGCCTTCTTCTAGCCTTCAAAAATCTTCTATACGCCCCTTTTTTCTCAATCAATAGCTTTTTGCTCACTGTTTTTCTCTGTTTTGCTTCTGTGTTCTATACCTATTTATAGGGATTGATCAGAAGAGTTTCTGATCAATTTTTACTCCTTTTTGGATGGGGATTCAATCTTTGAATCCAATCTGGACTCTAATTGAATCCTTATTCTCGGTAGGATTCTTCAACAGAATTCAATCTCAGCCTTCCAAAATTAAAAAAAAAATAGATAATTAGGAAAATAATAATAAGATAAATCAACAATATTATAAGATAAATAAAAAATAATAATAATAACAGATAAATAAATATATAATTAGATAAATAAAAATACATATAAAATAAAATGAAAAAGAGAGAAAAAAAGGATAAATAAAATAAAAATATATATTAATAAATAGTAATAATAAATAAATAATAAATACATATGATATAAAGGAAAATATATACATAAAATATAAAATAAAAATGACAAAAATATAAAACAAAATTGGGCTTACCTATTTGGACCAGGCCCAATTCATCTTCAACAGCATTAATGGCTAACTGGGCAAAAACATCTTCTATACTTTTTCTTGTATCTAGGTACATAAATCCTCCAGGTCTGAAAGTTTCATACAAGTGTGAGATAAACATCAGTCTTGCTGTCTTTCTTGATGGCCTTCTTTTGACTTCCCACTCTGCCATCTCATAGCCTAAGCATACCCTGTCACTATTGTCTATTATTGTTGGAGGTTCTTTTATTCCCTACAAATTTTTGCCTAGCCCAAGTCATGGATACCAACCCTTATTGATGACTTGGCTCACCACTATCTTTGAAAAAGGTTGATTTTGAAATCCTTCACCTACAGAATTAACCAATTCAAAAGATCGATAGGAGCATTCCAAAGCTTCTTCGACAGCCTCTATGTATGGAGTGTTCAATGGTTGGGTCACTAGCATGTCTTCCTCCCCTACTACCACTACTAATTGACCTTCAACATTAAACTTGATCTTCTGGTGCAAAGTAGAGGGCACAGCTCCTGCCATGTAAATCCATGGTCTTCCTAACAGACAGTTGTAGGATGGAGAGATATTCATCACTTGAAACTTTACATTAAAGGTGCATGGCCCAATTTGCAAGGGCATCTCAATATCCCCCAAGACTTCTCTTTTAGTCCCATCAAAGGCTCTCACAATCATTTGACTATCCTTCATATGAGAGCAGTCAATGGGTAACCTTACCAAAGTTGACATAGGCATGACATTGATGACAGAGCCATTATCGATAAGGACCTTGGCTATGATATGGCTCTTGCACTTGACTGTGATATGCAGAGCCTTGGTATTTTCTTTTTCCTCCAAAAGAATCTCATCATCGCTAAATGAAATGTGATTTGGCATGACTAGATTTCCAGCCAGGTGGTTCACATATTCAATAGATATGTTATGTGCCATGTATGCTTGATTTAACACTTTCAGTAGGCATTTCGGTGTGGATCTGAGATTTGAGCTAGCATTTTATTTAACTGTTCCACAATGAAATACTCACTATGTTTTATCAGCTTAAAAAATTCACAAACCTCTCTTTCTGATACTGACTTCGGATGATCTTCTTCAGGTTCTATTTCAGGATTATTCCATTTTTCTTTTTCTTTAGCTTTCTTCTTTCTAGCCTTCTCTAGCATTTCTAGAGTGTAACACCTTCCACTTCGAGTAATGCCTCCTACGCCAGTTATATTGGAAGTGTTAGCTTTTGAGACATTTTTTTTTTGCCCCTGAACTATAGTGTCACAATCATATTTCCAAGGTACAACTTTATCATCTTTGTACAAAAAAAAGTTGAAACTTTAAAAGTTATCAGCCTGGGGAGGAGTTTGTCTATGTTTGACTTCGGTTTGCTCCTACACTGAATTGTCACTGGTTTTGGAAACAGCTTCACAGGCCTATCAGTCATGGACACCTCAACATTTTTCAAGCCTTCTCTTTCTTCATAGACCTCTATCTGATGTGAATATAAGAGTTTTTGCACCTCTTGGTGCAACTACTCACAGGTCTCGATAGAATGGCCTATTGCCCTATTATGATACTTACAACTAGTACCAGCTATATATACTCCATGATAGCTGTGTGGACTTACTAGTTGTATCATTTCTGCTCTCCGTAAAATATCAAATAGTTGGCTGAAAGGTGTCTTAATATCTGTCATTTTTTCTTCTTCTGACGCTTTTGTTCTTCACCTATAGCATTCACATCACGATTCGACAAAGGATTGCCATTAACATTCGACGTAGTCACCCCTTTGGTATCAAAGCAAATCATCCTATCCTTGATCAATCGTTGCACTTTGTGTTTCAATATGGTGTAATTTTCGGTGGAGTGACCAGCAATCCCATAATGGTAGTCACAGTGGGCTGTGGGATCGTACCACTTGGGGTAAGGTGGCTTGAGGGGTTCCAATTTACTTGGAGCAATCAAATGACTGTTGTAGAGCTCCTTATATAATTCTGAATAGGTCATTGGAATTGGGTCAAAAACAAGTTTCTCACGAGTAGTTCGTTACTCCCGCGAACCATCAATGGGGTTAGTTGGGCAATTTTGAGATCTTGCGATAGGTTGAGAGTTAGGACTGTACATGGTATTTTGAGGTTTATGAGGGGTTTGATATGTTTGGGGGTATGGTGATTGTGTAAATGGTTGGTATGGGTAAAAAGAAGTGTTATTTATAGCAGGGTAATATGGCAGATATTTTGTTGGTGAGTAGGGTAGATAACCTTCAAATTACTGTCTATCAAAACTCACAGCCTGAGCTTCAGTTTCTTTTTTCTTCGGGACTCTTTTGCTAGATGTTTCATTTCCTTCTAGCTTGTTATTTTTTATGGCACTCTCAATGATTTCTCTCAAAATTACCATATCAGTAAAGTTTTTCGTTGCATTCCCTATCATCTTTTCATAATAAAGAAGTTTTAAAGTGCTAACAAACAACACTGTAGTTTTTTTCTTGATCAAAAGAGGTTGTACCTAAAAAGTAACATCCCTCCACCTCTGGGCATACTCTTTAAAATGATCGTTTGTCTTTTTCTCCAGATTCTGTAAAGACAAATGATCAGGGGTCAAATCGATAATATGTCAATATTGATCGATGAAGTCATGTGCCATATCGCTTCAAGAGCGAATGCGATTTCTATCCAGCTGAACATACCATCTGGCCGCAGAGCCAGTAAGACTATCCTGAAAGACATGCATTGGTAGTTTTTTATCATGAGCATGAGCTATCATCTTCCGACAGTATATTGTGATGTGAGTTTTGAGGCATTTTGTACCATCATATTTTTCAAATTTTGGTGACCTGGGTTACTAGCTGTCATAACGTCTAGATCCGAGAATCTATCGCTCGGGTCGGGTCGGATCTCAGCAAAACGTACGGATCCTCTGGGTTGTTTAACGCAAAAACGACGTCGTTTTAGGAGGGTAAATAAGGCTATTTCCTTTGTTTTTCGGTAGAAACCTTCTTCCCTCTATCTCTTTTTCCTTTTTCTCTCACTTCTCTCTAAAACGACCAAAGAACTCCGATTGAATATTCATCAAATTTTGAAATTTTTCGTCGAAATCTGAGTTTTTTGTCGAAAGTTTACTGAAGAGTTGATCGGTTTCTGGGATTCTTCATCGAAAACTGGACAGTTGGCCGAAAACTTCAAACTTGGCCGGAATTGTTATCGAAAAATTTAACTTTCATCAGAAAAATCACCAGAATCTGAAAATTTTCCAAAAATTTTCAAAAAAAATTTTCGCCAAAAATCTTCAAAATTTTTTTTCAATTCCCACAGCTATTCTAACATTTCTCAGCCTTCTTTTAGCCTTCAAAAATCTTCTATACGTGCCTTTTCTCTCAATCAGTAGTTTTTGCTCACTGTTTTTCTCTATTTTGCTTCTGTGTTCTGTACCTATTTATAGGGATTGATCAGAAGAATTTTTGATCAATCCTAATCCTTTTTGGATGAGAATTCAATCTTTGAATTCAATCTGAACTCTAATTGAATCCCCATTCTCGGTAGGATTCTTCAACAGAATTCAATCTCAGCCTTCTAAAATAAAAATCAGAAAAAAAATTTAATAGATAATTAGGAAAATAATAATAAGATAAATCAACAATATTATAAGATAAATAAAAAATAATAATAATAACAGATAAATAAATATATAATTAGATAAATAAAAATACATATAAAATAAAATGAAAAAAAAAGAAAGGGAAAAATAAAATTAATAAATATATATTAATAAATAGTAATAATAAATAAATAATAAATACATAGGATATAAAGGAAAATATATACATAAAATATAAAATAAAAATGACAAAAATATAAAACAAAATTGGGCTTACCCATTTGAACTAGGCCCAATTGATCCGGGCCTAGACCAAATTGGATGTCTACAATATTGATGCACATATTTTATTCTCTTTTTTAAAAATTTTATTAATTATTTTATTAATTTTTATTTTTAATTTAAATTTTTGAAGAAAAAATGAATTTTTATTATATTGAAGGTTTTCTATAAATATTCCAATATACTGGTAATATTTTTTTAAAAAAAACTTTTACCTAGAGATTTCGTAAAGTATCACTACTCGAAATACTTTTAAAATCTCATCATTGGATAAAATTTTCTTTTTCCTTATTTATATTACTATATTGATGCACATATTGAAGGTTTTCTATAAATATTTTAATACACTGATAATATTTTTTAAAAAAATTTTCTCACCTAGGGATTTCGTAAAGTATCACTACTCGAAATACTTTTAAAATACCATCATTGGATAAAATTTTTTTTTCCTTATTTATATTACTATTTTTAATAATAAATTAATTAATTTTTAATTTTTTTATTTTTAAAAAAAGAAAATTTTTCTTATATTGAAAATTTTTTTATAAATACTTCAATACACTAGTAGTATTTAAAAAAAATCTTCTTATCTAGATATTTCGTAGGCATCACTACTCGGAGTACCTTTGAATCTCATCGTCGAATAAAATTTTTCTTTTTTACATTTTTATTATTTTTGTATTATTTTTATTTAATTAAATTTTTTTACCAATTATTTTATAAAGTTTATTCAAAATTATCAAAAATTTTTATTATATATTTTATTATTTATTTTTATAAAACAACAAAAATTTATTTTGATAAATTTAAATATTTTAACATGCATAAATATTAAGAATAATAATTAAAATAACAAAAATAATATATAAAAAATCTAAAAAAAATTTTAAAATTTTTTTTTACCTAAATCGAACTGGTCAATGATCCAGTCAACAAGTGGTTCGATAGGTTGGTTCAGTTCAACGGTTCGGGATGGTTCGGTTCGGTCTGGATTGGTTCAATTGAACCAGTCAAAGGGTGAAGAAGAAGCGGATTTTTGAGTCGAGTGTGCAAACCTCGGGTCGGATCATGAGTTGACGCATAGATCCTAAGGGCTCAAAACGATGTCGTTTTGGGCATTTAGTGAAACAGCGTCATTTTGGCTATTGGTAACTTATAAAAAAGCCCCAAAAAAAATTTCAGTCATTTCTCCACCTCTCTTAAAAAAAAAACTAAAATTCTCTCTAAAAATTCAAATCGATCAATTCCAAGAATCGACGATTGCTCTGTCAATCGGCGTCGACATCACTGATCACCGACCGCCGTCGTCGATGGTCGAAAAATCTAAAAACAGCTAAAATATCCCTTTCAACCCCTTCAACATAGATCCAGCCTCTGTTTTCGCTTGAAAATGTCCCAAACAATGCAGATCTGACCTAAAACTTTCGATCAAAAAATTTTTTTTGTGTGTTTATGTGTTTTTTTTTTATGCTAGCATTGGGTTCCCCTACCTTGGGGATTGTGTTTTTGGATTTTTTACTTTTTTATTTTTTTGCAGGGTATTTTTTTTTACAGAAAGCTTTTTTTTCTTTTTGAAATTTTTTTCGCAGTTTTTTTCGATCCCTCTCCCTTTTTCTTGCAGGTAATAGGCTTTATTTATAGAGTTTTCTGGGATTCAAATCTCAAATTTTTTGAGATTCGAATCTCATATTTTCAACTTAAAATCTACGCTACCAAGTTAGGCAGTGTGTCAGATGGCTGCCGGTGGTGGCGACAGCTGGCATTTTGGACTTTGGTGATGGTGCATTTAATGCACTAGATCTTGTCAAACTGAATCGGATAAAGAAAGAAGAAGAAGGAAAAAGAAAAAAAAATAATAATTAATAATAATAATAATAATAATAATAATAATGATAATAAAAAAATAGTGTTTACAGTTGTCTTTTTTTACCTATTTCTGAGAATTAAGAATAAGACAAAGACAAATAAATAATCATTTTGTTCTGAAAGAAGAAACATTGAGCACAAAAATTTTTTTTAAGGCTCCAGAAGTTTAACAACTTTTTTGAAAATTTAAAAGGCTTATTTGAGCAGAGGCTCAACAACTTTAAAAATTTTTTTAAAAAAACTCCTCTAAACAAAGGCTCAACAACTTTTAAAAATTAAAAAAAAAGCTCCTTTAAATAGGGCCTCAACAACTTTAAAAATCTCATCTTGAAAAAGCTCCTCTCAGCAGATGCTCAACAATTTTAAAAATCTCATCTTGAAAAAACTCCTCCCAGCAAAGACTCAACAATTTTAAAATTCATCAACTTAAAAAAAGCTCCACTAAGCAAAGGTTCAACAACTTTAAAGAAATTCTCATTTTGAAAAAGCTTCTCTCAACAGAGATTCAATAACTTTAAAAAAAGTCTCATCTTGACAAAGCTTCTCTCAGCAGAAGCTCAATAACTTTAAAAATCCATATGTTCTTGAAATCGAGTTCTAATCCTTGAACAAGTAAATTTCTCTCTTTTGAAATCTTTTGTTTGATTATTATCTTCATCCGAATATCAAAATCTTTTATTTCATTAGAAAATGGAAAGTCTCTGTCTTTATTATAACTACTTATGGATGCATGTACTGAGTATTCTAAATGTAATGCATGTAATGCAATCAAAATTATTCATTGTAGTAAAAAAGTTCTCAAAATCTCTCACTTTTTAGCTTCTTTTATCAGAATTCTCCATAAATTATCATATGACCAATCTATTCTTAACATCCGACCATTATATTCTTCCTTAAAAATATTTTTCTTCTTCAAAAGTTTGCAACATCAATGTCTTGTCATGCTTTTCTCATTCTTTTTCATCTACCTTTGTCAACTTTTAAAAAAAGTAATGCTGAGATCTTTCATGTTTGTTTTCCTTTTCATCATTTTAAGTTCAAGACAAACAAAATACAATCACACATTTCTCCTATTTGTATGGTGAACAAAAATATCAAATGAGAATAAAGAAATGGATAGAAGTTATTTCCAAAGGAAAGATACCATATTTCGTTAGATTGATAAAGTGTTTGAGTCAAAACAAATGTTCCCCAAATAATGATAATAAGATAACCACGAACAAAATATTCTCAAATTCTTTTTTTAAAACTAAATCAGATGATTTTCTTGATCCTTCAGAGTTCATCAAACTACACTTGCCCCTGTGTTGTAAGTATATCTAAGTCACATTTTCAGGTTTTTAGCTTAAATATTTATTTATAGCATTTAAATTTATTGGAATAGATATATCACCTTCATCTATCTCTGTCAAAATTAATGTCATATCAGAAAAGGCCTTTTTCACCACGTACGGGCGTTTCCAATTTGGTGTCCATTATCCTCGATTGTTATTTTGATTTGAAAAGATCATTTTTAGCATTAAGTATCATTCCCTAAAGTAACGATGATGGATTTTCTTATCATGTGCTCTCATCATCCTCTTTTGATATAATTGACCATGACAAAGTGCTGTAAGTATTTTCTCTTCAATGAGATTTAATTGCTCATAACGATTTCGAACCCATTTTGCTTCCTCTAACTCTACCTTCATTAGCACTCTCAACGAGAGAATTTTCACTTTGATCGATAGCACAGCTTCCATTCCATATACCAAAGAGAATGGGGTAGCCCCAGTAGATGTTCAGACTGATGTTCTATAAGCATGCAAAGAAAAAAGTAACTTTTCATGTCAATCTTTGTAAGTATCAGTCATTTTTTTAAAGATTCTTTTGATATTCTTATTTACAACCTCCACTGCCCCATTCATCTTTGGACGATATGATGTTGAATTACGATGATGGATTTTGAACTAAATGCACATTTCATTCATCATTTTGTTATTCAAGTTTTTGGCATTATAAAAAATAATTATCTATAGAAGCCCATATCTGTATATTATCTCATTTTTTATGAACTTGCATATCATAGATTGGGTCACACTAGTATATAATGCAGTTTCTACCCACTTCATGAAGTAATCAATCATTACAAAGATGAATCTATGTCCATTCAAAGCTTTTGGAGTGATAGGACTAATGACATCCATGCCCCACATAAAAAGTGGCCATGAAAGAGCCAGAACATGTAATGCTGATGGTAGAGCATGAATCTTGTCAGTATAGATCTGACATTTATGACATCTTCTGGTATAATTAAAATAGTCACTCTCCATTGTCAACCAATAATAACTAGCTCTCATGATTTATCTAGCCATCATATGACCATTTGCATGTGACTCACAAACTCCATCATGCACTTCTTCAATAATCTTCTTTGCTTCAGCTGCACTCACACATCTTAAGAGCACTTAATCTCGACCCTTTTTATAGAGGATATCTTTATCTAGGAAAAAACTCATAGCCAATCTTCTGATAGTCCTTTTATCATTGTTTGTTGCATGTTCTGGGTATTGATGGCTTTTAATGTATTGCATAATGTCATAATACCATGGTTTCCCATCAACTTCTTCTTCAATGCCTAAGCAATGTGCTGGTACATCTTTCACATCCAACTTTATGGGTTAGATCTTAGTATTCACATCTATTTTAATCATTGCAGCTAGAGTAGCCAGTCTATTAGTAATTTGGTTCTTCTCTCTAGGTAAATACTCAAACTGAACTTCTTCGAATTGTTTAACCAACTCAAAGATGTATCTATGGTATCGTATCAACTTAGAATCTCTCGTTTGCCATTCTCCTCGCAATTGATAGATGACTAGAGTTGAATCTCCAAACAAATCCAACACTTTGATCTTCTTTTCAATTGCTACTTGTAGACTTATAACACAAGCCTCGTATTCAGCCACATTGTTTGTACAATCAAATTCAACCTAGCTGTGATTGGATAATAATGTTCATTAAGAGAAATTAAAATTACCCTAATACCATGACTCAAAGCATTAGCAGCTCTATCAAAATATATCTTCCAAGACTTTTCAACAGGCTCATTTTCTTCAATGGCCATCACATCTTCATTAGGAAAATCTAATTTCATTGGCTCATAATCTTTGACTGCACGATCAGCAAGAAATTTGACATTGCACTCTATTTAATAGCCTTTTGAGTCATATAAATAATATCATATTCTGAAAGTATAACTTGCCATCGTGCTATTCTTTCTGTCAATGAGGGCTTTTCGAAGATATACTTAATTGGATCTAACTTCACTATGAGCCAAGTAGTGTGGTAAAGCATGTATTGTCTAAGCTTTTGAGTTGTCCAAGCCAATGCACAACACATCTTCTCTAATGACGAATACTTGGACTCATAATCAGTGAATTTCTTACTCAAGTAGTAAATTGCTCGTTCTTTCCTGTCAGTTCATCTTTTTGCCCCAGCACATATCTCACTGAATTTTCATGCATTGTTAAATACAAAATCAAATGTTTCCCCGGGATTGGCAACACCAACACAGGTGAATTTGGTAAGTATTCTTTAATCTTATCAAAAGCTTCTTGGCATTCATCATTCCATTCTCCTAGATCATGTTTTCTAAAAAGCTTGAAAATAGGATCGCACTTGTAGGTAAGTTGAGAGATGAAACAAGCAATATAGTTCAATCTCTCTAGGAAACCTCACACTTCTTTTTAGGTACAAAGAGAAGATAAGTTCTAAATGGCTTATATTTTAACTGGATCCACTTCGATTCCTCTTTCACTGACCACAAAAGCCTAATAGTTTTCTTGATTTGGCATCGAATGTACATTTAGCAGGATTCAACTTCAGCTGAAATCTTTTTAACCTATCAAACAACTTTTTGAGATTGACTACATGATTCTCTCTTTCACGAGATTTTACGATCATATCATTCACATATACTTTTATTTTTTTATGCATCATATCATGAAAGAGAGTCATCATTGCTCTTTGATAAGTGGCACCAGCATTTTTCAACACAAAAGACATGACTTTGTAACAAAATGTCCCCCACATGGTCACAAATATAGTTTTCTCCAATCATCTCAAGTCATCTTGATCTAATTGTAGCCTGAGAAGCCATCCATAAAGGAAAATGTGAAATGGTATTATCTACTAGGGTTTCGATATGGGGCAGAGGAAAATTATCCTTATGACTTGCTCTACTCAGATCTTGATAGTTGATGTCATAACGTCTAGATCCGGGGATCTATCGCTAGACATTGACTTTTAAGGAGTCGCCACCAATCTTTTTTATCTAGGTACGATTGGCCACCTAAAGAATCTGTCCTTTCAGAGAACACCTAAGCTTAAGGGTCCCTAAAAAAATAGGTTCAGGTCTGTTAATCAGAACAGGGTTCGGGAGTTCAGTTACGTGTGAGGAAGGTTATAGCACCCTCACAACGCCCATCAAAAGAAGGTACCAACTTAAATTTATGTTATCCAAAAGCCTTAAAATTTTACCAAGTAATTAATTATTGAAAATTATTCTCAATTGACTCTAATACTTTTAGCAAAAAATTGAGAAAATTCCCTCACCTCAAGAGTATGCAAGAAAAACTACTGTTTCACTTGCAGAGGCTCCGTCGTCGGATTAATTAAGGAAAAATCAAAATCAAAATCAAAATAGAAAGGAAAGAAAGGATGATTGTTCTTGTGTAGAGAAAATTGATACTTTCAACTTTTCCCAAAAAATATTTTTTTGGAAATTTACTTTTAAAGAAAATTGATACTTTCAACTTTTCCCTAAAAATATTTTTTTGAAATTTATTTTTAAGGAAAATTGATACTTTCAACTTTTCCCCAAAAATATTTTTTGGAAATTTATTTCTAAGGAAAATTGATAATTTCAACTTTTTCTTAAAAATATTTTTTTTTGAAACTTTGATTTTCAAGAAAAATTGATACTTTCAACTTTTCTTCGAAAATCTTTTTTTTTGAAAATTTATTTTTAAGGAAAATTGATACTTTCAACTTTTTCTCAAAAATATTTTTTTTGATTTTTATTTAAAGAATATAAAACAAAATAAAAGTAAATAAAGAAGAAAAAAAATAAAGAAAAGTAAAACAAAAATAAAAATAAGATAAAGATAAAAAATATTAAATAAATCTAATCCAATAAATAAAAAAATAGAAAAAACAAATAAAAAAAAAATTTGAAGCGGCTCGGATCGCGGCTCGGCTCGGCTCAAGGAAGAGAAAACGGCTCGAAGGACGGCTTCGGAAGCTCGGCTCGGCTCGACTTGGCTCAAAGGGGGGCAGGCACACGCGGGTCAGAAGCGGGTCGATGCTCGGGTCGGGTTGGGTTTCGGTAAAACGCATGGATCCTCTGGTTACTTAAGGCTAAAACGATATCGTTTTGAGAGGGTATAAAAGGCACTTCCCTCTGTTTTTCGACAGAACGCTCCTCCCCTCTCTCTCTCTTCTTCCTTTTTCCTCTCCCTTCTCTCTAAAGGGCCTGAAGAACACCGGTGGAATTTTCATCGGATTCTGGAAAAAGTCATCGAAATCTGGAAAATTCGTCGGAGGTTCGCCGGAAGTTTACCGGAAGATCAACGGTTTCTGAGATTGTTCACCGGGAACTGGGCAGGTCGCCGGAAACTTCAAGATTCACCGAAATTGTTGTCAAAAAATTTAAATATCGTCGAAATTTTTGTCGAAATCTGGAAATTTCCCAGAAATTTCCAGAAAAATTTTTCGCCAAAAATTTCTAAAAAATTATTTTCGATCCCTACAGCTATCCTAACTCTTCTCAACCTTCTTTAGCCTTCGAAAACTCTTCTATACACCTCTTTTCTCTCAAATTCAGTAGCTTTGCTCACTGTTTTCTTTTTGTGTCCTCTTCATCTGTTCCAGGAGGTGCCTTTTATAGAGGTTGATCAGGAGTTCCTGATCAATCCCAATTCCTCATTGGACGGAGATTCAATCTTTGAATCCAATTGGACTCTTCTGATTGAATTCCCCTCCACAGTGGGATTCTTCAACTTATAATCTTAGCCCTCCAAAATAAAAATCAAAATAAAAAAAATACTAGATAATTAGAAAAGATAAATCAAAAGATATTATAGTATAAAAAAATAAAAAAATAATATTTGATAATCGAGAAAAAATCAGATAAAATTGACAGATAATTTAAAAAATAATAATAACAAATAAAATAAGATAAACCCAAAAATATATTACAAAACAAAAAAATAATAATAATAATATAATAATAAATATATAACTATATAAATAAAATACATATAAATCTAATCTAATAAATAAATATATACATATATTAATATATAATAATAATAATAAATAATAAAATACATAAAATACAAAAAAAAGAGAAAAAAATAATAATACAGGATAAAATTGAATTAGGCCTTACCCATCTGGGCCAAGCCCAATTGATTTGGGCCCAATTAGGTGTCTACAGCTGCCCCTCTTTGCACATTTTCTGTGAAACAGAAATTGCGCAAAGACGTAGACACCCAATCAAGACTCAACTCAACATTGTCATTTTTTGTTTTTTTTTTTTGTTTTTTGGTTTTTTGTTTTTTTCATTTTTTTTTATTTTTGACCAAAGCTCCTTTAAACAGAGGCTCAATGACTTTGAAAAGTAAATTGCTCCTCTAAACAGAGGTACCATGACTTTGAAAAGTAAATTGCTCCTCTAAACAGAGGCACCACGACTTTGAAAAATAAATTGCTCCTCTAAACAGAGGCACCACGACTTTGGAAGGTAAATTGTTCCTCTAAACAGAGGCACCACAACTTTGAAAAATAAATTGCTCCTTTAAACAGAGGTACCACGACTTTGGAAAGTAAATTGCTCATCCTCTAAACAGAGGTACCACGGCTTTGGAAAGTAAATTGCTCATCCTCTAAACAGAGGCACCATGACTTTGGAAAGTAAATTGCTCCTCTAAACAGAGGCAACGAAACTTTGAAAAATAAATTACTCCCTGACAATCATGTCCAAAGGAGTTGAAGGTTGTGTTTGGAGAAATTTCAGGAGATTATGCCCAAAGGTCTTATAAATCAACCCTGATACCAAAAGACATCCTATTTCAAGGATTAAGAACTTACCTGACAAGTTTCTTCTCAAACTTGCAAAATATCTTCATATCTGTCTTCTTCATATGGGATGTTAAAACACCCCTGCTTCTTGAATTTATAAACTATACTTTCCTGAAAGTAGTGTATGCTATGCAAATGTATATGAATTTCAATGCGTGCTATGTAAATGTTGGTCAATTAATTCCTGTTCAATGTATGGTACTCAAATTTTTCAAGCTCTTTTTTTCTTAGGCATCAAGCCCTTTGATTCTTCAGAGATCCGATTACGCTGCTCTTCTAAGATCAAACCAGTGTAGCTCTCAATTGTCTTTTCCACTCACATTCTTCCTTGTTCAGTTTCTCAATACTTTGGAATAAGCTTCATCGATCGATCATCACTTGACCATCATTCAATGAATTTCTCAACACTAACAAATTTCAAAACAAGTTTCATCCACCATCACTAGGTCATTACTCATAGGTGTCTCAGCATTAATCATTCCAAAACAAACTTTGTCCACTGATTGTTCTCATCATTCAATCATAACTTACAAGTCATATCGATCAATTCATCCTTGTACTCATCTCTTGGTTATACCACTTTTCAAAATTTACCCCATAATATATCATTCATTTGATCACATCATATATCCTTCCAAATCATCTCTTTTAGGTCTCTACCATTTCTTCATTTTGTCACCACCATCATCTTAGATTTCTTTTCAAATGAATAGAAGACTCTTTTAAGCACATATTCATTCATTCATTATCATTTCAAATCTTGACAAATACAATGCAATAAAGTATTTTCTCAATTCATTCTAGAGGTGACAATGAGAGAACACAAGGTGAATTATGGTAAAGATAATCAATGAAGATATATTTTGGTACAAAACAAATGAGAAAGGAAATAAATTGGACATATGTCATTGGGATGGATGGTATGTCCAAATGATGAATATTCAGACAATTCTCAACATTAATCTAGGATTCTTTTTTCAAAAACTCATTCCATTTACTGTTAAAGTCAACTTGAGCTTGGCAAACTTTGCCCCAGTCTTTGAGAGATCTTCAGATGTCTTTGATCTTTCATTCATGTGAACCATTTGACCTAGATCTTTTCTTATCAACCTTTCAGGTTTTCAATTTGAATCTCTTTTTTTCATTTTTTCATTTTTTTTCTTCTTTCTTTCTTTTTTTTTTCTTTTTTTTTTTTCTTTTTTTTTCATCATCTTCTTTTTTTTTCTCATTTTTCATCTATTGTTGATATCTTTCATACATCAAACTTTAGAGCCTGATTCCATTGCTTCCTCATGAGCATACATTCGCTCAACATATGATCATTCAAGTTGAGTATTCACATTTGATCCAAATGAACTTTTCAAGGTTGTAATGTAGGCCAAGGTGAAGGGTCATAAAAAAATGGATATAATAGGCTCAAAACATGTATTAAAAAGGTTCAAAACCAAAGGATCATTTGATACAACTTGGCATTTTGCCCCACATTATTTCACTACTTTTTTTTTACACAAAGGGTTCTCATTACTTTGCCCCAAATCATGTGTGGTATTTATTTTTCTTTTACTTTTCTTTCTCTTTTGATCTTTGAGACCTTTTGTGGTATTTTTTTTTTCAAAATTACCCTGCAGTGTAGAGGGTGATCCTTGGTTGGGGTTCCTCTGAAAAAGAAATCATAATAGGCTCAAAGGGGTAGCAATAAATGATTTTTCAAATGGTAAAAGAAAGATGGCCACTTTTCATCTCAATTGTGAACACTTTTCTTGAACATCATCTATTGAACAAAGCTCATGATCCTGTATAAAAGATTACGTATCTTCAAGACATATCTCTTTCACCTCCAGTAACAGCTTACTTTTTGCTTAAATCATCTTTTCATATTAATGTAGATGAGTTCTCAAAATTAAATCCTAAAATTACTGTTATCATTGTCTAAATATTCATCATCCGAAATTTGAGAATGAAAGTATGAAAGGTAACAGAGCATGGAGTAATGGTCAAGTGAAAGAAAAAAATATAATGAAATGCATTGACTTACCTTTATTAAAATGATAACAAGTGAAGTGATGTTACAGAAAAGAAATCCTAACATTACTTGAAAAGAAATCTTAGAATGATAAAAAAACTTTCAACCAGCCTTATCTCCATTCTTAAAAATTATCCCCTTATATGATCAAGTGAAGAATCTCTATTGACATCTTGCCCCTCAATTCATTGTGACTCTCCGGACCCTTTCTGTTCTTGACTTTCACTCAGAGTGCTAACATTAGATGTTGTTACTTTTCCTTGATCAAAACTTACCATTCCATCATTGATCAACCGTTGCACCTTATACTTTAAAGCAGTGTAGTTTTTAGTAGAATGGCCAGTAATTCCATAGTGATAGTCGCAGTGGGCTGTAGGATCATACCACTTTGGGTAGGGTGGTTTAAGCGGCTCCACATGGCTGGGGGTAATCAAATGGCTATTAAAGAGTTTTCGATATAACTCTATATAAGTCATAGGGATTGGATCAAATACAAGTTTTTCTCGAGTAGTTCATTGTTCTCGTGAACCACTTGCTGGGTAAATAGGGCGAATTTGGGTCCTTGCAGGAGCTTGAATGTTAAGGCTATATGTAAGATCTTGAGGGCTAAAAATTGATCGGTATGTGGATGAATAAGGTGGCTGTAGAGCTAGCTGGTATGGGTAGGATGAGGCATTATTCACAGTAAGATAGTATAGAGAGTATCCTTGAGATGGATAGGGTTGATAACCCTTGAATTACTGTCTATCAAAGCTCACAGCTTGAGCTTCAGCTTCTTTCTTTTCTGATGTCTTCTTGGTTTCTCCTCCTTTTAACTTGTCATTTTTTATGGCACTTTCAATAATTTCTCCAGAGATTACCATGTCAGTAAAATTCTTTGTTACATTCCCTATCATCTTTTCATAATATAGAGGTTTTAAAGTGCTAACAAACAACACTGTGGTCTCTTTCTTCGTCAGTAGAGGTTGTACCTGTGAAGCTATATCTCTTCATCTCTGGGCGTACTCTTTAAAAGACTCGTTTGCCTTTTTTTCTAGATTCTGTAAAGATAAACAATTAGGGGCCAAACCGATAATATGTCGATACTGACCGATGAAGTCATGTGCCATATCGCTCCAAGAGCGAATGCGGGTTCTGTCCAGCTGAACATACCACCTGGCTGTTGAGCCTGTAAGGCTATCTTGAAAGACATACATCAAGAGTTTTTCATCATGAGCATGAGCTGCCATTTTTCGATAATACATTGTGATGTGAATTTTGGGGCACTATGTACCATCATATTTTTCAAATTTTGGTACTTTGAACTTATTGGGAATAACCACATCAGGGACTAGACAGAGCCCAGCGACATCAACTGATCCATAAAAGCTAAATCTTTCCATAGCCCGTAACCTTTGCTCTAGCATGTTAATCTTGAAGCTTTCCTCAACTTTCACCCTCATCTTTTCCTTTTCCTTCTCTTTCTCTTTTACATCATCTAGATCAGGAATTGGTTATGCTATTTTTTCAGTGAAGATAGGATTTATATAACTATTATACTGCCCTAGGTTGAAAGTTGATGGCATTCCAGGATATGTTGGATATGCAAAGTGTTGTGGCTGGACCTCTTGGGCAGACTGGGCTTGAGGTGGGCCAAAACTTGGAGGGTACAAAAGGTCAACCATTTCTTGCTGGCTTGTACTTCCTTCAACTTCTTTTTCTTTATTCATGTTAATAAGGGTTTCCAGAATCTTGCTTAGTTCACTTTCAATCTTTTCTTGAGCTTTTTCTAGCTTTTCAAATCTATGAGAACTTTCCTCCTCTATTTGCCTTGCTCTGGATCTTGTGTTGTATGGATGAGCAGGGTTTTTGCTAGATGAAGCTATCCTCAGACCTTGAGTACCATACTTATGATTAGAAATGTTATGTTGTGCCTTATGTATGATGCTTTGATACACAAATGAAATGTACATTTTTCTGAATGAAATCCAGTATGAAATGAATGCAAATGATTGTGTTAAAACATGATCATGAAAATAATACAAATGCATACAATCAAACAAACAACATAGTTAGTTTCATGGATGAAAAGAAAGTGATGCTGATGCATAATGTTACATATGATAAAAATAATACACAAAGTTAAACAATCAAAATGATTAGACAAACACCCTTTTTGTGTCCTAATTTCAGGGTATATCTATCATTGGGTAGAAAGGGCTCTATCTTAGGTGTAGGCACTCTTAAGGTTCACTACATGCGATTTTAAGGTCAGAGTCTAAAGGTCCTCAAATTGTTCCTTACATCCTTGTCCATCACAGACTAGTAAGGCACTCTAATCCTCACCCATTACAGGCTATAAGCGGAAAAGGTTCAATTTGAATGGGAGTATTTCGCTAGCCACTGCGGAGGCATTAGACCTCAC
This sequence comes from Durio zibethinus, assembly GCF_047325235.1. Taxonomy (NCBI): domain Eukaryota; kingdom Viridiplantae; phylum Streptophyta; class Magnoliopsida; order Malvales; family Malvaceae; genus Durio; species Durio zibethinus. Next base: position 1,220,972 of record NC_143187.1, read on the forward strand.
GAAAGCAATAGGTATTTTACTCCCTCTTAGAGGGACGGAGCTCGGGTGTAGAGCTCATATTATGCACATGCACATGAATGACATAATTAACAAAGCAAATAAACATGAATGACTAATAACACATATATACAACAAGGTTTAATTTTATTAGGCTTTTGGATAACACAAATTATTTGCTGGCCTGACTCTCAAAGTCCCCAGTGGAGTCGCCAAGCTGTCATAACGTCTAGATCCGAGGATCTATCCTAGACATTGATTTTTAAGGAGTCGCCACCAATCTTTTTTATCTAGGTACGATTGGCCACCTAAAGAATCTGTCCTTTCAGAGAACACCTAAGCTTAAGGGTCCCTAAAAAAATAGGTTCAGGTCTGTTAACCAGAACAGGGTTCGGGAGTTCAGTTACGTGTGAGGAAGGTTATAGCACCCTCACAACCTCCATCAAAAGAAGGTACCAACTTAAATTTATGTTATCCAAAAGCCTTAAAATTTTACCAAGTAATTAATTATTGAAAATTATTCTCAATTGACTCTAATACTTTTAGCAAAAAATTGAGAAAATTCCCTCACCTCAAGAGTATGCAAGAAAAACTACTGTTTCACTTGCAGAGGCTCCGTCGTCGGATTAATTAAGGAAAAATCAAAATCAAAATCAAAATCAAAATCAAAATAGAAAGGAAGGAAATGATGATTGTTCTTGTGTAGGGAAAATTGATACTTTCAACGTTTCCCCAAAAATATTTTTTTGAAAATTTACTTTTAAGTAAAATTGATACTTTCAACTTTTCCCTAAAAATATTTTTTTGAAATTTATTTTTAAGGAAAATTGATACTTTCAACTTTTCCCCAAAAATATTTTTTGAAAATTTATTTCTAAGGAAAATTGATACTTTCAACTTTTCCTCGAAAATCTTTTTTTTTTGAAAATTTATTTTTAAGGAAAATTGATACTTTCAACTTTTTCCCAAAAATATTTTTTGGAAATTTATTTCTAAGGAAAATTGATACTTTCAACTTTTTCTCAAAAATATTTTTTTGATTTTTATTTAAAGAATATAAAACAAAATAAAAGTAAATAAAGAAGAAAAAAAATAAAGAAAAGTAAAACAAAAATAAAAATAAGATAAAGATAAAAAAATATTAAATAAATCTAATCTAATAAATAAAAAAATAGAAAAAACAAATAAACAAATAAATGAAAATAAAAAAAAAAACCTGGAGCGGCTCGGCTCTGCTCGGCTCGGCTCAAGGAAGAGAAAACGGCTCGAGGGGCGGCTTGGAAAGCTCGGCTCAGCTCGGCTTGGCTCGGAGGGGGGCAGGCACGCGCGGGTCAGAAGCGGATCGACGCTCGGGTCGGGTTTCGGCAAAACGCGCCGATCTTCTGGTTACTTAAGGCCAAAACGACGTCGTTTTGAGAGGGTATAAAAAGTACTTCCCTCTATTTTTCGGTAGAACGCTCCTCCCCTCTCTCTCTTCTTCTTTTTTTCTCTCTCTTCTCTCTAAAGGGCCTGAAGAACACCGGTGAAATTTTCGTCGGATTCTGAAAAAAGTCACCGAAATCTGAAAAATTCGTCGGAGGTTTGCCGAAAGTTTACAGAAAGATCACCGGTTTCTGGGATTGTTCGTCGGGAACTGGGCAGGTCACCAAAAACTTCAAGATTCACCTGAATTTTTGTCAAAAAATTCAAATATCGTCGAAATTTTCACTGGAATCTAGAAATTTCTGGGAAATTTTCAGAAAAATTTTTCGCCAAAAATTTTTAAAAAATTATTTCCGATCCCTACAGCTATCCTAACTCTTCTTAACCTTCTTTAGCCTTTGAAAACTCTTCTATACACCTTTTTTCTCTCAAATTCAGTAGCTTTGCTCACTGTTTTCTTTTTGTGTCCTCTTCATCTGTTCCAGGAGGTACCTTTTATAAGGGTTGATCAGGAGTTCTTGATCAATCTCAATTCCTCCTTGGACGGGGATTCAATCTTTGAATCCAATTGGACTCTTCTGATTGAATTCCCCTCCATAGTGGGATTCTTCAACTTATAATCTTAGCCCTCCAAAATAAAAATCAAAATAAAAAGAATACTAGATAATAGAAAAGATAAATCAAAAGATATTATAGTATAAAAAAATAAAAAAATAATATCTGATAATCGAAAAAAAATAGATAAAATTGACAGATAATTTAAAAAATAATAATAACAAATAAAATAAGATAAACCCAAAAATATATTACAAAACAAAAAAATAATAATAATATAATAATAAATATATAACTATATAATAATAAATAATAAAATACATAAAATACAAAAGAAAGAGAAAAAAAATAATAATACAGGATAAAATTGAATTAGGCCTTACCCATTTGGGCCAAGCCCAATTGATCTGGGCCTGGACCCAATTGGGTGTCTACAGTTGACACACATTCTCACTTTTTTATTTTTCTTGGAAACTGGCACTATGTTGGCTACCCATTCAAGATATTTTGTCGCCTAAAAAATCTTGCATCAAATTATTTTTTCACTTCTTCCTTAATTTTCAATAGCATTTTCGGTTTCATGCACCTTAACTTTTGCTATACTGGCTTGCATTCTGATTTCAAAGGCAACTTGTGTTCTATAATATTAATGCTGAGTCCTGGCATATCCTGGTAAGATCACGTAAATACATCAACATATTCTCAAAGTAACTCTTCTAACTTCTGCTTTTCAGCTGGTAAAAGGAATGTACCAACTTTGATTTTTTGGTAAGGCTCTATTGGTTTATCTTCATGTTCTATTAATTTTAACAAATCAAGAGGCAGTGTGTAATTATCCAAATCTTCCTCATTATCAAGTTCGTCAACATGAATTAAGTTTTTAAAATAAAAAATGAGATTATTACCATAATTATCTTTGTGTTCATTATTTGAGACCCTGCAAAAGGTAAGATGAAGAGAATATTGACACACGAAAATGGAATGACAAGAAAATAAAAAGTAAAATGAAGATGAAAATAATAAAAAAAATACAGATGCATCTTCTATGTCTTTTATTAAAATAATAAACATAAAGATACCACAAAAGATCACTCAATACTCATAAAAGTAATTAGGGATTTAAAGTTTCATAATATATTACTTTTCAGAAGTTTTAAAGGCAACAAGTAGCTCTATGACTTTCTAGTTATTTAACGTAATATCTGAAGGATAAGGGAGCATGGACAGCTCTTCATCTCGACTCTTCTTTTTTTCATCATCCACCATTTGAATGACCAGCTCTGAAAATGCTTTCACGTATTGTGCACTTAGGGCTCTAAGCAAATCTGGGTAAATATATCCTCTCGAATGAAAAAAATGATGAGATATGGAATGACCATAAGCTCTAACTCCAGCTCATATCCCTCAAGATTAGCTATTGTCTTATCTTTTTTTTCATTCACCATTTTTATTTTGTCCCCTCTTGTTGGCTTATATCTCAAGCCATATTTGTCTTTCTTGTTATATACTATTGGTGGCTCTATGATTTCTTGCAAATTTTTCCTTAGTCCAGTTTTAGGTTGCCATCCCATCTTGGTAAGCTATTTGATAACCATTTTAGTTATCATAGACAAGTGTGACGAATACAATTTAGATCATTCAGCCACATATGTTGCATTGGCAATCTCGAAGGACCTATAAGAATATTATAGTGCTTCATCTACTGATTCCACATAAAGAATATTTATCATTTGAGTTACTAATAAATCTTCTTCTCCTGCCACACATGTTAGCTTTCATTCAATAATAATTTTGACTTTTGATGTAATAAGGATGGAATAACATCTGTCATATGGATCTATGGCCTACCTAATAAACAATTGTATGAAGAAAAAATGTTCATAACTTGAAATTTCACGTTGAAAGTGCATGGGCCAATTTATAATGGCATTTCTATGTCTCTCAGCACCTCTTTTTAGGTTCCATTAAAGGCTCTCCCTATCATATGACTAGGCTTCATATAAGATCCATCAACAAGGAGTTTCGCCAGAGTAATCACAGGCATAACATTGATGCATGAGCCATTATCAATCAAAACCTTAACCATTATAAGACTTTTATATTTAACAATAATATGGAGGGCTTTGGTACTTCCTCGACCTTCAAGAGAAATTTTTTCGACCTTCAAGAGAAATTTTTTCATCACTAGAAGAAATATAGTTTAAAATTATCAGATTGCCAATAAGTTGTTTCACATATTAAACAGAAATATTGTGAGACATATATGCTTAATTTAGCACATTCAGCAGAGCATTACAGTGTGACTCTAAGCTGAGTAATAATGATAATAACGAAATTTTAGCTAGCATCTTGTTCAACTATTCTATCACGTTATACTCACTACATTTTATTAGCTTTAAAAATTTACATGCTTCGCTTTTAAAGATCGACTTCTGACATTCTTTATCTGAGATTGCAACAATATTATTCTAACTTTTTTCTTCTTCTCTCATCTTTAGTTTTTTTTTCTTGGCTTTTTCTAAAACTTCTGAAGTATAACATCTTTCACTTCGAGTCATACCTCCTACGCCCATTATGTTTGCAATATCTGGATTGACTACGACATCATAATCATACTTTCATAGTACTGTTTTGTCATTTTGGTATAGAAAAGGGTCAAAAACTTTAATTGTCATTATTGATTAGGAGATGGGTTTTTCTAGCCTCGGTGTTGACTTATCATCATAATAAATTGTTACTGGTCTATGCATAAACTTATTCTTTGAATCAATAGTAGACACTTCAACTTTCATCAACTCTTTTCTTTCTTCATAAAACTCTATCCGACCCATATCCATTAACTTTTACACCTCTTGACGAAATTGGTACCAATTCTCAATAGAATGCCCCAAATCACCTCTGTGATAATTACAGCTCTCAGTTGAGTTAATCACTTCAGAGCAATTTTGAAGTTCTATTGATTTCAATATGTCAGCTTTAACCAAGACTCCAAACACCTTAGCCATTAGAGTCTTAACTTCATATATTTTTTCCTTCACGTGGTTTTTTTGCCCATCAATTAAGGCATTTATTAATGGTCTGGTATGGTTCGGTTAAAGGTTTCCATTAACATTTGGAGTTTCTTGTTAGTTAGTATCAAAGTTTAACACCCCTTCATTGATTAACCCTTACACTTTACGTTTCAAAGTAGTACAGTTCTCAATGGAATGACCTGGATTCTCATAGTGATAGTCACAATGTGCATTGGAGTGATAACATTTGTTAAACGAAGGTTTCAACGGTTTAACAATAACAAGAACAAGTAAATATTTCTCAACAAGTCAGGGATACAAATTTATGTATATCATGGGAATAAAGTCAAAAGTGGGTTTTTCTTTGATATTTCTTAGGGCTCTTAGACCATTATTAGGTCTCTATTCTGGTCTGATAGGTGCAACAGGACGGTTGTAAGAATAGGTGGGTGTTCAAAAAGATGTCTGAAATTGAAGTGGATAAGCTAGTTGTGGTAATGGCTGGTATGGCTGATATAGATGATGAGTGGATGTAATATTATTTATGAAAGGGTAATGGGTTTCGTAGACTGGTGCAGGGTAGGACGTGAAACCTCTGAACTGTCTACATAGTTCACCACTTGAGCTTCATTCTCTTTCTTTTTGGAAACTCCACCTTTCTTTACTCCACTCATTTTTTTTACATCAAGCTTATCATTTTTTATGGTATTTTTAATAATTTCACCCGATATCATCATATCTGTAAAGTTTTCAGTTGCATTGCCTATCAGTTTCTCATAGTATGGTGCTTTCAGAATGTTCATAAATAAGATAGCTATCTCTTTCCTGATAAGAAGAGGTTGGATTTGTGCAGCCACATCTCTTCATCTTTATGCATACTCCTTAAAGTTTCAGTTACTTTCTTTTTCGTACTTTGTAAAGATAGATGATCTAGAGCTAGATCCCTAACATGTTGATATTATGTAAGAAATACTTTTATGAGTTTTTGCCAAGAATGAACATACCATCTAACTACAAATCTTGTAAGATTATCTTAAAATACGTGCATTAACAACTTCTCATCATAAGTATGTACTGTCATCTTACGATAATATATGGTGATATGAGTCATTAGGTATTTTGTGCCATCATATTTTTCGAATTCAAGGACCTTAAATTTAGGTGGAATGACCACATCTATGACCAAGCAAAGGTCGGCTGCATCCGTAAAGCCATAAAAATTCATTCCTTTTATGACCTTAAGCTTTTCTTCTAATAACTTCATCTTTTTCTAGGCATTAGTATCTTTTACTTTCCCGAGTGTCTTTATCCCTAACTTTTCTCTTTCTTTAAGATCATCCAAATCAGAAACCAAGATTGATTCGAGTGTTTAACAGGATTAAAAAAATTTTGGAACTGTCCTAGAACAGGTATTGACGTCATTCTTGGATAAAGATTAGAATATCCACTAAGAGTAAGAATTTGCACTCTAGTTCTTTGAAAAGGTTGTTTTGGCTGCGACTTAAATCCTGGAGGGTATATAGGATCCGTCATATCTAGCGATTACTCTTGGAGACTAAGATTTCCTTCCACTGCTTTTTCTTTGTCAAGTTTTTTTTTTATATCCATTATTGTACTAAGATCTCCTCTTAGTTTTTCTTAAACTTTCTCGATTCTTTCAAATCGACTAGCCTGTTTTTGTTCCATAATTCTTGTCACAGTCTTAGTGTTGTATGAATGATGAGTGGGTTGAGTCAAAATTTTTGAAGGGTGAACTATTCTTGAACTTTTATTACCATAAAAATTTTTTAAAAAAATCAAAATGCCATGTGTCAAAAATTTTATTTTTTGTTATTTTTTTAAAAGAAAACAAAATGGTGTAGATAATGCATGAATGCAAGTATGAAATATTTGCTCTTAGATAAATTTCAACAATAGAAATTTTCATTGATTCTATACAACTTTGATTACATAGGATTTATCATCCTAGAATTATATCCATAAAAGCATTTGACTTGCTTATAATGGTTCTTCATCTCCTCTAAAAAGTTTACTAGGTGATGTTCATGTTCTCCTATAGGATTGACTTTTTGTCTTAACGCTTCTACCTTTTCAACCATTTTTCATATTTTTTTTACTGCCTTACAAACTTGACTGGTTACGTGCTCTATGTACTGTTACCTTTCTAAACTTTCTACTTTCTATATCATACGAACAACTTTTTTTGAATCACATGTGAAGATCTAATCTTTTTTTCTTCTCTGCTACTCATCTATTATTACTGAAATATGATTTTTATGGTCTTACAATTGTAGCTCTAACCCCTGGATCATCCGATGAAGTGATTCTTTCTCATTCAGTACTTCTATGTGCTTTCTTCTCTCTTTTACGAGCATGGCTTTCAACCTTTCCTTTTTTTTTGACATTCCACCAATCTTGTTGAAGTTGTAGAATATAACCCCTTCCAATTCTGATATTCTTGAGAAATTCTGATAATCTCTTCTTGCTTTTCTTAAGTTTTATCATTTCATTGGTTCATTTTTTCTCGGAGCTCATCCATTTCATGTTGTCGATTAAGGTGAGACTTGGTGACTTTTTCGATTTTAAATTGAACTCGTAATCTCTTATTTTTTGGGTACAAATCTTTTAAATCATTGTTGACCATATCTCGTTCTTTTATGATCTTTGTCAATCTGCTCTCTTGTATTTTTGCTTTATATTTCAATTGTCCCACATTCTCACGAAGTCTTAAATTTTCTCTTCTTATTTTTTTTTTTTTAGCTTTTAATTCTTTCTTGACAAGTTTAACTTCTAATAATTGTACTTCTGTCGAAAGATTTACCGATTGGTGTGAGCTATTATTAGGAGGGAGTACTATTTTTTTAGGTCACTTTACTTTTCAAATCTGATAATCATGGGTGACTTTATCGATGAGAGGCCCTAATCTCATTCTTCATGTTTTCTTCCATACTTGTATCAATTGCTCTGAGGTTTTTGGTGGATTTGGTTCCCCGTAAATGAATTCTACTTAGACTACGCCATGAGTAGTAGGAACAAACTACTTTACACCAAATTACCTAAGCACCATTAATGGAGTGTAACTCATAACACCCCATAACTCTAACAGCGATATCCATGGCTCGTTTTCTCTATAATACAACAAAGGCACATGAGACATCCAAGGTGCCATCCATTCAATTTTATCCTCAGTAAGCTTTCATAAGAAAAGAACCCACTCTTTCTTAATCTTCAATGTTGGCCATTGGCTTTTACAGAACTCTTTAATTGGTGTCTTATTTCAAAGATACGACTTTGAGAAAGTACTTTTTTTTCACTTAAAATGACTTCTAACCCACACATATAATAGCGATATACATCCTATGAACCATTTTTTTTCATTCCATCGACAGAAATTTAATAACTTGACAGTTCAGCTAGGACTGCTGGAGCAGGATTAATTGCTTGAGTTTTAATTTGCTCAACAAAGTCTACCAGAGTTATCTCAATGTAACCCAAAGTCTTGGAAAAGATTATCATGCCATACAATACTAAAGCAAACACAGCCATACCTTGATCATCATTTAAATGCCTCTGAATGAAGTTTCAAAAAAAATCCTAACGGATGTCGAAACGTTCACATTTAGGCTTTACGAATGAATCAACGGTTTTCACTTTAACTCCCATAAGCTTGGCCAACTTTTTTCAATAAACTAATTTTAACTTTCGAGTAAACACTTTATCTAGACATTATAGTTCTATTCCAAGCAAAATTGAATACTTTTCAATAGTTGACACAAAATCTTCCTAATTAAAGGTGAAGCATCTATAGGATGGATCCCAAAATTGTATAGTTACCCTAATCAACTGTTCATCAATCATTACTGGAATGAGAGATGCAGTCTGCCCACACTTCTTGTAAAAGCTTTCTTTTTTTTCTTCATTTAACTAATCTCAGATGATGGCTAAGTCTTTTAAATCATTCTATGTGAGATCCAAATACACCTTCTTAGGTAACTCAGACACATAGCTAATAGGCAAGCAATCTTTATTCTTTTGTTGAGCTTTTTTCGCTTAAACATGTACTTCATTATATCGCTCATATGGGATATTGACTGAGGATGAGCAAATCTATAATTTTATGGGATCCATGAAAACTTATTAGGAGAAATATGTCCTAGAGCAAATATCTCAATGCAGAGCTGTATGATATGATTTATGCAAAAAAAAAAAAAGAAAACGAAACAAAATTGAGTTAGTGTGAAGATGCGATTTGAGAAAAAATATTTTTTTTAGTTTTGAGATTTTTTTTATTTTGTTTTATTTTGTATTACACACAACTTTTATTCTTAGGTATTTTTTATAAGAAGGTGGACTAGGCTCTACCTAAGGCTGATTTTTTAGGCTTATTACAAGCTGGATTTAGATTGACACGTGTCTAAAGGTTCCTAAATTGCTCTTCATTGTTGTCCATGTTAGACTAGTGAGGCACCCCAATCTTCACCCATTATAGGCTACGAATGAAAATGGTTCAATTTAAGTGAAAGTATTTCACTTGCCATTGCGAAGATTATCACCTCACAAAGGCATAAGTACTCTACTTCCTCCTATAAGGGACGGAGCCCAAGTATAGAGCTCATGCATGGGATGCATTGTGTCATTGTGTATACAAGTATATCCTAATTTATTAAAAGTAAAATATACAAAAAAATAAAGCATTAGAGGCATAGTAAAAGAAACATGAGGGAAATTTTTTTCTTTTTGCTTTCGATTTGTTTTTTTTTTTCATGACTTTTTGTTGTTAAAAATGAAAAATAAAAATCTAAGAAACCGATTAAGACTATTTAAATCAAAATTTGAAGATAACATATAATTAATTTTGGCCTGACTCTCGAAACAAATGGCTTCCCCAGTGGAGTCGCCAAGCTGTCGTAACTGTTTTGTGTCCATCTGACTAATTTGGAAACGAAATAAAAAATGAGAGTCGCTACCAATTTTTTTTGGCTAAGTGTGATTGGTCACCTATTAAAACATATCCTTTTAATGAAATCTTAAAATTAATTAAAATTTATTAAAAAGATAATTTTAGGATCTAGGTAGCAATCTAGGTTCGGGAGTCGATTACGCGTAGGGAAAAATTAGCACCATCATAGCACATGTTTAAAACTGTACCAATTAACTACGTGTTATCTTTTGATTTTGATAAAAAAAATAATCCTATTTTCGGTGTTTGAAAAATAGTTTTCTTGATTTATTTATTAAAAATTATTTTTTTAATGTATTTTTTAGTGCTCAAATTTTATTCGAGAAAAATAAATTAGAACCCTTTTATTAAAATAATTTTTTAAATATTTCAGTACGTTGGTAACATTAGAAGAACTTTTTCTCACCTAGAGATTTCTTAGGCATCACTTCTTAAAATATCTTAGAATCTCATAATCAGAGGCTCAAATTTACTTTTTGTTAAAAAAGCTATGTTATGCATGCAATGTAGAATGTTACCATATTGATGCATATATTTTATTCTTTTTTATAGAAATTTTATTAATTTTTATTTTTAATTTAAATTTTTGAAAAAAAAAATTTTTTTATATTGAAGTTTTTCTATAAATATTTCAATACACTGGTAATATTTTTTAAAAAAATCTTCTCACCTAGAGATTTCGTAAAGTATCACTACTCGAAATACTTTTAGAATCCTATCATTGGATAAAATTTTCCTTTTCCTTATTTATATTATTATTTTAATAATTAATTAATTATTTTTTTATTTTTTTATTTTTATAAAAAGAAAATTTTTATTGTATTGAAAATCTTTTTATAAATACTCCAATACACTGGTAGTATTTAAAAAAAATCTTCTCACCTAGAGATTTCGTAGGCATCACTACTCGGAGTACCTTTGAATCTCATCGTCAGATAAAATTTTTTTTCTTACATTTTTATTATTTTTGTATTATTTTTATTTCATTAAATTTTTTTACCAATTATTTTATAAAGTTTATTCAAAATTATCAAAAATATTTATTATATATTTTATTATTTATTTTTATAAAACAACAAAAATTTATTCTAGTAAATTTAAACATTTTAACAAGCATAAATATTAAGAATAATAATTAAAATAACAAAAATAATCTATAAAAAATCTATAAAAAAATTTAGAAAAATATTTTTTTACCTGAACCGAACAGGTCAATGAGCAATTCGGTCTGGTTATGGTGATTTGATTCAGTGGTTTGGAACGATTTGGTTCGGTCTGGATCGATTTAACTAGATCGATTAGAGGGTGAAGGAGAAATGGATCTCCGAATCGGATGCACGAATCTCGAGTCGAATCGTGGGTTAACGCGCGGATTTTCAGGGCTCAAAACGATGTCGTTTTGGGCATTTATTGAAACAACGTCGTTTTGGCTATTGGTAACTTATATAAAAGCCCAAAAAAAATTCGATCATTTATCCCCCTTTCCTAAAAAAAAAATCAAAATTCTCTCCAAAAATTCAAGCTGGTCAGTTCAAGAACCAGTGGCTGCTTCATCGGTCAACCGCCATTGTTAGTGGTCAAAAAATTTAAAAACAACTAAAATGTTTCTTTCAACCCCCTAAACACAGATCCAGCCTCCGTTTAACCTGAAAATATCCTAAATAATGTAGATCTGGCCTGAAAGTTTCAACCATAAATTTTTTTTTTTTTATGTTTGTGTGTTTTTTTTTATGCTGGCGTTGGGTTCCCCTACCTTAGGGACTGTGTTTCTAGATTTTTTGCTTTTTTTTTATTTTTTTACAGGGTATCTTTTTTGACAAAAAGCTTTTTTTTTCCTTTTTGAAAATTTTTTTTGACAGTTTTTTTTCGATCCCTCTCCCATTTTCTTGTAGGTAACAAGGTCTATTTATAGAGCTTTCTGGGATTCAAATTTCAGATTTTTTGGGATTCGAATCACATATTTTCAACCTAAAATCTACACTGCCAAGTTAGGCAGTGTGTCAGGTGACTGCCAGTGGTGGTGGCGGCTAGTATTTTGGACTTTGTTAATGGTGCATTTAATGCACTAGATCTTATCAAACTGAACCGAATAAGGAAAGAATAAGAAGGAAAAAGAAAAAAAATAATAATAATAAAATGGTGTTTACAAGAACTAATGGTTGGAGTAACATATATAAAGAGGGACGAAGCTTTTATGTCTCAATTGCTGAATATTTTAAAGAAAGAACAATGAAATCAACTCTAAATGAGTCTGAATTTTTATTAAGAGAAACTATATCTGAATTTGTTAGAAGTAAGAGTTCAAGGTAACTAAAAATAAGTGATTCATTTTTTAAGACATTAAAAAAAAAGATGGGTGAATCATTATCAAAATTTTTTATATATGATCGACTTTCTTTTCAGTTAGCAAACTCTTTATAGTTGCATAATTTAATTTCTGTGATAGTAGAAGTTGGTCAACATGTAAAACTTCTAACACTTTTTGAGCTATTAGATATGTATTTAAAGTCTGAGTATCAACAAATTCATGAATGAGTTAATGGATTAAAGCTCATTAGAATGAATTAGGTGTCACTTTGATGTGTGATGGCTGGACTAACAGTTTGAATCAAATACTTATTATTAATTTTCTTATTTACTATAGTAAATGGACCATTTGTTGGAAATCTATAGTTGTCTCAAGTATTCATAGTAGAGATGAAAACTTTTATTATAGATTATTGGATAAACCTATGGAACAAAGTTGAGAAAAAATTCATTGTTCAAATAGTCATTGATAATGAAGCAGCACTTAAGGTCGCAGGAAAAAGACTAATGGAAAAGAGAAAACATTTGTGTTGGATAGCATATTTAGCTCATTATTTAGACTTGTGCCTTGGAAATATTGGCAAGAAAAAAAATATGGCAAAGGTTTTGGATAATGTAAAAAAAGTGACTTGTTTTAAATACAATAAAATTTGGACTATTAATTTAATGAAGAAATATACACAAGGGAAGCAAATACTTCATTGCTCTTACTCAATTTGCCACTTATTTTATATAGTTAGAAGAAATAACAAGGCAAAAGCAAAGTTTGAGAGAGATATTTAATTCATATGTTAGTATTTAGTAATTAGTACAACTATTTAAATTTAGCATCTTTTTATGATATCATTGTTTAAAATATTTATTAATGAATATATAAGAATTTAAAAATCAAAATAGGGATAACAAAAATTAAGGCCTGCTTATGAAGTCAAAAAAATCATTTTGGAAAAAGATTTTTAGAAAAAAGTAAGTGATATAATAAAAGTTTTTAAGCTTTTAGTAAAAGTGTTGCATCTTTATGGATGGTGATAAAAAACCAACATTGGACTTTATTTACAAAACTGTGGATAAAGCTAAACAGGTAATTCAGCAAAATTATCGTTATTTTGCTGAATATGAAAAGATTATTGATAATAGATGGAGTTTAATGCGCTCTAACTTGTATTCAGCTAGTAAGTAAACTAAGAATATATATGGTATTTAAAAAATATGTTTATTTTTATACTTAAATTGCTTATATATTTATTTTTTATTACTTTAATATAATATTGTTATGAATTATGTTTAAGTTACTATCTAAATCCACAATTTCAATTTGGAGTAAAACATTTTGCAAATGTATTTAAAGAAACATTAGAAGATACAAGAACAATTATTGAAAGATTAAAATTTTTTATAGATACTCAAATCAGAATGATTAATCAGGTTAATATTTAATACTATTTTATAACTTTGACATTTATTTTATGTATTAGAAATAGAATTATTTTTTATTTATTCATTTATTATTGTATTTTCAATCAATGTAATTGTTATGATTTCGAGACAAGCATGAAACATTTGGCACTTCACAAGCACAAAAAGCTTGGAAGCAAATAAATTTAGGTAAATAATAAATTAAATAATTATAATTTATTTATATTATTTAATTGTATAGCACATTTAAATTTAATTTAAATAATTTTATACAGTTGAGTGGTGGATGATATATGGCACTTATGTTCCTGAATTACAAAAACTAACAATCAAAGTGCTTAATCAAACAATATTTGCACCAAATTGTGAGCATAATTGGAGCACATTTAGCTATATTCACACTAAAGCAAAAAACATACTGAAGTTTGAAAGACTTCAGAAACTTGTATATACCTATTACAATATGAGGCTGAGGATGAGACAAAAAAAAATGAGCATTGACGATATAAATAATAGTTTTAATTCTATTAACCTTGACCATATTTTTTAAGATTATGATCCATTAACAAAATGGCTACAAGAGAAAAAAATTTCTCTATTAAATGGTCAAAACTTTGATTGGTTGCCGATAGATAATTTTGATAATGAAATTAATGTTGAACAATCACGCCAATCTCAAGAAAAGAATGTGTCTCATCAAGTCAACACCAAATCAGAGTGATGATGGTGATGGTGATGGTGCAAATTTTGGTGGTAATATGGATGCAAATCAACCTTACAACCCACTTGGAAGAGAACTTGAGCTTGCTGCTACTAGTGAACTTTTCATTACGATGACAGAATATGGAATAAATTCATCTGTTAAATCTAGTAAGGGTCAAAATACACATAATCAAAAAGAAAAGCCAAAAAGCACCACTATGATATTTCTAGAGGTTTTTCATTTTCAGATAGGAAACCAAATTCTAGTAACTTTGAGTATAGTGAATTATCTATTAGTATTCAAGGACATTACTATCCACCGAAACAACTTAATTTTCAACCTCCTCATGTTTATCCACCTCTATATGGTTATTATCCACAAAAAATGTATCATCTACCTCAAATGTATCATTTACCACAAATGTATCTCCCACTTCAAATGTATCTAGAATAAAGGCCACAGAGATGAATATGGAGTCAACTTAGCTCTCAAAGTGAAGATAGAGAATTTAATCATCTTCGTCATTCTACTATATGATAAAATTTGAAATATATATCAATAATTGTAGTTGATAGAATTTGAAATTATTATATTTTTAAGTTTGTAATTTTATTAAATATAGATGCTTTGTATTTAACATATTATGTTTTGTTAATATTTGATTTGTATAAAATTAATATTGAATATGAACTTAGGTCAAGAAAAATTTTGTGCATAAACCAAATATGAATGCTTTATTATAATCCAAATAAAATTGTGAATAATTTTTTAAAAAAATTAAAAAAACATAGAGTGTCATAAACTATTTTTAAAATCATTAAATAAGAGTTTTTATAATTATAATTATAATTATTACACTTTATAACAAATTGTGTAAAAATACAAAAAAAATCACAACCGCGATGACCACAATAACCGCAATGATCTTTATATATTTGAAAAAGCAACAAACGCAACGTAATAAAAAACGTGACCGCAATTACTATTTAAATCTCTGGTTCAATGGTTCAAAGTGTGGTTAAAGAATTATCTTAAAATTTTACAAGAAAGCAAAGCCTATCAGCTGTTACTATTAACTTTTGGGAAAATGGCCTGTTCCCTAATTGTTTCAATGTTGGAATAAACATACAAGAAAGATTCATTTTCAAAAAAGACGATGCTACCATTTTGACAGAAGCTAGCAAATCAAAATTGACTAGTTGCACTCCCAAAAAAGGTTTTGAATTCTACCTTTGCTTACACTCTAACCATTTGTTCATTTTGCTGACATAATGATGCATGCAACTAGATAATACTGATCATCCCATTAGCAGCAGTCAAGACAAGGAAAGCTTAAAAGCTAATATTTCTTTCATAAAACAACAGTGCATTGCTATAATTGAAGTTTCTCTGCTCTTCACTTCTCTTATCCTTTTTGTTCATCCAATATGGATAAATTAATTTGTCACCATCTATTAGTAATGCAGGAACAGGTATATACGTGCGCACTACAAGAATTAATTTGGACCCACTTTTTTAATGAAGAATTTAAAGTTGTTTTTCTTGCTAGAATTCATATGCCAAAGTTAAATTTTTGTAATCCAGTGGTTTAGAATTAATATATGAGAAGTGTGCTGTTTCATGGGCAATCCAAAGTTGGATTGAACAGATTTTGGCATCTATGCTGTGTATTAGTCTCAACGTATTATTGTGTAGCTGCTATAAGGGAAAATATCCTTGTTTCCCTTTTATCTGGTCATGGAACATGCTTGCTAAAGGTGATGGAAATTTCAGATAGTGTTAACATTTGGGTTCAAAGAAAATAAAATGGACACATACAATCACGTGTGATGTAGGGCAGTAATCAAATCTGATTTATATGATATTTATATATATATATATATATATATTATTCAATAATTTAATCAAGATCACATAAGCAAAGGTGTATTTCTTTCATGAATATACTTTGTTCATCTTAAAACACAAATTTATTTATGTTAATTTCTTTCTTTGTATACATCTTTTTTAATATTTTAATATTTAATTTTTCGGCTTTTTAATTAAGATTATAATAGTAAGATACTTCAAATAATTTTTTTATGATTTAATTATCTTTTTATTCAATTTTTTCACGAAAATTGTTTGCCCAAGATGTGGCATTCCAAGGACTGCAATGGTGCTATAGTCAACCAATACTCTACATGATAAAATCAAGAAATAGTCAACCAAATGCTGCAGTGTTTCAAGACAAATACTTAACAAGTACCTTAGTTAGCAAGGATACTAGTTATAGAATTCCAAAAAGTATTTTGCTAAAGAAATATAGTAAATGAAGATTTTGATATAGTCAACTACATACAAGACTTTAATGATAAAATTAGGCCTAAGAGATAACCCTTTCAAAGATGATCACAATCTGCTAAAATGTAAAGAGGTGGGACATTTGAAATATTAATCCATATCCACCAAAATCTAACAAAATGCTTAGCTTTTCAGAAAAAAAATCCGATATTGACTAGGTAAAACAACTTTGGGCCGAATTTTTTGAATCATATAAAAGAGAGACAGAGAAAAGCAAAAAAGATGGATGTTATGAGATCAAAGTTTGACTTTTACAAAGTGGGAGAGGGCTATATCTGTTGTAGTAGTAACTGTGTTATACCTTTAATTTTTTTTTTTAATGTGGGTGGGATGGAAAAGTCCAGTACTTACTCTTGGAAGCACTTCCGAACACCTCTTTATGCAAGCTTCCGAGACAGAGAAATCTAACAAGAGATTTAGGGTCCAATTTAATTAGACAAAGCAAGCCAAACCCAAAAGAAAGGAATCATATTAGGTTTTCTCTGCCACGGACAAAGGAGATAAACATTCAAAAGCTCCCTTCCCATCTTTTATCTGTTTCATTAACTTATGTCAAAAAAAATATGATGCTTCTTATCTCAATATGGGGCTTTTATGCGTTGGGTTTTCCATTTTCTTTGCGATTCATAAGAGACTGAATAATTCACGTGGTTACCAAAGCATAGGGCACCACTACGGAGTCCTCTTCACATCAGCCAGCTTCTCTCGATCTACTTGTCGGCCACTTCTCATCGTCCTCACGCTTTTCCGCACCATGTTACGACAAAACCAGATGTCGTGTTTTGACATGTGGACATGTTAGTTTTAGGTTTAACTGTCCTTTTTTCGCTTGTATGTGTCCATTTAATGTACTCACCTAGTGACAATAGCAATGGCATTTTTGGTGAGTGAGACTGTACTTTCAAAGTTTAATCCTTCATTTATTTTCCCTGAGGAGTTTGTATCACAATGCCAGGCAGTAATGCCTCTGTGGGCTCTCATGTACCAGACAGGCACTTTTGGGCAAGCTTTACATTACCTTTGGTCTGGATTCGGATAGCGAGAGATCTATCAATCCATTTTATTCCTGCAAATAATTAAGAGATGTCTCATTCAGCTTAATTTCTTCCCCAGCTTGTCTAGCTAATTAACTTTGTTAATTTTCCCTTTTGCTCCTTTCATTTTCTATATTTTCATATATTTAGCCAATAATTGTATGAGTTGCGGATAAAATGCGCGTAAAATTTTTAGTTCCGATTATGAAAGTTTAATCCCGGATAACTTTAAATACTAAAAATATAATAATTTTCAAAATATTGTAGGCTAGCTCAAAACTAAGAAAAGAAACAATATATGCAAGCTTTCAAGAGGGTAAATATCAGGCTGATCACACAAATGATGGAACTAGATATGATTGTCTTATTGAAAACCTAGACATGATCAACTTGGATGCTATAATCAATGGCATTCAGCTGGGTTTTTAGCTTAGAAGTAATTACATGTTAAGTAGTCCTCACTTTCAATGTTTAAAGTTTATATGGAGTCTATAATTATTATACTATATGAATTAATTAAGAACACCATCATAATGTCATACTCCAATCGTTTGGCATAATAAGAATATATGTTCTCTTGAATTTAGGAAAAGTGCTGCATTAATTGTAAAATCCATCTTAAAATAATAATTAAATAATTCTTAATCAGTGTCTATAGGCATCCGTTAATCGAAGTCATATATATTATATATAATTTCACTTGTTTAACAGGAATTCATTTGAAATGATTTGTGATAAGGATTCAGCTTTAAAATGGCATTATTCTCGTCCCTTTGAGCTCCAAAACCGATCCCATTGGTGCATGGTTTGAACCCAATTAAGGAGCCAATTATAAGTAGCTTCTGAAATCAAGTGTTTTTCATCTTGCATTGTTTTTTCCCCTTTTTTTGGGTACATATAGATCATCAGAAGCTTGCCTTAATTTGATAAAACTTTAATTAACTGAAATGGCTTCCATACTAATTATCACTTAAAATAATTTATCCCGGTGCTTAAGCAAACCATCCATAAATTTTGCATTCAAAAGCACCTGAAATAAAAAAATGAATGAGGGCTGCTTTCATGATCCATCAGATATACTCACTAACAAAGTGAATATATATATATATATATGGGATAAGTTAATTATGTTTTCCCACATGCTTTGTTCACCCTTTTTTCTCTTAATTTTGGAGGTAATCATCATCAAATATTGTTTGTAGGATGATCCAACACAACCAAATCCCATGTTCCCAACCCAACATAATTATAACCTCGGACACCATAAGCCATGAAATGCTCAAACCGCATGCTGCTCTCTAGTATGTCTCAAAAACAGGCTATCTATTGTACTTTTTGATACATATTTATACCATGTTTTCATAAAATGATGATGCAATGAAAGTACTTTTTTCATAATTTTAAGAATATTTCGATATTTAGCAGGGCTTTTTTTTTTTTTTTTTTGTATTGATATAATCTTGAGCTATATAACAAGAGGTATATATAACCCTCTTCCATTCTAAAATTTTATGATATCTCATTTTTCAAAATTCAAACTTGACCTACAAATTAAAGATAAATAATTGTTTAATGGTAGGCATATCTTATTCTTAAAAATTTCACTCGATCTATTATAGTTTAACTATAATTAAGGAAAAATTTTAATTATTATATATATTATCTGTTTTATGTATGTAGACACCCAATTGGGTCCGGGCCTAGATCAATTGGGCCTGGCCCAAATGGGTAAGGCCCAATTCAATCATGTATTATTATTTTTTTTTTCCTTTTTTTTTTCTTTTCTTTTGTATTTTTATATTTATTATTATTAATATATGTATATCTGTATTTATTTTTTTTTATTTAGATTAGATTTATATGTATATTATTTATATAGTTATATATTTTTTATTATTATTATTATTATTATTATTTTTGTAAGATATACTTGGGTTTATCTTATTTTATTATTATTATTATTATTATTATTATTTTTAATTATCTGTTCTGATTTTTCCTGATTATCAGATATTTTTTTTTTTAAATATCTTTTGATTTATCTGATTATTATCTAGTATTTTTTTATTTTTGATTTTGGAGGGCTAAGATTGAAGCTGAAGAATCCTACCGGGAATGGGAATTCAATCAAGAGAGTCCAATTGGATTCAAAGACTGAATTCCTGTCCAAGGAAGAATTGGGATTGATCAGAAACTCCTGATCAATCCCTATATAAAGCACCTCCTGGAACAGTTCAAGAACACACAGAAAACAGTCAGCTAGAGCTACTGATTTGAGAAGCAAAGGCGTAGGGAAGAGTATAGAAGGCTAGAAAAAGGTTTAGGAGAGTTCCAGAAATTATCAGAAATTTTTTTTGGGGATTTTTCGAAATTTTTTTTTCTGGGAGTTTCTGGAAAATTCCAGTTTCCGGATGAATTTTCCGGCCAACCTTGAAGTTTCCGGCTAAAATTCCGGCCAACATTGAAGTTTCCGGCGAACTGCCCAGTTTCCGGCGAAGAATCCCAGAAACCGACAAAGAATCCCAGAAACCGGTGAATTTCCGGCCAACTTCCGGCGAAAAAACCCAGATTCCGGCGAAAATTTCCAGAATCCGGTGAATCTTCCACCGGAGTTCTTCGGTTTTTTAGAGAGAAGGGAGAGAAAAGGGAAGGAAGAGAGAGAGGGGAGAGGAGCGTTCTGCCGAAAAACGGAGGAAGGTGCCTTTTATACCTTCCCAAAACGACGTCGTTTTGGCTTTAAGTTAATCAGAGGATCCGCGCGTTTTACCGAACCCGACCCGACCCGAGCGTCGACCCGATTCTGACCCGCGCGTGCCCAGCCCCCCTCCGAGCCGAGCCGAGCCGAGCCGTTCTTCCCGAGCCGCTTCTCCGAGCCGTTTTCTCTTCCTTGAGCCGAGCCGAGCCGAGCCGCAACCCGAGCCGCTCCAGGTTTTTTTTTTTTTTTTTTTTTTTTTATTTGACTTTGATTTTGATCTTGATTTTTTTTTTTTCTTTTTTCTTTAATTAATTCGACGACGGAGCCTCTACAAGTGAAACAGTAGTTTTTCTTGCATACTCTTGAGGTGAGGGAATTTTCTCAATTTTCTGCTAAAAGTATTAGAGTTAATTGAGAATAATTTCCAATAATTAATTGGATGATTTTGTATTTTTTTTTAATAAATCCGACGACGGAGCCTCTGCAAGTGAAACAGTAGTTTTTCTTGCATACTCTTGAGGTGAGGGAATTTTCTCAATTTTCTGCTAAAAGTATTAGAGTTAATTGAGAATAATTTCCAATAATTAATTGGATGATTTTGTTTTTTTCTTTAATAAATCCGACGACGGAGCCCCTGCAAGTGAAACAGTAGTTTTTCTTGCATACTCCTGAGGTGAGGGAATTTTCTCAATTTTCTGCTAAAAGTATTAGAGTCAATTGAGAATAATTTCCAACAACTAATTACTTGGTAAAATTTTAAGGCTTTTGGATAACACAAATTCAAGCTGGTACCATCTTTTGATGGGCGTTGTGAGGGTGCTATAACCTTCCTCACACGTAACCGAACTCCCGAACTCTGTTCTGGTTAAGCAGACCCGAACCTATTCTTTTAGGGACCCTTAAGCTTAGGTATTCCCTAAAAGGGCAGATTCCTTAGGTGGCCAATCACACCTGGATAAAAAAAAGATTGGTGGCGACTCCCTAAAGTCAATGTCTGGCGATAGATCCCCGGATCTAGACGTTATGACAATGTATATATATATAATCATTTCATTGTTTATTCATATTTTTTAACAATTAATATTCTTTTTTATATTTCAAATATTTACTACACTTTTTAAAATTTTTGACATTAAAAATATGGAATATTTATTTTGTAAAATAAAAAAATTTTTAATTAAAAAACATTAGAAACAAATTTTTTTTTCTTGAAGTACTTAATTAAATTCAAATTAATTGTAACCTAGAGATTACTTTATATATAAGAAACTTTTTGTCGCTAAAGATTAATTAATGAAATTCTAACATTAGTTTTTTTATTCTGTTTTTATCCTTTTTTTATGTTCTAAAATTATATTTTTTTGAACATCTAAAACTCTTTCTTATTTATATTTTAAAATTATATTTTATAATTTTTTACATTAAAAATCATGAAATTTTAATTTTATAAAAAAATTTAATTTTAATATTAAATCTATTAAAATCAAAATTTTTTTTCTTAAATTTCATGAAAATTAATATCACTCAAATAAATTAAAATGAAAAAATTAATCATAATCAAAATATAATTATTAATTAATTAATTAATTAAAATATAACTAGACAACTAGATTCCCACACAATAAATTTACTTGAATATTAATTTTGCTTTTATATATTGACATCAATATTTTAATAAGACGTTGGTCCACATGTACGGAAACAATGATTAAATTAGATGTAATTATAAGATTTGGAGAATCTAATTTGATTTTTTTTTTTTTTTTTTTACATTTGTGATGGCACCTACAGTTACAACACAGCAAAGGGCACTAATCAAATTGGATACAGATAAGAAGTAGCTACGTTGAATTAATTTATATTTTTGTTACTATTTAATTACTGAAATTTATTGTAACATGATAGGACACAAACTATTTAATTAAAAGCTTTTCCTGTCTCAGATAAGATTCAGGGCTGTCAATTGGATGAAAGCTGGAGAATTGCTTCTTGAATATCTGCCTAATGTCCTGAATTTTTTTTAATCTAATTTTTAAACAAAAATATTTTAATTTTGTACTAATATATATATATATTAATTTGCTTTGAATATACTTATTAAAGTTTAGCGCATGGCAAGTTATCAATTTAAACTTTAATTTTACCATGTAGTCTCACGGGTTATCAATAAACTTAGAATTGATTCTTATTGGGACATCAATTCCAGATAAAGAGGGAGGAGTGTAATTTTGTTGGAGGAAAAAAAATTTTGCTACATTGACAATACTATCACCAGCAGATGTGTTCGGTTTCTGACAATATATATATAGTAGCGATTTATTTATATTAATGTAAATTTTATATTTTATATTTTTAGATTAAAATTAAATTTATAATTAATTTGAATTAAAATAATATTTTTAATCTAAATTACTTTAATTTAAAAGTTAAAAAGTGTAAAACTTACAAGCTTGTAAGTGAATCCCTATGTGTATATCTATAGAGAGAGAGATATTTGTTTTAATAAATTCTCAAACTTTTAAATTTCATAGTCGTCAATCAAATATAATTCAATAAAAGAAATTATTTGATATACTATTAATAAAATTTTTTTAATTAATTTTTTAAAATTTATCTTTAGAGTTATATGTTATTATATTAATCTTGTCTATATAATTAAAAAGCTCTACAGATAATATATTTAATAATTTCTCATTTAATAATAGTAATATATAAATTATATACAAGATATATATATATATTGATGATGTATCTAATATAAATTTACTCCGTTATTAAAGCCGTCAAAAGCAATAAATTCTACCAATGTATAAAACATAATATCAAAGAAGTATGCAATAAAGTTTTAAATGTTTAATTTTAATAATTAAAATTTAAATTCTGATAATTTTAAATTCTAATAAAAAATTATTCGATCTAAAACTTAAAAGGGATGGAAAGGATTAAACCCACTATTGATGGTAATAACTATATTAAGGAAATCCTCTTACATTTTTCTAAATTGAGGGGGGTTAGTTTCTTCTACTTCAAGTTTACTACTTGAAGTGTTTTTCCAGTAAAAGCGTACCCCTAGCTAGTAGGGTTTATAATTTTTTTTTGGTTACAAGTTAGTGTTTTTAATTTATTACCATTCAGTGTGCAACAGCAGACGAGATGAGACCTAGAGAAAGAAAAAGGTGTGCTCCCTTTTTATTTTTTATTATGTTGAAAACCATAAATAAAATATTATATATTTAACGTTGCTATTTCATCTAAAACAATCGAAAAGGAAGTAACTTAACTGCACTTCAACCAAATCCCAAACTACTGATGTGACTCAACACTTTTTCTCATTAGGTTTAAATCTATATATGTTTAAAAAGTTACTTAAGAATTAGATGGCTTTGGTTTGATTAATTAAAGATTTGAAAATTTTTGTATTTATATCTCGTTTATTTTATATTAAATATATATAACATAAAATTATTATATCATAATTTATATGGATATATTAAATATAAAATATATTTTTATTTTCATCAAATTTATATAAAGATTATATCAAAATTTAAATTGTGCTGTTTTAATTTTTTATATTATTTTCATATATATCTAAAATTATCAAATTTATATATGTCAAGATTAGTAGAATTCCCAAAGTTTTTCTTCTAAATTTCAGCTTCTAGCTTATTTACCATTTAATTTTGTGATGCCCAAGCTAGTTACCCTTTTCTTGTCACTTTCCTTTCTCACGAAAAGAGAAAAAAAAAAATTAGGGAAAGCAATAGGAAAAGTTAAGAAGAACTGAAGAAGAATAAACAAATGTAATAAAACATAAAAGATATAGTTCTTACATATCTATCACTAGTCAAATGATTATTATCAAAGGAAAGTGGGAGATAATAAACTTGGTGAATGATGGATGGATATATGATTTCCATGGTTGAACTATAGATAGAATAGAATAGATGATTAGATATATAGTCTTCTAACAGATTTGCTTGGCGTTTATATAATAGATGTGATTGGATTGCAGGAAAATTAGCTTTCATTCTTGTCCATCTTTTCAAGTATTGTTGCAACCTTACCTAACTTTTTTAATTCAAACATTCAAACTACATCTCATCTAATTAATCAAACTGCTTTTATATTCGTATGTGTGTTTATTACAGTCCTAGCTTGTAGGGGAGAGAGACAGACATACCATTTCGGCTGCTTGGTCAAGACTGAACAGATAAGAGCATTTGAGCTCGAGTTTGGCTCGGTTAGTGAACATAATTTAATATTAAATACTTAGATTTAATTTAAGTTTTATTCAAAAATATATGTAAAAATATTAAAATAACAATATAAAAATTTATTTTAATATTCAATTTCAGTTAAATAGGCTACATGAGCTTTTATGAGTGACCTAGGCCGAACATTATAAAAGCATTTTAAGATATCAATCAGATGGTCTGATCATGTTTATGAATATCTTTAATCCCTGAATTTGTAAATGTCAAATGAATTAAGTATTGAATCACGATAAATTATTTTTATTGTATGAATGATTTATTATTAAATTACAACAGATTGATTGGTTGTTTTAGTGATTAATTTGAGTCAAATGTAAAAAAATGATAATGACTTCCTGCTTTTCTTTTAATCCTCAGTACGATAAAGAACTTAAAGAAAAATTCTTCCTAGTAGTGGTCTAAAGAATCAATGGGAGTTTAAATTTTGTAACAACTAATTAGATTCTAATTACTTAGGTTTCTTTGTATGTTAGTAAACATCGTTTGATTCCATATTAGGTTTTTAAACATATTAAACAAAATCAGCTGCCCCGATTATCATCCAAGTTGATTCCCAAAAATATTGGATATATATAAATGAGCCAAACGATAATCATTCAAGTCAAAGATCGCTCCAATTATCAGTACCAGGTTAGGTTTTTAAACATATTTATTATTATAGCTGTTATTATTGATATTATGTCAAATTTGTCATTAGTTGGATTCGAATCTGCATTAACTTTGACCATATTGCTTAATTATATTTATATTAGTAAATTAATAACTAATCTAATTAATGAATAACAAAAGCGTGCTTTTTTTTCGTACATTAGGTGTATCATTATTGAGCAGTTGTAACTGTTTACCATAAGACAATTAGCTGTAAAGGTTATAAATATGACCCATTTTTTGTTAAAAATATCCCAAGTTCAATCAACACATATTAATTCAACAGCTGGTTCATCAAAATGTATTTTGTGCCCTGACATGAGCGGAGAGAGAGGAAAAGAGAGATTGATTATCATTAAGAATTTTAAAGATGAAGCTATTGTTCCCAACTTCCCTAACAAAAAGTTTAAAGTCATGTCAAAGATTTTGCTCAATGCCTTAAATGTTCCAAAGTCTCTGAGTAAATACATTGAGTAGTGTTTGTGTATGAATGTAAGGTAAGTCTTATTAATGGCATTTGATCAGATGAATTGGTCCATAGATTGTTCCTTGAATGGATAAAGTATGATGAATGAGAAGCCAAAGGACAGAAAAAGAAAGGGTTTGGGGCATCTTTTAAGATGAAAATCAGGTAGCCAAAAAACTCTAGAAAACCACATGTGTTCTAGGATGTGTCCATTCCATTAAAGAAATCCCACAAAAGCAGCCCGTGGTAGAAGGTAGCTGCTTTTTATCTTGGATTTTTTTGGTCAGAAGTTTATAGCCTTGAATATACCCCCAAAAAAAGGGCTAAATCTCAAAGACAAGAAATGTAAAAAGAGACAAAGAGTGGGAACTAAGAGAAGAAAAAGTAGGAAAGGTACATACTTGATGGGGGTATATGCAAGAAAAAAGAGGTACATGGACATGGGTGTTCCTCTTTTAAGTTTCAATCAAAATGTTTGACAAAACACACATGATGTCCACCTCCCCCTTTTCCTTTCTCTTTCTATCTCTCTCCAAGTCTTACAATATTATGACCCTGTAACTGTAAAACAGTGGTACTTGTTGTATATATTTCAGCTTTGGATTGCTGAGTGCATTTATTACAATATACATCAATATTTCACCTCTCTTTCTATCAACCCCACGAGAAGTAAATTCTCAAAACAAAAATGGAGCCTCCAAAATCAGAGCCATCTCTCTCTGAAACTTCAAGCATCATCTCAGTATCAAATGGCCCAGCTGCAAGCTTGAGAACCTCAATGGATAGCCAGAAAGAAGGAAAGCAACCAGAAGAAGAAGACCATGAGCACCAAGGAGATGTGAACTATGAGCATCTTGTATTGGATCTGAGCCTCTCCAAGAGAGATGACTCGAATTCGAATCAAGAGTTGAAGCCAGAACTCAATCTCATCGACTGTTTCAAGACTGATTCATCTGATGATCAAGATTCTTTGGAAACTCCTCAAGGTAATGAAGCTGAGCCTAGAGTATTTTCCTGTAACTATTGCCAAAGAAAATTCTATAGCTCACAGGCTCTAGGAGGGCACCAAAATGCACACAAGAGAGAAAGAACACTAGCAAAACGAG
Source organism: Durio zibethinus (assembly GCF_047325235.1). Lineage (NCBI taxonomy): Eukaryota > Viridiplantae > Streptophyta > Magnoliopsida > Malvales > Malvaceae > Durio > Durio zibethinus. Next base: position 1,247,912 of record NC_143187.1, read on the forward strand.
GGCAGCGGATTGGTGCAGCCTCTTTTGCAGCTTTCGGTCACCCCAATACACATCCTAGTCGATATTCTAGCATGGCTTCCCTTCCTTTGCATGGCTCTTTCCATAAATCACTTGGAATTCAAGTGCACTCTATGATCAACAAGCCATCTTTTGTTCCACCGGCACACATTTATGGGCATAGCGGATGGTCTAGACGGCCTATTGGCCAAAAACCGGCAATCGGGCATCTTTCAATGGAGAATTTTCATGAGGGAATTAATGCTGGATCATCAGCAAGTAATGGTGCCGCAAGATTCGAAAGTAATGTACGAAAGTTTGGTACAGCCTCGGAGGGGATGGCTGGATATTGGTGGGATAGTGTTAATCATTTCAACACTAAGCAAGATGAATTGAAGCTTGACTTGTCTTTGAAGCTCTAAGTAGTCTAGTTTTACTCTTCCTCTTCTTTTTTCCTTTGATTTTTAGTTGGACCTGTTGTAAATGCATTTTGGTTACGGAAATCTTCAAGAGATTTTGCTATTTGCAATTCTGAAGTTGGAAAAACTTTCCCAATTCTATAAAAACGTGAAAATGTGAACTTCAAAAGTTGCTTTACGCATTCTAATATATTTTAGCCAAATCCATGTCATTGAGTTTTCTTTGATTTAATGTATTTTTAATATGGACGATTCTTCGTCAATAAGTTAATATATTAACATTCAAGGACGTACATACGTGGTAGTATTCATTTTGAAGGCTAATATGTCAAAAAGAATTTTAGCCATTGAAGGCTGCTTTTCACACTACATATGCTTTTGAATTTTGAACTAGGTTTTGAGTTTCTCCGGTTCCTGAAGGATTAATATTCAATTTTTATTTTTTATCATTTAATATCATTCAAATAGATCGAATTTATATCTATTCTTTGAATTCAAATTTTAACAGTAATACTATAATTAACCACGGTAATGAATGCAAATTATTAAATTAGGGAATAAAAAGGAAGGAAAAAAGTTAAAGATATACTTAATTGAAATAAGCAATATATCATCAAGTGTTTGATTGTTTAGGGAACACGATCCAAAACATTGAGTACAAAAATTTCGTGTGGGATTACTTTTGGTTGTCATTTCAGAATATTGTTATTATATGTAACACATATGGTCCACTATAAGCGTATACAAATTGGATGGTTGTGATTGTCTCAAATGACAACATTTTTGACCCACTTGCAGTTGAAGAAATAGACCATCTCTATTGGAGGGAATGGACTTTGGATCAAATATTTGGGTTAGAGAAAGAAAATTGGGAGATAGGCTGGTGTAGCCATGTGACAGTAAGGCAAAATGGTGACCCTCAGCTATGAAATCACATCATTTCCCAATATTAAATTATGGGTAAAATCTTATTTGCCTTGATTTCTTACCTAAGTGATCTGTTTAATTGGGGTCCAATAAATAGTGGGTCCAGATCAATTTGATGGGTACAATCTAGATCATGTTAATCATTATTCGACAAAACATGATTTACCAAAATCAAGTAGAAAAGTAACAGAAAATCTCACTGTTAAGACAGTTTAATTTTCATGGAAAATCTCAGATTACCATGGGATTGGATAAAGTGAGTGAAAGTTCCCATTTTAAGCCATGTGGCAGAAATCAGATGGACTGTCAATTCCTTGCGTTGGAGTGGCTTTATCCTAGCTATTTTGCCAATAAAAAACTAGCAACCTTTGATTTTGCCTCTCAATTAAGAAACACTTTTAAAATCTTTTGGATTGAGTGATACATGAAAAACGTAGAGCTATCATTTCGCTAGGGTTTGGTGAAAAATTGAAGCAAGTAAGGAGTCTTCCCTCTCAATGTCCTGCAATAATTAAATTAATTACAGTATATTTTTTTTTTTTGCTTTTTGCAATATTGGGTTTTGACCTTTTACTCTATATGTTTTAGTTTCTTCATGGAATAATTCCAACTCTAAGAAATTGGAATAAAATAAGCAATGTGCTTTGCAAGTTCAGCTTTCAAAACAGTGGCATTGATCATGAGCGGAACAGCTCTGTGATAAAATATTTCTTACATATTAGAAGCAGGGAAAACTTCTCTCGTGGTTAGATAAGGATGCAATTTATGCACATCTACATCCCTTAACCTATCCTCATCACCTATGCCACTGCAGAGAGGCAAGCATCCATTATATCCTTGGGCAAATGGACTTGGTGCAGGAGTTGTATGCTTCGCTTGAAAAAAAAAAAAAAGAATCTTGCAACAATTCAATGGAAAATATGTTCTCATACCAGAAGGGCACTTCGATCATCTTTTGGCATCTTGAGAAGGTCCTCCAATCTCGTTCTCACCCTTTGGATCCTTTTGGGAAGCATCAGAAGCTGATGCCACAGTTCTTACTTTTCCTCGATCAACGTTTGGTGTTTGTTCAATGGATTTTTGTTTAGTAACCTTGTCTTGCTCCATGGATGATTTACTTTTGTCTTCACCAGTTTCACTAGCATTTTGCTGACTTTTACTAATGCTGCCTGCTGATTGTTTCTTTGATTCAACAACAATTTCCTTTACTGCCTCCTCTAGTTTACCTAGTCTCACTTTTACCTCCAAGAGCTCTGGATCAGTTGCAATTTGTTCCATCTGTTTAGCTGTCTCCTCTTCTTCTTGCTTCTTTTTATCTTCTTCTTGTTTCCTTTTTGCTTCTTCGTCTTCTTGCTTCTTTTTCTCCTCTAGCTCCTAAGGTGAATGAAACAGTCATAGGTGTTCAGAAAGTGAGTTCACAGATGGCAGGAGACACAATAAGGATGAAATAGTCATGAAAACCTATTCAAAGCCGAAAGCATAAGAAAAACAAGAAAATTTTAGTTACCACTTCCATTTTCCTCATTTCATAGCGAGCATATTGAGCTACCAAGTACACAGCTGTTACAAAAAATATATATATGTTATTTTAGATACCAGCACCAAACTAAGAGACATTCCATATAAAATCGGCAGACGTCAAACTTGTTAGTTGAGATACCCAATGAAGGCATGCAGGCAAAGAAGAGCTGTACTAGATGGAAATCTATCCTGAAAGAAAATTTAAGACATATGTAAGAATTAAACCCCAACAACTGTAAAAGATGCCAAGAAGTTAACTAAAGTATCAATCATGAGATAAGTAGATGCTTTCACTTCATAAAAATGATTTTACAAGATTCCATCCTCTCAGATTAAAAATATGCTGAGTTTGAGAATTTCATCAGTAATGCAAGGACTAGCAGATAAAAATTTCAGACACTATATCGCGCAAAATTTGCATTGAATGGAAGACCAATTAAGGTATAAAGGAAACCAAATCGAACCCATTGAACCTCTTAATTATAAAAAAAACCCAGAGTATCTTACACTAAATGTGGAATTGAGGAGAACAACAAGGTGCAAACAATATCATGTATTCTGCTTGCTAAGGAACTTGTACGTCTTATCAATTTCCACATCACATTCAATTGTATAATGAATAGTTTTGATAACCATGAACTTAAAACTATTCTTTTCTAGCAGCATTCTTGATTTTTATATATTTACCACTAAATCAACTAAGCAACCAATGCTAAAACAGAAAGTAACCATTTTAAGCATCAAATCTCATAATAAAGAAGGCAAACACTAAAGAAGGAAGCATGTTTGATGAAATGGCAAAGACAAGTCAAACCAAGAATCAGTCAAAAAAGTCCCAAAACCCATTGTTAAAAAAAAGTCAAACCCATTTAAAAATGAAGAACTAACGTTGGAGAAAATAAAAGTAATACCCAAATTTCTTTTTCTTAGGAGGATGAGTGAAGAGGATCTTAGCAGCAGTCATGAAGTCGAGATTTTCTAGCTGACGATACGACTCGTTGTAAGTGCTCACATTTGATTCAATCTTGCCATCAACGTTGTCCTTGTTGTTGTTCTTGTTATTTTTGCAGTCTTTGATAGTGCTGCAGAAGGGTCTTGTTCTAAGGAGGTTGAAATGGGTTAAGAATCGAGAACAAGCATTTTTGGTGCGAAACATTGTCTTTTGTTTTTCGTTCTTAAACCTCCACAGTAAAGCAATGCTAAGTGCAGTTGCTTAGACAATCCTTTGGATACCCGCTTAACTTCTAATCAGCAAAAGAACGAACAAGATTATAGCAAATACCCAAAACCCTCTCAATACCCTAAAAAAAACCCTTTATGATTCAATTTAAAGTGGAGAAACAGAACCTCTCTTAAGCATTAAATCAAACAGATGGTTTGCAAACTCACAGTAACTTATTATCATTAGGAAAAACAAGTAAGTTGCCTAGGATTAGGATATACTCTTAGTACGAAAACAAAATCAGCGGCAGACTTGTTTAACTGTCTTAGATTATGTAAACGAATGGGTGATTACCGAGGTGGATGGCCGTGGGGAGACTAGCTGTCTTCAGGAATGTAATACAAGATCTGAGGGTAGAACAGAGAACTACTCCAAATGTCGTGATTTTGGAAAATACATGTCAGTGGTTTTGATCGTCGTTTGTCGGTTATAAATTTCTAATTGAATTACTCGAATTAACTAAATTAAATTAAATTAAATTATTTTTATTATTTAAATTAAATGTATTAATTTTAAAAATTAATTTATAAAATTTAATTAAATTGATTCACTTAATTTTTGATTGCTTGAATAATAAAATATATTTAAATGAAATTATATTTTAAATTTTAAACTTTTTATATGTAAAAAAATTAAATAAAATTTTTAACAGAATATATAAATACTAAAATATTAAATTAAAAATTTTAATAATTTACAAAATAAACATATATTTTGAGTTTTATATTTAAATTTTATTATATTTTAATTAAAATTTTAATTAATTTAAATTTTAAATTAAATTAATTAAAATTTATTTAAAATTATTTTTAATAATAATTAAAATTAATTTAATAATTAATTGATTGAATTAAATAAATTTGATTGGTTGACTCTGGTAAAAGACAAAATTTTGAACACTACCGTTTTGATTTGATAGACTTGAAGGCCAAAGCCTGGTACAACTTGCAAGCCTACGGGGCCAATTTTATTCTTTTCGTCTCAAATATTTATTATATATTGATAATTATAAAATTTTAAAAAAATTAATTTTAATATATTTAATATTAAAATTTAATTTTTTTATAAATTTAAATTTTCAAAATTTTTAGTGTCAAAAAATAATATAATATAATTTTAAAATATAAAAAAATAAAAATTTTAAATATTCAAAAAATAAAATGATAAATAATTTTGAAATATTAAAAAAAAAGAAAAAAACAGAGATAGAAGGAGTAGTTGGAATTGGTAGCGGCAATAAAAGGCGAATTGATCTCAAATCAAGGAACCGATGAAGAAAATTAGACTTTTTTTAGTCATTGAAAGCATTTGCAGTATGGACCCATGTTTTAAGGACCATTTAAATTGGGGCTGATGCATGGCTCGACTATTCATCACTTGGGTCCAAGTTAGGTTACCAACTAACCAACCCAAAATTAGAAGGATCTCTTTCTCTCTCTTATACCCTTTTCGGCTCCATGATTGAAACAAAACTACTCTCATTTGAAAGTTGATTCATTTAGATGACATGACCACATTCTCACCCTTTTTATGGAAAACTTGTGCTCATATTAAGCCAATTATAGTATAATTAATTCTATAAAAATAAAATCATGCATTTTATCATTTAAAAAAACACATATATTATGTATAATACCTTCAAAAATATTACTATTTATTTATGTTATGTATCCATTTTTTTATTTCTAAAAATTAAAAAAAAAAAGTGTCGGCTACGAAATGGTACCTAAATTTATCAACTAAAAACAAAAGAGATTTCCTTCGTAGAGTATGCTTTAGCAGCAAAATAAATTTAAGAAGTTTCAATATTTTTATTTTAATTGAATAAATAATTATGTGCTCACAATTTAAATTGGTTCTCGAATATCATTTACTAAAAGGTGAGTTATTTATTTGATATCTAAATTATAATCAAATGTTTAATTTAATATCTAAATTTAAAAATATGTAATTAAGTGCTCAAATTTTGTTTTTGTTAAATTAGGGACACGTTATACTTTAGCTTCATGAAGTTAGAGAGATGTATAATATGGTTAACACAATATACTTTAGACTTTTAGGTACTAAATTGAGCATTTAATAATTATTTGAGTGACAAGTATTGAATTATCCCTTTATCAAATGCAACCCATACATATATATATTTATATATATATATACATGTAATTTTGAGTCTCAATATTATCTTTTTTGTTTTGTGAATTCTAATTGATAACTAAGCAAATTTGACTTGATATTGTGCAATTTTATTCACTTTTACTTATAGCAATCAAAAAGCCTTTATTTTCTCAAAAATAGATGGAGGCAAAGTTTAATTACCTAATCAAATATTTAATTATAGTTTGAGTATCAAATATATATATGTAATTATACCTTTACTAAATGCAACATATAAATGATTTATATTTGATACGTTATTAGTATATAAATTCTATATACTATCATTAAATAAGACAATACCATATAATTAATAAAGTGAATCAGATAATACTATCTTATTAATGAGTAAATTTTTAAAAAATGTATTAATTTTTTTATATTTCTTTTAAAAATTGATATTTATTTATTAATAAAGTGATATCATTCGATTTACTGATAATATATCAAATATAAAATCACATGTAAATATATATACATGTAACTTTGATTGTTAACGTTCTCATCATTTTTGTTTTGCGATTTTTTTTTTTAAGAAATTGCAAGTGTACTCTTTCATAATTTTAAACTTTTTTTAGCACAAAGCTTGCAAAATAATTAGCTAAAGCTTAGACATATTATTTCAAGGTCATACTTGTGTATGATATCTTTTTATTAGTATAAATTTTTTTTTAGTATTTTTTAAGTAAAAATTATAAAATAAAAGTTTATATGAATATAATAAAATGACAAAAATTTTTATCAGAAATTTGGAATAGTGTAAGACATATTTTGTATTCTAGATAATATAACAATATATTTTTTAATACTCTAACTTAAATATTAATTACTCTAAACTAATCAAATAAAAGAAAAGTCAAATCCTATTCAAAAAAAAAAAAGGAAAAATAAAATCAATATAGGATTAGTAAATTTAATAAAGAAATTTGGTCAAAACATTTTCCTCCCCATAAAAAATTAAGATTAAAATTTTAAATCATTGTAGTAGTAGATAGCTTTAATTATTTTTATGTGATTTACTTTGTTGCTCATGTATACCATGGCAGCCTATAATGACGCAACCAAGTCAACATTACAATTTCAAAGTTATTTGTTAATTCTTACCAAATGTCTTGGAAATTAGCCTTTTAAAGTGTAAAGCACGCTATTGCTTGACTTATAGCTACCTCAGTCTTGGGGCAAAATCATTATAACGGTCCATATATGACTTTAGCAACACATTTACACAATAAATACCCAATAGTCAAGGTTTTCTTTTTCCTTGATTTTTCGTACTGTTATACCTGAGTGGTCAGTCATCATCACTCAAGGTAAATCCATACTTTGAATCAGGGTTCATGAACACTTTGAAAGACTGAAAAATAACAAAATTTAATAGAAATTTTTTTCTTGAACAATTAAAAAAACTTTTTAAACGCTTTTTACGTATATAAAATTGATAAATTCATTTGTAATTTTTTAATATTTTTTTATAAGTGTATACATTCAAAAAGAAATTTTAAATCTATCGTTGATAACATTTTGATTATTAGATTATCAATGTTCACACATGGCTTCAATGTACTCAATTACTTATTTAACTTATCACATCATCATCCACAAAATATGAAAAAGATATTTAAATCATATATGCAACCATTTCCTTATTCTCTTTACTTTCTTATGCTTTACTTATCTTTGACCATATCCACCAATTGTGTTTTTTTATCACAACCATTTATTTTTATGGAGTTAATTTTTCCTTATGAAAAATTACAAATTGTACCTTATGTCTTTCTAACTAAGAAAATTAAGTTCAAGTTTTTCATATAAAAATTCAAGATGACATAAACAAATCTCACGTCAAAGATTTCATACTTTTGAAATTAACACCAACAAAGAATTATTAGTAAAATTTATATTGAAAATTATCGTCAAGCCAAACAAACTAACAAATTAAATTAAATCTTTAATCGATCGATCCTAATTAGAATCATATGTTAATCAATATCATCTCATGAGGCAGGTCCCATCTTCCATGTGTGCACCTAAAATAAAATCATGAAAAGTCACTCCTTTTCTTTTAAAAAAAACTATAGAACACAAAATTAATAACCATAATAATATAATATGATACCCCTTTTTAATTTTCTTAAACAAATCTCACAATGGCAATCCTCGTAATTTTTCCAAAACTCCAAGCCCTATTATTCAAACCCAGGATTTTATATATCAACCTTAGCCTAAATAAAAAAATTCCGGTGCGGCACTGTCTGCCGCCGATGGTGCCCATAATCAGAAGATTCTCATTCTCTTTCCCAGATTTCAGAGTTTTAAAAATCAAAACCTTATATTAAAATTTTTTTGAAGAAGAAACATTAATTTTTTTTTATATTCCGTTAGCAATCTTATTCATTAACTATCATTTTCATCACATAAAAAAAATAGCCTAAGTACTAAGGTTGATTTTGGTTTGTTTGAAGAAATTAAAGATGTTGTGTCGAAAAAATTCGAGTTGCAAGGAGACAGGATCAGTACCAGTGTATCTCAATGTGTATGATCTAACACCAATTAATGGCTATGCATATTGGTTTGGACTTGGGGTTTATCATTCTGGTGTTCAAGGTTAGTTTTCTTGGTACCATTTAACATTCCTTCTGTTTCTTACTTGTTTTATATGTTTTTGTACTTCTTCTACTTATAGAAGTTAGATCTATCGGTACTTAAGTTGTCTGAAATCTGGCTTGGTGTTCATTGATGTTAAAAGGGTAGTTATGTATGATGTTAGATCCATGAAAAAACAGAAACCTTAGCCGACTGAAGTGAGGTCGAAGAAAAAGACTTCGGGTAGTTTTTTTTTTTTTTTATACAAATCTGCTGAATTTGTGTTTTGTTGTTTTTGTTGGGGGCAGTTCATGGGGTTGAGTATGCGTATGGAGCTCATGAATATCCAACAACTGGAATATTTGAAGCAGAACCAAAACAAAGTGATGGGTTCACGTTTAGGAAATCAATCTTGATTGGAAAAACGGATTTGGGGCCTGAAGATGTGAGGGGAGTAATGGAGGATTTAGCAGAGGAGTACAAAGGAAATGCCTACAATTTAATCACCAAAAACTGTAACCATTTCTGCAATGATGCTTGCATCAGGTTGACTGGCAATCCAATCCCAAGTTGGGTTAATCGCCTTGCTAGAATTGGTAACTTTTTTTCTTTTGTAATTTCATTTTTTTCAGCATACCAACTGTCATTTGATTTCTTTTTTTCCTTTGTAAATGAGATAGTTGAAAGTGAATTGAGCCAATGCAGAACCTGAATTCAGTTGATTTATGTAAAAACATTCATTTTAAAGGATAATGTATAATTGAATGTTGTCATGTGTTGTTAATTGTAGGATTCTTCTGCAACTGTGTTCTTCCAGGGACTTTAAATGCAACCAAAATAGTCCAGCATCACCATAGAATTGAAGATAAGCCATGTGAAGGAGAAAAGAAGAAATTGACAAGCGAGTCTAACAGATTCACATCTTCTTCAAATTCTTCTTCCTCTTCAAATTCATCTCCCTCAATCACCCAAACTCGGGGTAGAAGCAGAGGCAGAAGCAGACGTTCACTTCCCCCACCTTCACCTATGATTCTTGCTCCTTCATCACCTTGATGATGATCTACATTTGGGACAGCTTTTACTGAATCAAATGCTCAAAGCAAATTATTAATCATTTTTTTTTTTTTAACTTTTGCATTATTTTTTCTTGGTGAATTCATGATGCTAACATTGTCTTGAGAAATCTTGCAGGCATGATATCTGTACATCACATGTGTATGTTATCAATTTTCTTGGCAAATGATGTTTCGTGTCCGCAAATATCATCTAACATCATCTCCTTTTCTTGCTTTTCTTGTAGCCACAAAATATTGTTCCCTTCAAGTATGGCATGTTCATTACCCTACACCCCCTTCTTCTTCCAATGCAAAACTATGTAATTTGATCCAGTCATCAATCAACCAAGTCGCTAATATTATTGTTTCAAACCAAATGTTTCAATTTTCTTTAATCATTTTGGTACTTACCAAAACAAACAGAAGCATAAGGGTAAAAAAGAAAAAAAAAAAAAAGCAATTTAATTTCCACTATAAGTCTATGAGCTATGCACCTTATGTGAAGTTCAATTTTTTTGAAGGAAAATCAGAGTCCTGCTCCTAAATAATAATAGATCAATGGAGATTTCAATTTGCTGAAAAGTGAAATGTAAACCTTGATTTGATATTTTATTCAATTTTGATTGACCTTGTACTCAATTATTACATGCGATGCTCGTATGCTTAGATGGCAAAAAGAAGGAAGCATCGAATCAATTTCAATCTATTGTTGTCACTTTATTTGATTTGATATATGTTGAACTTAGCTTCTTTTTTTTTTTTTTTTTTCTCTGGATACTGCTCAAAATTGAAAGCAACATTTGACTCATTGATGACAAAGCACTCTTCATTTTTTTTCTACTTTTATGCTTTTTCATAGCTGTTTTTGGTCTCTTTAGCTTTTTCCCAAAGCATAGGTTATCTTACCAAACTTTAGTTCCCTCAAATATGTATCCCACGACCCACGTTATGCTTTGGAATCATTGACTTCTTCGCCAAGATTTAGCGCTTTGTGAATACGACATTTAGTTTAATTAATTCATTTAATTATCTTTAAAAATAATATTCAATAAATTTAAAAATTAAATTTTAATACTTATAAAATTTTTATAATTTGATCTTTTATATAAAAAAAAAAATTAATGAGATCAGTAAAATTTTGTTGGGAAGAATAGTTCTTTAGCATCATTAAAGGTTCTTGGAATCATCTTTTTTCTAAAGTGCCTATCATGGAGTTGGCACATAATTTGCTCATGTCCATATGTACTAAGATCACATTCTTTTTCTTTTCTTTTTTTTTTTTAAAAAGGTTTGAAGAGATTTTATTAATGTAATTTAATTACAAAATTCCATAACCAGAAAAAAAGAAAGTCCAACAAACACTTTTATACCATTGCACACTTTCATAATTGAAGGATATTAGTACCCTTTTACTTCAGCTTATTTATAACATTATTATACCAGCACCAATACTTCAGCACTGCTATAGCATTTGCCCTATTTTGGCAAAACTACGGTTACAAGCAAACAGATATAATTTGGGCTCAACTCAACACCAAACGAAAACCGATTCCACCAATTGGCCATAGGTCCCTGGTCAAGCTTTTATTCAAAGGAAAAATCTTTAGCCAAAACATGCTTAGGAGCTAATGACCTACTTTTTTCATAGTATGATTTCTGCTTGATTGTTAGTTGGCTTAGAAGAAAATGCAGCCTTAAAAAATTCCAACCACCCAAATGCTCCAAATAAATTCTTTCTTTTCATTCAAACATCAAACACTCATCAGAAACGAATAAATGGCAAACTTTCCAGCACAAGTAGACCATGAGATTTTAGTCCCAGTGAGATGACCACACCTGTCTAAAAGGAAATGGATATATGCAGATATATGGCAACAAGGAAAAGCATCCAACTTATGTATGACTTTGCATTTGGTTAAATCCAAATCATATGCTCCAAAAGGTTACCTAAAGTTTGCTTGTCCATGAGAAGCATGACAAATGTAAGGCCCTTTTCACAGGCATGATATGTATTTTATAGTGATATGTAACTATCAAGCATAAGACAGAGCTGTTTCTATCAGATACGTTTCATGCAAAGAATTGGCAGAGCTAATCCAATACAGGAACAGTGATAGCACAATGACACACTTTAAAAAGTACATTTCCTTGATGAAGTTGCTCAAATCCACACCATGCCTACCAAACTTGATGTCCAGCAGATTGCTTGGTGGTGCCCTAAGAAATTTGTTTTTAACTTAAAATGCTGGCTGTGGATGGCTGTCCAATACAGGCACATAAACAGCAGCGTTTGTGATATACCTGGCAATGAGAATGGTCTTTACAGAGCTCTTTGAAAGAATATTACCAATTTGGTTGATGAAATTGACTTTCAAAGAGCAGATGATATGATAAAAGAGAAAATGGTTGCTACAATCCATCCTTTAAGGATCATCCTCAATGGTTGTAGGTGCTTGGCATCATTAGCTCAGGCATGACTGCAATGAAGCCAACACCTGTTACAACAGACTGGGGAGACAGGGGAACCAGTTGCAGGGAGATTTTGTCATGTATTCAATTGTTGTTATTTCGGCCAAGATATGCTATGCAAGAAAAAAGCACCCCTTCGAAAGTGTGGCTGAATTTATATAAATGAGATAAATCAAAATAAAAATCAGACAAATCTAACATCTTTGTAATCTAATAAATAGTTTTGTCCATAATATAATATCACAATCCATCTGCTTTGAAGATCAAGTCAAATTATTATAATAAATCTAGTTGCGCACAGTTTAGAAGTATTAATGATGAACACCATAACAGAAATACAATTCAATATATTGAGTGTCTGCATAATATTTGTAACAAGAAGATGTAATTTTGGAAGGCAAGTTTCTGAGAAGACTTTAACATTCTGAAGTAAAAAGATATAAAAAGCAGCTGGAGAAGCATGGTTCCACAATTTGAACATTCCTGACAAAAAATTATTCACAATAATTTTGATTAAAGAATGGCACACTTAGACAAATTTTCAAGTCGGCTTATTAATGCCCCACCCCCCCCCCCCCCCACCCCCTTGCCCTAAAAAAAAAAAAAAACTCATGCAAGGCTATAGAAGAAGGGAACAAAGAAAAGGAAGAGGGTTTGGACTTTAAAAAGCACCTGCTTTGATACTGGTGGAGTTTACTGCTGAGAATCAAGTTGACTAAACCAAATAAGATTTTAGCTCTGCTTCGCCTGCATCCACTCTACAAAATTGTCCAGGATCAACGGCCAAGCAAGGTCGGGATTATAATTACTAAGGCCTGGGAAACTTATCTGTCAAAATATCAAAAAGGAAAAAAGTTAAACACTGGCTGAATTATTAACAGGTGGATCTCCAACAAGACAAATGGCTGATAGCTAAGTTATTATGCCAAACAATGTTCAAGCATGCAAGTAGCAATTGAGTGTACAAGATGAATGAGAATTTTTCGCTAGAACTACAAGATTTTATCCTTTTCCTTTCTTGTCCTCCATCTCTTTTCAGATGATAAATTAAAAAAAAAAAAATTACTGTATTATCTAAATTAACTATTGAATTGTAATTTGCATCGACCCATAATTTATCATATAGAACTGAAAAGATCAATAGTTTCTACTATCTATATTGTCCCAATTTTTATGCCAAAGAAAGTCATTCTCTGTGTTGTCAAGCAGTGAGCAGGGCATCACATTCTCGGTTACCCCTTTACTAAGAAGTATGTTATTTGAAAGATATTGGTATAATTCACTCCAGATTTTTTTTTTTTTTCATTAGGTTGTGTCTGTGTGAGCATACCTTATGAAATGTGTACAGAATTATTCACTGACCCTATTTTTTGTTATGGAGCATTTAAATTTCAGAAACACCATAGAAATTCCATAACAAGGATAAACTGTGATGTACCTCATTACAGAATCGGAAAACGCCCATCCATTGATCCATGTTTATGACTTTATAATCACTCTGAATCTGCAATAACAACACAAGCATAGTAGGAGAAATATTTTCTCTTCCTCTTTTTGAGGTTAAGATAGAAGGGTAAGTTTAGAAATATAGCATCACATAATGAGCAACTTTTCTCTGTAATCTAGCCTATCAAGTTGTTAGATTCATTTCTACAAACCTATAAGTCAGAAGATTGACCCTATTTTCTACCGCAAATGTTGAAAGGCCCATCAGTATAGCAATGTTGCCCAATCTTAAAATAGACTACAAAGAATTTTTTTTAACATTTATAGTACAGAATCCTCGCAGCTAAAACTGAAATGAACTCATTCCCCAAAATAACATAAGAAGATGTGCATGTATAAATGGTAACATCCAGGAAATCAAGAACATAAAACATAAGCAGCTGCAATCTCTGACGTAAAATGCTATAATTCTCGCAACCCACCTTCAAATACTCAATAAAATAGTCAACCTGCGCACGGAATTGGGATCCTAAAACAATATCCAGCAATTGGCATATGCTCTCTATGTCTATACTCTTTTGTTTCTCCTCTGCAGCAATAAATTTGAGAAAGTAAGCAGGAGCTCAATGAGAAAAAAAGAGTGTTTAGACATCCAGAACACAAGCCACAATATTATCGAAATACCTGTCAGGCAATAGCGGAATGAATAGGAATAGAAATCCACAAAGTTCGATGGTCTCCTGACCTATTGAATATGAAAAGAGAACATCAGCACTTTTACGGACTTTTCCAGCATAATTATCATTCATATTAAACATGCTTTCATATATCAAGATGTTCTCAATTTTCTACCTCCTTCTCTAGCTCTGGGAGGGCCTTCCTTAATTTACTTACAGTGTCAGCCCTCAGTGCTTTCAATCCTCTGCGCCATTCCTCCTATAAAGATAAGATTTAAATGTCATTTTCAACAGATAATTTAACGACAAACATGTATAAAAACATACAAATACATATACACATATATAAAGAGAGAGCTTGGGATTTAAGGAACCAATAATTAATCCAATACACAGTATAATGCATCAGCCAACATATATCCAAGCTATCATGATACTCTCAATGAGGATCATAACTGTCTTAGGAAGAAGAAACTCCTGTCTACAAAACTTAATGTTTTTTCATTTCACAAAAAAAAAAAAAGGAAAGTCATGTTACAAAACTTTTTTTTTTCCACTAAAACTTAACATATTTTCACAACTCCAAATATCATGACCAAATCACAGAGAATGGAAACTTATGAAAATGATTTCCACTCAAGACCAAAAAAATGGCAATTAACAAAATAATAGATGAAAACAGAAATTCAGGCATCCCCATACAACCTACATGCTGAAGTCAACCTAAAAGGAGAGAATATAAACTTGATTATTTTATATGACTGCACCTTGACAAAGAAGAAACAAAATCAGAGGACATGGAACCTAATAGCAATGTTGTTCAATGGAAATATAATAGATAACACTAACGGTTAAAATTATACAAGTAAATGGAGATGGTACAACAAAAATCCTTACCAGGGTAAAGTATCCTTGTTTTTCAGCTTTCATTTTCCTGACAAATGCAGATATAGCTTCAACTCAAAAGCTTAGGATAAAATTTAAAATTGAGTCATCAAACAAGTTTATATGATACTTACCAAGCAAGCATCAAGATCCTAACATCTGTGTGATCAACTTCCATATTGAAACATAGAGTTTCAATCCCTTCTGGGCTGTTCAAATAACATATCATAATATTATAATGCTTTCAAAATAGTCAAGAAAAACATTAGTTTCTGTAATGATGATACTAATTATGAATAACCATCACTTTATAAATTTAAAAAAAATTGTAATTCAATTTTCAACATCCTTATTTTAGCTGTGCAGTGAGTCTTTACACAGTATTACGGATTTCTAGAGTAAAGTTAACTAATTTTAGTGCATGACCCCCACAACTTATCCATCATTATCTAGGCTCTTCTATTCTATGTTGCTCTAACTCTTCAACATCCTTAAAGTATCAATGTCTGACACATCTAATGGACATAAATAAGTACAGAGTTCCAACCTTGCAAGGGAAAACTTAAAAAGGATGGTATTTATCCTTTCTGGAGCTTGGAGGCATATCCATATTCGGCACTCTCTACCGAGTCCGAGCAACAGAGGGACTTAGCTAGTGCATAGAACCAGTTAGCTTGAATTGTTAGCTTTTGGAGTAGTTGATCATCCAATCATTCTATAAATTGATACAAGCAAAATTACACTCTACATAAATTGATACAAGCAATAATTTCAGATTTCATCAACGGGGAAGTGGCCCATGTCATGTAAATTATATCAGTCAGACTGGACTATACTTGCAAAAGCCCATATATTCAGACGGGCTAGGATCGCTGATATGTATATGGAATATAAGTGAACAAAATTTCATATGGATTGATCACTCTAATAGTTCTACTAAATAAAATTAACACAACAAAATTTGTAAGTTCGAGGATATTGACTGAAATTTACAAAATTTTAAGAAGCAAAATTATCTGAAAAATGGTTGATGTAACAAACTAGTAAACATCAAAATCCATATGATACCAATGAAATTTTCCATAGTTACAAAGGTAAATACCAGAAGACCTATTGGCCCTTACTCAAGGAGTCAAGGTAAATACCAAAACTACGAAATTACAAATTGAATTGCATATTCCACTAAGAACTTACTCAATCATACCAGAAGACCTATTGGCATAAGAATAAAATAGGTTGTCAATCCGTTCCATCTCTTTTGAAGATGCCTTACTTGAAGCTGAGAAATATAAAACAGAGTGTCAACTCATTACTTACACTATCTTAGAACAGCATAGCTAATAAATTTGAAAAATAATGTGAAAGCATTCTAACTACATATTCTACAATGAGGTCTCAACTTTCATTCAAGGATTAGGAGCTTTATATCATCATTTAGGGTAGGCTTAGGTAAATTACATGTTAATGAAAGACCAAGTTGAACTATGGTTAGTAGTATCTTGAGGAAAATGTATTAGGGTTATCATGATTGGCATCCTTGGTTGGAGCAAATGCTTGCTTTAACAGATTAGATTTTGTAACTCTAACGTTCCTATAGTTCTAAAATGAACCCGCGGCAGAGGAAGATTTTCCACTATGTTGAATCCGAGCCTAGAAGCCCCATCTTTCAACAGGTAGATCATAGATGCAACAGAATTTCTTCTCAATTATGCTAAAGGATTTTCTTTCGAATTTTCAACTTCTCTTACAAAACCATGATTTTCCACCACGCTTTTAAGAGTTAACTACCTTAAAGAATGCACTTAACCTATTACCTAGCCTCAAGATTGACATGTTGTGTTCTCTTCAAAGTTCAAACGCCAAACTTTTATCTCCTCGTATCCTATCTAAGGATCTAAGGATTTTTGTCCTTCATTTTCCATTTCTTGTCTATCATTTTTTTGGAGAATTAATTTCACAACTAAACCCCCAATCCTTTTACTCGATTCACTTTTCTTGATAGCTAATCATTATCAACTAAATCCACCAAAATTACAGAATCTTAATTATGAACACAAATTATGCAAAAATTAAATCATTTTACAAAAATCAACCAGAGAATTAAAAAACAAAAATAATATATTTAGCAATCAAAATTTTGAAACAACATAAAGAAAAGCAAGAAAAAAAAAAGAGGAGGGTTGGGGGAGTACCGGTGCGAAAGAGATCGGAGGGAGAATAAGGAATCGGATTGGTTGAATTGGGTTGACCCGCTTTCTTGGATGCAGAGCGACGCATCATAAACAAAAAAATGGAAGCTTCGTCGCTCAAAAAAAAAAAAAAAAGAACAATTAGCTTAATAATATGGCTAACGCCAATTGGCCTTTATTACTATATTTTTTTCACCCACTTCTTCTCTACTATTTATATAGCCTCCTAGCAAGAGAATGTTTATTAAAGAATAATAATTACTACTTTTTTATGAAAACAAATTGGCTTTGTTGGTTTGTTTTGATTGGTTGATTTGGTTTGGTATTTTTAAGGATTTGAAGTGTGAAAGGAAATCTAGTACTACCGTCTTAATTTCTTTTGTTAAGGAAAAAAACGAAAATTACTGTTGACTTTAGCTGTTAAAACTTAAAAAGGAGGTTGCAACTTGCCCACCTTGGCCGCTGGCTGACGGCTGTTCTCTTCTGTATTCTTTTTTACTTTATACTTTTCCACCTTTTGCTTTTGCACGTACTTCGAATCGGGGGTCACTCTAAAAATTATAATGATATTCGTATAATGATTAAGTGATTATATTTGATATGCATCAAGTGATTTTATATGATAATTTTATATCATTGAAAGTGATTAAATTATTATTTTAAAAAATAATTTAATTTTTAATCAGATAAAAAATATATATTTAAAAATAATTAATTTTATTTATTTAATATGTGAATTAAAAATTTATTATATCTTATATTATAAGTTTTTATATTTTTAAATTAATATTTATTATAATAAATTCAAAAAAATAATTAATTCTTTTTTTATTTTTAACACTTTATATAATACAATTTTTTATTTTTATTATAAAATTAGTAGATTAATTTTATTTTTTAACTTAAATATTTTTTACATAATTTAAATTATAAAAATTAATTTATCTATCAATAAATATATATTAATTTAATTATTTAATTATATTTTATTATAAAACAAATAAATAAATACTATCAATATTTTATAAAATTTTATCTTTAAACAATCTTAAAATTATTAATATATGTAATTATTATAATATATATAATTATTTTTATATTTTAAAACAAAATAATTTTTTATTTTTAATAATATCAAATATAATAATCTTTAATTCTTAATAATTAATGATTATTAACTAAATAAAATAATTTCAAATAAAAAATATTAAAATCTTTCCAACGATTACATTACCATGATCTTGCCAAAGATAACAAAAGTTAGCTTAAAATGAAAAATCTATACTAGTACATGTTTTCACTTTCCAACTGGCTTTCAAGTTCAACTAGGTTAGCGCTTCCAACACGGTTTTTATATCTATTCACTGGATGGAACTACATACTAAAACACAAATACAAAAATGAAGGTTGCTACGAAATTAATGCCCAACTTTTACAACACGCACACAAAGCCAAAATCACAACAATCCAACATCAAGGGGCCTCTGAAATATGGCAAGTAAAAAGTGCAACCGCATCCTGCAAATGATTTGAACGAAGATCTTCAGGAAGGGGAGCGCTGAAGACGGTATCAAAGCAGCTTAACTGGGCATCACGCGTTGGACCCTCGCTCATATCAGAAAGCAGCATATCACACATCTCCTCTGCCATCTTTGAATAAGCCACCCTGCACCATAGTTTCATTAAAAAAAAAAAAAAGGTTATATATCAATCACTATAAAGCATTGAACATATATGCTCCCCAAGTGGGATGCTACATGTAAAAAGAAATTAAAGGCACAACCCCTTTTATTGTTTCTATGAATCACTTCACGTTTCTTTTAAATTTAGCTTTCTAATAATTTCATGTGAACTTTTTTGGTGTCATTGTATTTCCGGATATATTCAAAGGGAAGGTATTTATATGAATTAGCCAGCCTAGGCAGATCGTTCAGGCACTAGGCAGTATATTTTAGTCACTTTACCAGCTAAGCTAGTTAATACCTTTCAATACAAGAACTGAGTCTCTCCATTTGTACCTCTTTTAATTACAGGAAGATTAAAAATGAATGGAATTATTTCCTTAAGCTTGTCCTTATCTGCTTGGTACCTTGTGTTTTGATTTTGGCTGATAATAATCGAACTTAGTGCAATCACAAGCTGAGATTTTGAATTAAAACTTGGCAATGTGATCAGTTCTATTCTATATTCAAACGTGATCTATCTATCTATCTATCTACAGACAAAAATATGAAGTGATATTAACATAAATACCTTGAATCAACAGGTAACCTGCCACCCCAAATTGCCAAAGACTCGTTCAAACGACCAAGAAAATCTCTACAAGCTGCATTTTTGCTGTCAAGGGAATCCTGAAAAATGCATCAACATAATCATCAGCATTCACTTGTAAAAAGAAAGAGCTCAAATCAAGTTTGATGATATTACACAATTTTCTTTCAGCTTACAAACTTTAAGCTTTTCAACTATCACTTATGTTAACATAAGTAACATTCTAGCATGCAACATTGTCCAACAGCAATGTAGCCTTTAAGCAAAAATTCTTTTAAAAGCATCAAAGAAAAAGAGTATACATGACCAGCAGCCATAATTCAAAATTCACTTCCCCCAAAACACATCATGCAGTAGCACCAGTCCCTTTAGGCAAATGAAGTAATGCCTCTGGAACCAAGGTTTAACTAGGCAGATCCATGCTTATTAGCATGGCAGTATTGGAAGGCAAAGTATTGCATATTAGTCATGCTGCACTTTGCTTGAAGTGGCTACCCCATTAAGATGAAGCCATAGTTTAGAAGTGATCTAGCAGGAAAAACATGACTGAGGCTAAGGATTGCACTCATCACAAACCCATAAACGGGCAGCTGTAATTCACAACTGATACATTAACGGGAAGGATATGATTCAATAATAAATGAAGCATCCAACAAGCTTTAGCCTATATTCAGATCTAGATTCTATGGCCTTGATGATTGGCATCAGTTTCTTACCAGTTCACCCATAGTACTGTTATCCTCCTGCAATGAACTTCTTAGGACATAAAATGAAATATAAATTCCAGCTCCCAAGTCCCAATTTTCAATTTCTGACTTGTGGTCCTCCATGGATGTTGCAATCCTCCATACCTCTGAGTGATTGGCTGCATTGAAGAAAAAATAAAAGACTTGGCCCAACAATATCGACAGTATTTGAGACTAATCAGTTCTTCAATGGCCCAAAATTGTGCATTCACATTCTTTAATCCAGTATGAATAACCCAAAAAAAAAATTCAAATGTAAATTGGTTTTTCAAAACAAATTTAAATGACTAAGATTGATCCCAAAAGTTAGTGAGCATCTATAATGTACATGACTCTTAAGTCTCAAAATAGTGCAAATTGAGGGAGCCATACGTCTATAATGTTTATAGAGAAAAGAAGATTCGGATGTGATTCTATCATGCTATGCTGTGTTTCACCATATCCATAATAGACAAAATTCCTTTGAGGTCTAAACAAATTAAATTCGGTAGACCACAACATGGTAATCATTTGTGATGTATTATAAATTTTAATATCATTTTTTTTTTTTACTGCAGAAAGGAGAGGCCTTGAATTTGGTTTAAAGTCAATCAACAAGGCATAAAAATTGAGATAACAGGATAACAAAGCTCAGAAGGCACATATGAATTACTTAATTTGCTATAAGATCTTACCAGACAAGAACAATGTATGAGCTACTGAAGTCATGAAAATAGAATGAGCTTTTCGCCAATTAGCACATTCCAGAAAATGCTCAAGAGCCTTTGGCAAATCCCCATGGTAATTGAAATAAACTGCCTGCATCATAAGAGGAAAGTTTTCACAATGAGAAACAAAACTCAATTTCCAAAGAAACTTTCAGAGCTCTCTCTCTCTCTCACAGCATACATCCACACATGGACACAGATACAAAGATGAGCATATAGCAGGACAAATCAAGATTGCTAGTAATTTTAAAAAGAGTTCATCTTCAAAAAAAAGATTAGATTTAAAGATGCCACTCAACCAGGATACTGATATTCTGCCACTAAGCTAAGAATGTAAAATTAGTGATGGATCTAACCCACATAGAGCATATAATGTACACGCAAAGCTCTGAATGTTAACATAGAATACCAATCAGGCTAGAACAATAAGAAGTTTAAAAAAAAAAAAGGCTTCAGATACACAAAGTTAGAGCAAAAATACATCTAGAAAACCAATAACATACCATAGCTTCATGCAACCATTGCAATGGAATACCTAAGTCCTCAATAAATTGGCGTTGTGATTCATGTAAACTCCAAGATTCACAATATTGGAATAAAATTTCCCTGATAAGAATAGCTTGAAGGTAAGGATACTCATCACAGTAAGGCATGTGAAGGGCTACATAGATAGCCCAATGGCATTGCCCCTGGCATAGTAACTGGGATACAAGTCCCATGTCAAGAGCTTGAAGATCATTAGAATGGAAAGCACCAATAGCTTCCAAGATAGCCCGCTGATGCCAGATCATATGATAGTCAAGTGGATCATGTGTTGAAGAGAAGGTGCTAAACATCGTCTTCAGAGAGCATAATTGACTCTCTTCACTGGCATGCAGAAGCATAAGATAGTATGAAAGATCAAATCTTTCCACTCTACTCCAATTTGCATTCTCTTCTACCGGTCCTTCATCAATGTAAATAGGAACAGGAAATGGAGCTTTTCCACCATCAAGAAGGTGCTGATAAGTTTGAAACACAACAGGCAATGCAGTATCCGCAGGTAGGTGATACCACATTAACAATCCTAAGAATCTCTTCCAGTCAATCTTAATACCATGCAAAGCACCATGAATATTACCAGCAAGTAACTCATAAAGCCGAATCCTGCCCTTCTCAATGAAATTGAAATCCAGTCCATTAATTCTCCAAATATCAAGTTGCTGTGCAACATCAGAACGATTAACTGTTGATCCGCCAGCCTGGCTTAGTAAACAAGCCAGTCTCACATCTCCTCTAGAAGCAGCCAGCTCCACAGCTGCATCCAGTTGTCGCCCAGTCAAGAGAAAGAATAAGTGTTCCAAGTAACCTGAATCATTCACAGAGCTTACTTCTTCTTGGACACGGTGACATACACTTTCTTGTAGCCAACAACTAAACTCTGCTCTCCTAATAAGAGGAAGTGCTTCTGGATCAACTTCTGGAAGACCTTCCTTGATATCATGCATCATATCTTCCTCATTATCAGCACCCATTGATTTCAGTTGGCTGGTATTTTCCCTTTCCGAGAAAAGAACTTTTATCAATTCCCAGACCATTACTTGATGCATCAAAACCAAGCGAGCAGAAGAAGATAAACCAGGAACCTCCAACTGCCTCTCAATAATGTCTATATAGCTTCTACAAATCTCTGAAAGCTCTAAGCGATTGCAGACAACATTTAGAAGCTTCAACTGAAAGAATCCAACTTCCACTTCTTTTTCTTCATAATTTAGAGCTTTGTGAAGATTCAATGGAGAATCAAAAGCAAAGTCAACAAGTTCTTTCTTTACTTTGTTATTTTCATCTCTAACTACATTATCAATTGCCACTTTTTCTATATTGATTACAGAAGATAATACTCTCTGGGTGTCCTTACTTCCTACAGGTGCACCAGAGTGGACAAGAATGCCATTTGGGCCCCAACCTACACGAAATGACCTGCCCATGAACAATGCTGCATCAACTATGTTGCGAGAATGGCTTCTAGTGACAGGTGTCTCTTGTTTGATGTCCAGCTTGAAACCTTCCTTTTTTATTGTCTTTAGTGGCATACCCTTATTTTCTTGTGTCATCAGAACGGTTCCAGATGAGTTTGAACCAAATGTACCAGAATTATAATCAAGCAAAGCAACTGGAGTTTTCCGTACAACAGGTGGGCTAGACCTATGGCCCATCCTTTGGTTAGAGTTAAGCAAAGGAGACCTTATAAATTCTTTGGCAAAGGCTTGTTTCCGATTAGAAACTGTCCCTCTAAAATCCTCAAGCTCCTCTTCTTCCTCAACAGGAAACATTAACATTCTCATTTCTTTCATCTTCACCGGGTCCAGCCCAAGATGTGCAGGCAGAGAATGAGAAAGCAGTGGTCCATTAGTATCCATTTGCATTTCTTCATCAATCTCAGAATTCCCACCACCATTAATTTCCCCAGGATCTTGGACAACCCCTGTTGCATCATCCATTAAAATATCTTCCTCCTCATCTTCACTCAATCCAAATCTGCTGAAATGGTCAACCAAAAATTTCCACTCACCATTTGCAGGGTCAAATGAAATGAATTGTGCCCCTTGCCTCCTCATACTCTCTCTTAATTTCTTAACAATACCATCTACCTCCTGCTTTTCCAAGTCTATATTTTCAATTTTAAGTCTTAAAGTTACCTTGGCAGTTTTGTTAAGGCCTTGACCAACCATGGGCTTATTACGTTCATCTTCATATACAATTACCTCATGCCTACGGAACTTCACAATTTGATCTAAATCCAACCCTCTAACATCAGTTGTTCCAAAGAATTTTACACATCCATAACCAAATCTTCCAACAACAAAATCTGGAACTCGGCTGCAATAACCAGGATCCAAGAGTTCCATTGTTGCCATATCTTTCAAGCAAGGTTCCATATAATAATCAGGGGAATTAAAACTAGGTAAAGATTCTTCAATCTTTCTCAAAACATCATGTGACAAAAAATCTGTAGTGGCAGATATCCTTCTCTTCTTGTACAGTGATGTAACATGTAAATCACAATTTTCTGCATTGAGGTCTGTCCCACTTCTAGAAATGTCACTTGCTGCACTACGAATTTCACTGGAAGTCCCTGAAACTACAACTTGGACATTGAGTAATTTCACATAATCTAACTTGCATCTCTAATTAGCTAAAAAATGACCAAAAATACAAATAAATAAATAAATAACCCATGTTGACCAACCAGCCCAAGCAAACAATTGCAGTAAAATCAGTCTAAAAACACTAACCTTACAGAACCTGAAAGATACTCTATTGGGGAACAAAATTCAGTTCAAACCCAAACCTATTCACAGGCTGATACCAACCCACATTTTCATCTCTCCAATTTCTCCAAAAAAAACCTCAAAATCTTTAAACTTTGTAGATCTATTACTAACCTAAAGAGAACTTCTTAACCAACAAAAACTGGGTATCAAACAGACACAACCCAGAAACTTAATAGCTAATTGAACTCAAGAACAACAAATAAAACAAACTTTGAACTCTAAACACGAAACCAAAAAAAAAACCATCTTTTCATCTAATCCAAGCAGAATAGTTAACTAAAACCCCTCAACAATTGATCCATGCTAAAGTGCGGGAATTGATTGGATTAATCCCAAGTTTAAATCCCAAATATATATAGCATTAAAAAAGAGTGAGAAAATTACCTGAAGGCGGGAGCAAAGAAGCGGAAGCCATGATTGGATAGTGAGGGTTGATGGGGGGTTTGGATTTAGCGGCAGTTTTGGATGCTTCGGGTTCAATCACTTTAATGAGAAGCTGGTGAAGTTAAAACGAGAGGGAAAATGAAGAGAAAGAAAAGAAGGTTGAAGTGAAAGGAGCAAGAGAGGCAAGGGAGGGAAAGGTTATCTGGGGTTTGGAGTTTAGACAGTGAAGCAGTGACGGATTCTGATTCTATAAACCGGTCAAATATTATTATTATGAATTTAATTTTTGAATAAATACAAAATACTCACATTTTATATATTTTTATCAATTTGATGTTTATAAAAATAAATTTTAAAATTAAGAGATCGTTTGGAATTATTATGTGTTTTTATATTTTATATTTAAAAATTTTTTTCTTTTATTTTATTTTTAATTTATTGAACTTTAAAAATATAAAAATAAAAATATGCAAGAAAAAGTGGTTAAAGTTTTTAGGTTTCTTTTATTATTAGTAATATAATAATATTTATTAATATATTATTATTTATTTATTAATATATTATTTATTAATATAATATTTATATAATAAAAATATTATTTTATCAATATAATAATTGTACTGTTATTAATTGTAATTTTTGTGAACAATATCTAATAATAGTGTTAAATTATTTTTAAAAAACTAAAAATAAATTTTTTTATTTTTAACAATTTTTAAACTTTGTTTTCAATTTTTAAAAATAAAAATTAAAAATAACCTATCTAACATGTTTTTATTTTCCATTTTTAAAAAAATTAAAAACAAAAATAAAAAAACAAAAACAAACACCCATAAGTATTTAAATTTTTATTTTGTAATAATTTTAATATTTGAATTAAAATATCAACGTAATATTAATATTCAATAAAATTATAACATGTAAAAAAAAATCTTTATCATTACATTATCATGAAAATGAAAACCATAAAATAAATTTTTAAGAAATTCACAAAAAAATTTTAAAAATTTTGAAAACTTGAAACATTCAAATCAATCTAAAAAACAAAATAAAAAATAAAAAACTTTCACTGTTCACTTAACACATTGTTTTCATTTTTCTGCTACAAGGATCGGGCCGTGCCGCCAAGTTAACACTGCTAAATGCTTGCCCGGTCCATCTATAAAAGCTCGTTATCGGCTGTTATTATTCAAAATCTGTACTATTTAGGGGAGAGCATTGCTCTTAAAAATTGAATTGATCGATTTCATTTAAAATAATTTATCGAATTTAAATGAATTAAAATGATTAATTAAAATAATCGAAACCATTTATCGAATTTATATTTATTTTAAAATAATATATAAATAATTAATTTAATTGAAACCATTTATCGAATGTAAAATAATTTATCAAATTAGATTGGTTTCATTGATTTTAATTATTAAAAAATATATTATTTATATTATTATAAAAGTTATTTAACATCTATATTATATATTATATAAAATAAATGATAGTATATAAATAATGTTGTATTTATGTTATATAAAAATATATTTAAAAATAAATTAATAAGACCAATTAGTTTGATTTGTTCAGTTATTAATTTTTAAAATAGATAATCTATCAAATTAATTGAATAAATAATTTTTTTAGTCGATTAATATCTAAATTAAATAAACCAAACCAAATTAATACTTCCAACTGATTAGTGCTAGCTTTAACACTAACATTAGTATACGACTAAGTTGGCGTTACTGTCTGACATCAGTTGTGAAAATTAACAGAAGCCAACATAAAGTTATAATAACAAAATAAAATTAAAGTATTTATGTTTTTCATTTTTTTTAAATTTACCTTTTAAAAACTATAAATTTTAAAGATATTTTCATTACTTAAAAATTAATAAAAGTTTTCATGATAACAAGTGCACTTTCAATTTTCATTAAAATGGAAAATTGGGTTAAAAAATTATATAACTATGGTGAAGTGATATATAAAATTAATAATATTTAATATTACTCATTTAACATGTAAATTAATTTTTAAAATTATAATTATTTTATTATAAATGTTTATATTTTAAAATTAATATTTATTATAATAAATTCAAAAATAACTTATGTGCTTTCTTTTAGTTACTTTTTTAATTATATATATAATATTTTTTATTGTGATTTTATTAAATTAGTTTTATTATCTAATTCAAATAATAATAATCATGGTCATGATTATGCAAGATAGAGAATAAAAGGGAATAGGAATGGCAATGGGAATGAGGCTTGAAGATTACATGAAACGTGCGTTTGTTTGTCCTTGCCTTAGAATATGGCATATGGGTAGGTTTCCTATGTATATAGTAAATGTGACGTGAGCCACGTTACTTATGTCCACTAACTACTACAACAAATCCAAACACCTCCCATTTTTAAATTGATCATTATGTATATTATTACTATGCAAATATATCAAATGCATTGTAATTATATATAAAAGAAATTAAAAGTTAGCAAAAGAAAAAAATTATATGATAGAATATGAGCTTCATATTAGATCTTATATAATTATAAATTATTATTAATTAATTATAATGTAATAATCGTAATTGATATGTATCTGGATAATAATAACAAACATTTTCCTAATAATAGAAATAATAATAATGACGATGGTATGAAAGATCTACAAAATTACTTATATGCCCCTACTCGAAAATTTCCCACATCACTTAACATATGAATGAATTCCTATTGTTGCCCTGCCAATCGCATCACTAAAAGGGAAAATGAAAAATAACAGCGGTATCAAACTACCTTTCTAGTGACATTATTTATGGCCACGTTGAAAAGGCTCAGCCAAAAATGAAAAAGAAGAAGAAAAAATTTGTTCCTGAATTTTCAATTTTTCATGTAAAAGGATTTTTTTTTTTTAGTAAAAATTTGTGGGACCCTATTCTATATTGATCGTTGGTGATCATATTCACCAGGTTCAGAATGCCGCAAAAGACGATTATATAAGCCCCCTTTAAGCCTTGACTCTCCCATTTCAGGATTATCAGGACTTCTCTCCCTTGCACCCTTCCTTCTCTGCTTGTTTTTTTTTAATTTTTTTGTTCTTTCTCAGACATATAACAAACACCTTACTTCTCCAAACATCCTTCGAATCATTTCTCATTAAAAACCACCATGGGAAGACCTCAACAGCGATACCGTGGCGTTCGTCAAAGACATTGGGGCTCCTGGGTCTCTGAAATTCGACACCCTGTCTTGTAATCTCCTTCAAACATTTCAGCCTTTTCTCTCTTTTGGTTTTTCTTTTAGTTAAAGGAGAAACGTTTTTATATATGATTATTTCATTTTTTTTAATTTTTTAACGAGAGAAACGTCTCTGTGTTTTTACAGGAAGACTAGAATATGGCTAGGCACATTTGAAACAGCAGAGGATGCTGCAAGAGCATATGATGAGGCGGCAAGGCTAATGTGTGGGCAAAAAGCACGAACCAATTTTCCATACAATCCCAATGAGCCTCAATCTTCTTCATCAAAGCTTCTCTCAGCTACCTTGGCAGCTAAGTTACATAAATGTCACATGGCAGCACTCCAACTGGCTAAAAAAAATGCAGTAAAAGAGACTTATACAGCACAATGTCACCCTTTAGCCCCCAGCTGTGGCATTACCGGGGTTAAAATTGAAGAAATGGATTGCCTGCGGCAGCCGGAGACCAAATGGGAAGGAGAGGAAAGTCAGGCGGGGAGTGAACAGCAGTTCATTCCACTAGAAGATGATCATATAGACCAGATGATAGAGGAGTTGCTTGATTATGGTTCTATTGAACTTTGTTCTGCTAGTTCAACTTAAGGTCTAGAATGTAAGCATCTTCCAAATGTTGATGCAGCTTCCTTTTGTTTCATTTTTCTGGTTCTTGGTAATTTATTAGGTCATAAGGTTAAGTGAAGGCTTCAAAATTTTTCTTGGAGGTGTCCGTTTGTGATATATATATATAAAAAATTATGAATGGATTTATCAATTGTAAAAGGAAACTTTGTTCACAAGAAAATTTTTTCTTTAAATTATTTTATTTTTCAATATTTGGGGTGTTCATAGAAAAAATTTGAAAATGCTTAAGAAAAAAATTTCTTCCAAATTTTCTTATTTTTGCAATTTGAAAGTGCCAATGAACACACTAATTTTAAAACTAGATTTGCCTCTAACATATGATAACTTCTCACTCTACCTAAAAGTTGATTTTCATGAAGTAGTGCAAATACATACCGAAATAATGTAAGTTAACATATGATAAGAATTACATAGAAAATATCAAGGCATGAAGCATTATTTTTTTATTCTTTTCTTCTATAAACATAATTCTGAAGTTAGGATATATAGATCAAAATCAATAATGCAACTTCCCACCATTAAAATGGGAATACCTGACCATTGAGTAAAAAGTTTATCAGTTTGCAGATATGATTTATCTTGGCTGTAGTGATGAATATAATAATGCTATATTTTTTCTTGGTGATAAGCTTGATTGATGAATTAAAAAAGAATAGTATAAAATTTGGAAAAGTGCAAAAAGTGAAGAGGAAACGAAGGTTCAATGCTTCTTTTTAGATAAACCTTTTTTTTTTTTTTTCATTTTTCTTTCCTCGTTGTTCTTTGGAGACATTCGTGAAAGTATACTACTTTGCTTGATTTGGGCCCGCTGGGTGTGAATGCAAGGGTGTTGTACTTCAATAAAGAAATTGAAAGTTGGTTCTTAAAATATAAAATGCAATTTATTTGTAGAATTTGTACCAATTTAATCAAGATGTCATTATATTTAACATTTTTTATTATAAGATTCAGGTTAAACCTATCATCTCATTTTAATTAAAGTTCGAGAAATAAAAAGAAGAGTCACCAATTTAACTTAAGAAAATCCAATTTATATTTTTTACAAATTTTAATTTCAATATTTATAATTTTTTATTATTTCAAATTCAAGGTGATTACCAATCATTTTCAATAAAGTCTGCATATATATACAAGACAAAACAACAATATTTTCTACGATTTTTTTGTCCTATTATTTTGTTTTTCCAAAAAACAAGAAATGTGATGGGCTGCCAATGTGAAAGAGATTTGAGTTTCTTGGAGACATGATGATGCATTGTCTCTGTCAGTGAACATTCCGTTTGTTTTCCTACTACTTTTTTTTTTTTTTAATCTGATATGAAATATGAAAGCTTTGCCATATCCATCCAGCACAGATTCTTTGATTTCTTTAAAAGCAACACTTTTTGACTCCCCTGACAATAAATCTTAGTCAATTAATTTTAATCCCTCCATTTTAATTGATTTATATTGAAATCTTTTTGGTGTTTACTCATAGAGCTTGCTATTTATAGTCTTTAATTTCATCAATATGTACATTGAGAAAAACGTAAACACCTATAATTTTTCTTTTTTCATTTCAAATGAAAAAAAAAAATCTTATACAAGTATTTTTAGAAATCATGGTTGATTTAAAGTTACTCAACCTTGTTGTGAAAGTGATTTTATTATATTATAATGAAAGCAAACTGTCCAGCACTTGAAACATGGCCTAACGAAATTTAAGAATAATTCCTGAAGAAGTAAAGCATTGTTCTTTTGAGAAAAATCTGCTCCGACTCATCATCAATCATTTTAATTATAGAAAAAAAAAAAAAAAAAGCATTTTTTATCTCTCATCTTAACCTTTTGGAAGACTGATTTTATTTGTTGTGCATGGAAAAATCACTCATGCGTGCAATTTCCAACATTTTTTGGACCCACATGTCACTATGCTGGTGGCCTTCAATTGTCAAAATTTCTTCATTTGATTTTTTTTTTTTTGGCTTCAAACAGGTTTAAGCTTTGGGATTACAGAATACCAATCAATCTCGTCAAACAAATATCAAACCAACAAACTTAAAATATAAAATCATGTCGACTGTCAATATTAAAATAATTAATTGATATATATAGCTTTAATTTTTTTAATAATTCCTTTTTTTTTTTATCTCAGAATATCTTTTCTTAGGTGGATTCAAGGAATGATATACAGTTCATTCTTGAAAAAAAAAAAACTTTTTTCACAATGGATAATGCATTTCATTTTCAAAAACTATTCCAATTTTTCATTTTAATATAAAACAGAAAATTCTTAACATTAATTCATTTTTTAGTAGTTAGCATTAATTTATTGGACAATCAGAAATTATCAGAATAAGTTTTAGATAATAGTACTCCAAAATGGTAAACATTTGAAAATAATAATAATAATAATCTTTTTAAAAAATTAAATGTTGGTGGGCTCCATTCCTATAATCTAGCCCCATGTTCCATGATTAATCATCTTAGTTGGGAACTTATTTTGTCTCCCACGTTAATATACTTGGTGAGTTTAAAAATTATGGGTTTTGTTTTATGTTAATTCTTTTACCTAGCTAGCTTAGCATGCATTTGAATATCTCATGATGTAATGTTAATACATCAACCAACAATAACTTTGAACCATCCATTGATGAAAGTACTATAAATTAAATGCAAATGATTGCATTTTTTAACTTTTTTATTTCCTCATTTTCAGTCAAACACTGTTAATGTTCTGCATACATAAATAATTATGAACATGATTTGGCTCAATTGCTCATATTCTCATTTTTAAAGTGAGAGTGTTATCGTAAATTTAAAATTTAAATTTTAATATTTATTTTTTTTTGGATTACAATTTTTTCCTAAATATAATAGTGAATACATGCACGTTAAGTAGTCAATAGTCATGTTCTTTTTAATTAAAACAATAAAATGAAGGAAACGAGATTGAATGTTGAATGCTAGAAGTTAAATTTATGATTATTATAAAATGAAAAAATCATGAAAGATCACTAGAAGGTGAGGTAGCTTGTTTTTCTCATTACAAATCCTAAGGGGGCCAAAAAAAAAAAAAACAAAAAAGTAGTCAACAATCAATCATAGCACATGGAATCTAGTGTCCCAATCATGAAGGGAGGCAATTATGAGGCACTCAGCATGAAAAACACTTAAATCATATTTAATGTCAGTCCTATGTTCAATTAACTTGATCTGCTAATCATTGGATTTAGATACTTGGAATTGAGTGAACCATACAATTATATATCCACAAAAAGCCTTTCTTTTTGTGCTTAATGTGGCTTATATATCTGAAACGCTGAAGAACTCTCTCTTCCAGTCTTGATCATACTGCAAAAATTATGGATCAATAATAAAGGAACAAGTTTTCCATTTGAATTCACCAATCCATTGGATTCCAACCCCTTTCCAAAATGCTTTGAATGGGTGTTAATTAAAATTCAATTAAAAACCTTAATTATGGCCTTGTAAAAAACTTTTGGTTTGCAAATTTTTATGATTAAAGAGTCATAATTGTATAGTTTTCCAAAGCGTACTGAGCAAGGAAAATATATGTTATAGATGATAATTTACATTACTTTGACATACCAAATAAGTTTGGGTATTGCATTATGCATACGTACGTGTGTATCGAGTATGTTTTGAATTATTTAAGTTTCAAGCTCCATTATGTTTTGGGTGTAGTTGAGGTTAGGATTTTGAGAGTCAAAAAAAGATTAATGTACTTTTCTTTCTTTCTCATCATGTATCATTGTTAAGCCACAGCAAATATCGTGTTTGTCCTTATTTACTTTGTTACTGATTTTTTGTTATTACCAGAACAATTTGATTTAAGATATGAGTTTGTGGATTATGTACGGTGTACATAAATGCGTGCTATAATTGGGAACCAAATAGAATTTATGCACAAGACTAGAACAAAAAATTTTCTCATTACATGTATACTTGTTTCCATTTTTTTTTTTATTATTTTCCATCTTCTCCATCCCTTCACGTGCACAAGCATGTTACCCAAATAGTGGGGCCCCATTTTCATGCATGTTAGCTTTCACTGGTTTTAGCTACACCAACGATGATGAAGAGCTAATGAATTCAAATTTTAATTTAATTGATTCGTATAATTATTTTAAAAAGTAAAATTTAATATATACGAGGTTTAAATTTTAGTACTTATAATATTTTTTTTTTATACTGTGACTTTCTTTGTACAAAAAAAAAAACAACAATACTCTCTCCCTCACTTCCACTCTATGCATCAGATTATATCTAAATGAAAATTAGATAATAACATTTTAAAATTTACTAAAAATCTAATGCAAGTATATTAATTATTTTAACTCATGGAACAATCCCATTGTAGCACTTCTTTATTTATGTATTTGGAAAGTTTAATTATTTCTTGAAATTTTTTAAATTTATTTTATTTAAAATAATTTCGTTAAGATTGTGTAAATAAATTTATATCTAAAAAAATAATAAAAAATTATGAAATTAACTTTTTCTAAGATTTGTATCCGAACATTTGATTTATTTATTTCTCAATTCAGAAGATTCACCAATAAAAGTTATTTTTTAATTTAAACATTGTAAAAATAATGAACATAGCTTTTTTTTTTTTTTTTTTCACAAAATTGATATTATTGTCATTGAATGAACTAGATTCATCCCTTTTCTTTTCTCCTTGTCAAAGCGCCCTCCCGTAACTCCCTCATGTCAAGTGCATCATCACATGGGGCAGGCCACGTTGTTTAAGGAGAATTTGATCCTATCCAGAGGAGTGAAGAAGTATGCATGTGGTTGTAGGTTTGGTTGTTGCAATCAGTGTTGCTTTCTCTATTTGTCCTCATCGATCGCTGCTGAAATCAAAATTTGCCATCGCAGAAGGATAGGGGTCCTACCTCATTATCCCATCTTTATCATGATAATGTTTTCGTCTCTTAAAAGTAAAATTGTTTAGGGGATTGTGGAGTTCTTAAACCAATCAATTTACCTAATTCGCCAAAACATTGTGATAGTCAATTTAATTAGTTGTACCTAATACACTTGAACTTAGAAAAGCATTCATTCTTCAAAATATAAAATGAAAAGGTATTATTTTTTGCATGTAAATTTTCGTTCTCCATTTCACACCTCCTTCTCATCTTTTATCCCCAAAATACCGATAGAAAAAATTATGTAAAAGCATCCACTAAACCACAATAACAATGGTAAAGATTAGTAAAAAATTATGTAAAGATAGAAAATATAGTCTATGCCTAAAATGGATTAATCAAAGTGGACATTTTTAAGCTTGGCTTGGTAGGGTTGAAGAGAGGAAGGATAAAAGTGGTACGTCAAAAAAAAATAAAAAGAAAATAATTTTTACTACCATTGCTTATGGCTTAGTAGGAAAAAAAGTGTGAGGAGAGATTAATATTATTTTTTATACTTATTAACAAATCCAAGTTGAAAAGGAAAGAAAAAGAAAATAAGATTAACGGAAATAAATTATGACTAGTCAATTGTAAATTTTTATATTTTAATAGATTTACTCAAGAGTTAAACTATTCGTCCCTCTCGATGAGTTTGGTTCGATTTAGATTAAGTTTTAAATAATCTTTCAAGTCCTAACTCAAACTAACCCAAGCATTATTTAATTGATAAAAATATTTTTATCTAATTTTAATTTTAAAATAGTGAAATATTAATATCTTATATATTTTTAAATATTTTAATTTTAAAAAAATATTTTCAGGTTTTTAGAACCTAAAGGGTCAAGAAAGGCTTAGGACAAGAGACTCAAAAGGCCAATCAAACCAAGGTAGATTCGGCCCATTAATATGTATATTTTCTGAATACAAATTTAATAGAAGTCACGTAATTGAAGTAGTAAATGTTAACCCGTTTAATTATTATGAAGCAATTCGCATTGAATAAGTTATTGGGCTATCAAGACATTTTTTTGCAAACAAACTTGCTTTGTCATTGGAAGGCGTATATCAATTGTTTGGGCCTTCGGCCTTCAGTTTGGGAATTTTTAAATATATGATATATGATTTTTTTAAAAAAATATTAAGATTCAAATTCGACTTTTTAAATTAAAAATATTAAAATTAGTCATAAACTTTTAGACCAAATGTTCATATCCCAAACACTTTTAGACCAAATGTTCATATCCCAAACATGATTTGATTTAGTAATGTCTCGATTTAATGATATAAATTGTAGATTATATTTTTTTTTTTGGTCAAGGTACAAGCAAATTACTCGACAAATAATTTTTTTTTTTTGAAATACAAGCTCATAAATAGTTTGATATAGTACAATTATATATAAAATTGTAAATTTTAATTGTAAGAATTTCCATGATCACAGCCAACAACAAAACGCCACGTCATATTTTTGAAGACAGATGGTGGAATCTTATTGGATATCGAGGGACCGTGTATGAGAGTAGCAAAGTGAGGGATGTTACTTCCCGAATGACCTGGGCAGCGTAAGACCAAGAAACCCGCTCCTTCGTTCATTTTGGTAGCATGGAGTTGAGTTTACCCTCCAAAAAAAACACTAACCAAAACATGTTTATTTTAGGGAAACAACAACGTTGTATATATATTCACTCAAGCTAGCACTTCTGCTCTTCATTGTGATTTGTTGAACAGATCTACTCGTACTAATAAGCAAACAAAGCAACACCCGAAGAAAAAATAAAGCAGTTCATTTCTGGAAGAGAAACAGTGTAGCATCGCTTTGATGTAACACAAGGGGATTACTGTGAAAAGAAGAGCTATAGGAGAAGACTAGTTAACCCTGTTGTATTTGTTGGTGTTTTTTTTTTTTTTTTTGGGGAGAAGAAGAAGAGAGGAAGATGGTGGACAAAGACGGCAGCTTGCAGGAAATCAAGAACGAGAACGTCGACCTTGTAAGAACGTTACCTTTACATTTTCATAGTTTTGTTCATTATAAGATGAAAGAGAATTATTTTTATGATTTTAGTACTACTATTCATTTCTGCATGCATTGATTGAATAAGTAGTTTTTTTCTACAAAGAGTTCGCAGCTGGGACGGATAGATTTAAACCTCAGATGTATTGAATACTTTTTTTATGAACCAACTCTTAGTTCATTGAATAAGTAGTTTGATAACAAGGCTGACATTGGCTACCTTTGCCAGTTTGAATGGAAACCCTTTCTTTTTTGCGTTAAAAAAGTGAAAAATATAGTGTTGGGTATGCAGCTCTGAAGAGTATTTAATTGTTAGATACTTAACTGATCAAAAATGGCTTTTTTGTGTGTGGTTGTAGGAGCGGATTCCCGTTGAAGAAGTGTTTGAGCAGTTGAAATGCACCAAGGAGGGCTTGACAAACGAGGAAGGGCAGAAGAGGCTGCAAATCTTTGGCCCAAACAAACTCGAAGAGAAGAAGGTAAGTTTGCTAATTTCAGTCCCATTCTTTCCCCATTTTTGATTCGCCGTATTTAATGAGGGAGAGAAACCGATTAGTGTTTGAACAAATTTTGATCAGGAAAGCAAGTTTCTCAAGTTTCTGGGTTTTATGTGGAATCCTCTCTCATGGGTCATGGAGATTGCTGCAATTATGGCCATTTGTTTGGCAAACGGAGGAGTATTAATCTTCCACTCTATCTCTCTATCTTGGTACTTGATTGCTGTTGGATACAATCTTTTAACTCAATAAATAAAATGCAGGGCAAACCGCCAGATTGGCAGGATTTCGTTGGAATCGTGACATTGCTTTTTATCAACTCCACTATTAGCTTCATTGAAGAAAACAATGCAGGCAATGCTGCAGCGGCACTTATGGCTGGGCTTGCTCCAAAAACCAAGGTGTGCTTAAGAATATATATAATATATGAATAACTGTCCAACACAATAAAATCATGCTGCACACACACACACGGTGAAAGACTAATACAACCAACCACATCTATGAGAGTGAAACTTATGTTTCGTTGCATGCGTGAATGATTAAAGGTCCTAAGAGATGGAAAATGGTGTGAGCAAGATGCTGCAATTTTGGTACCAGGAGATATCATCAGCATCAAGTTGGGGGATATCATTCCAGCAGATGCACGTCTCCTTGAAGGTGATGCTCTCAAGATTGATCAGTCTGCCTTAACTGGTGAGTCTTTACCAGTAACCAAGAACTCAGGTGATGAGATATTCTCTGGTTCTACTGTCAAGCAAGGTGAGATTGAGGCCGTTGTTATCGCCACCGGCGTGCACACTTTCTTTGGAAAAGCTGCTCACCTGGTTGATAGCACCAATAATGTAGGGCACTTCCAGCAGGTAATGTCACAAGCTAAATTTATAGAAGTATTTTGTGGTAAAGATATAAATATTAAAGCTAAATCACTGTCCTACATCAATATTGCGAAGTTCAAAATTACACCTGTTTTTCATTTGTATCTGATATGCACTGCATGGTAATTGTTCAATCAGGTGCTGACAGCAATTGGGAACTTCTGCATATGCTCTATTGCATTAGGCATGATTATTGAGATTGTGGTGATGTATCCGATCCAGCATCGAAAGTATAGGGATGGAATTGATAATCTCTTGGTGCTTCTCATTGGAGGGATTCCTATTGCCATGCCAACAGTTTTGTCCGTGACAATGGCCATTGGATCTCACCGGCTTTCTGAACAAGGAGCTATTACCAAGAGAATGACTGCCATTGAAGAAATGGCCGGAATGGATGTACTCTGCAGTGACAAGACCGGGACACTTACTCTCAACAAGCTTACTGTAGACAAGAGCATGGTTGAGGTTGGTCTTTAAATTGAATGACAAAAATAAATAGTAAATAGGTTATTTTAATGATTTGGGATTCTAAAGCAGTCATTAACCAATAATCATATCATACTTTTAATATAGGAGTCAATCGAAGAAATCATATATTTGTTGGGAAACCATAAATCATTGACCATGAAAATGCAATTTCAGGTGTTCATAAAGGATGTTGACAAGGAAATGCTTCTTTTACTTGCGGCTAGGGCCTCTAGGGTTGAGAATCAAGACGCTATTGATGCCTGCATTGTTGGAATGCTAGGTGACCCGAAGGAGGTAAAATTCTCTTGCACATGTCAATCCATTTCCATATATCTTTTGACTCCTTCATGTTTGGGAGCCATGAAGCCTTTCTCAAGATGGAATTTACTTGCCTTATAGAGCATGCCATTTGTTTGATCATTGTGGCCCATATCTGATATGAATGATATGCAATAAACCTTACTTTTTGTGTTGGTTTACAGGCAAGAGCAGGTATCACAGAGGTGCATTTCTTCCCCTTTAACCCAGTTGACAAGCGCACAGCCATGACATACATTGACTCTGATGGCACTTGGCATCGAGTCAGCAAAGGTGCACCAGAGCAGGTAAAATATCAGCAGGAGCTGATGCCATATTTTTCTTTCTTTGCAGTTTTATGCTCATTATTTTTACCTGACATTGCTACCAGATTATTGGCCTCTGCTACCTTCGAGAAGATGTGAAGAAGAAAGCTCATGATATCATTGGTAAATTTGCTGATCGTGGACTTCGCTCTCTTGGTGTGGCTAGACAAGTGAGTTCGCAAGCGTTTTTCGTCATAACTATGTTTCTTTTGAAAAGCAAATGAGAAGAAAACCTTATTGTGGAATAAACTTTTTGATTTTGTAGGCTATTCCAGAGAAAAGCAAGGAGAGCCCTGGAAGTCCCTGGCAATTTGTGGGTCTTTTGCCTCTGTTTGATCCTCCAAGGCACGATAGTGCAGAGACAATTCGTCGTGCACTCCATCTTGGTGTTAATGTCAAGATGATAACTGGTGATCAATTAGCAATTGCTAAGGAAACTGGTAGGAGGCTTGGCATGGGAACGAACATGTATCCATCATCTGCTCTCCTTGGCCAAAATAAAGGTGAGACAATTGACACAATCGGTGTTGATGAGCTTATTGAGAAGGCTGATGGCTTTGCAGGAGTTTTCCCAGGTAATTGAGTTGATAGATGATTTGTTTCTGAAATTATGGCATTTTGTTTTTTACTTGTGCATCGATGAGCCTGATTCTTAATTTTGTTGAAGGAAAATTATTAAATAGTTCCTTCTATGTATGCTCCCCCTAAACAATTTAATGACATGCCACATATTGATTTATTTAGATTATAAAGACTATGGTAAGAGTGACCATATAATAATTTCTCGAAATGGGTTATCTTTTTGGTGCTAACTTGATAATTATTTCACGGCTAGTGTGCTATAAAAACTGTCAATATTGTCCCTGACCAATGTTACCATTCAGAGCACAAATATGAGATTGTGAAGAGGCTACAACAAAGGAACCATATTTGTGGAATGACTGGAGATGGTGTGAATGATGCCCCAGCTCTTAAGAAGGCAGACATTGGAATTGCGGTTGCTGATGCAACTGATGCAGCTAGAAGTGCATCAGATATAGTATTAACGGAACCGGGACTAAGTGTGATTGTGAGTGCTGTTCTGACAAGCAGAGCAATTTTTCAGAGAATGAAAAACTATACCATTTATGCTGTGTCTATTACTATCCGTATCGTGCTGGGATTTATGCTCCTTGCTCTTATTTGGAAGTTTGATTTCTCGCCTTTCATGGTATTGATCATTGCCATACTGAATGATGGAACAATTATGACCATTTCCAAGGACAGGGTTAAGCCATCTCCTATGCCTGACTCATGGAAGCTCAAGGAGATTTTTGCCACTGGCATTTTCCTTGGTGCCTATCTTGCTTGCATGACTGTTGTTTTCTTCTGGGCTGCTAACGAGTCTGACTTCTTTCCAGTAAGAAAAATACTCTTCATATTCTCCTTAAACCATAATAGGAACCACAAAGCATCAATTAAAGTTTGATAACAATTTGCAGGATAAGTTTGGAGTAAGATCCGTCAGGAACAATAAAGAGGAACTTACAGCCGCTGTCTACCTCCAAGTGAGTATTGTGAGTCAGGCACTCATTTTTGTCACTCGTTCTCGGAGCTGGTCCTTCATCGAACGCCCTGGTCTCCTGCTAGTTACTGCCTTCCTTTTAGCACAACTGGTGAGTTGCATAAAATTTCAGTTCCAGCTGCTTGACATCATTGCAGAATTTAATGTACAAGAGCAACTTACTGATATATTTATGCTGTTGAACATTTTAAGGTGGCTACTGTACTTGCTGTTTATGCAAACTGGGGCTTCGCAAGAATAAAAGGCATTGGATGGGGTTGGGCTGGTGTTATTTGGATCTACAGTGTAGTTTTCTACATCCCACTTGATATTATAAAGTTCTTCGTCCGATATTCTTTAAGTGGAAAGGCCTGGGATAATCTTCTCCAGAATAAGGTTTGGAAATCATTATCCTGATGAAAACTATAAAGTAGAGTTTTTTTTTTTTTTGTTTTTTCCACTGTATTGACTTTTCCTTTAATGTTGTTCTTCATACATAGACTGCCTTCACAACAAAGAAGGATTATGGAAGGGAAGAGAGGGAGGCACAATGGGCCACAGCTCAACGCACCCTTCATGGATTACAGGTTCCTGGAGCAGAAGATATCTTAAATGACAAGAACAACTATAGAGAGTTGTCAGAGATCGCTGAACAAGCCATGAAGCGCGCTGAAATTGCAAGGTGACTAGTGATTGTGATTTTTGTTTTGCTAGTTGTATTCTTGAAACAGTCTTTAACATTTATGTCCGCATCTTATTTAACAGGTTGAGGGAGCTTCACACGCTCAAGGGGCATGTTGAATCAGTTGTGAAACTCAAAGGACTTGACATCGAGACCATC
The DNA here is from genome assembly GCF_047325235.1 of Durio zibethinus. Taxonomy (NCBI): domain Eukaryota; kingdom Viridiplantae; phylum Streptophyta; class Magnoliopsida; order Malvales; family Malvaceae; genus Durio; species Durio zibethinus. The sequence continues at coordinate 1,288,537 of NC_143187.1, forward strand.
CAACAACACTACACCGTATGAAAAAGGGCAGGACTTGAGCATGGGAAATTGACAAATATCCAAATATTTTTCTTTATTAGTTGTTTCTGTAATAACAGAGTGCTATGCAAAGCAAAACTTTTTCCTACCAATTAAGTTACCTGTAGGTTGAACCAATTGGAGTTTCATACAGCAGCAGCTTGTTCTTGTCAGCATCAATCTAATTAAGAAAAAAATGTATTCTTCCATTCTTCCAAATGGTAGAAGGAATGTTTATCAATTCCAAATAATCTTTGTTCCTTTTGAGTTCTGATGATGATTTTCCAGTATTTTTATTTCTTTTTCGCTGTCATTTATGAGCACTGTTCAGATTTGCAGAACTTTTAACCTTTCTAAAAGAGAGGTAATTGAGTTTCTAATTTTCTTGGTCAATTTTGAATAGTTTTAAGAAACATAGAAGAAGACAAATATGTTGGTACTGTTACTCTAACAGTGAAATGTGAGTGAATGAACAATGATTTTTTATTGAGAGTTGGTATTTATTATTGTCAATCAACTATATGTTTGTGACTTTCTTTTTCGAAGTAATTTTTTTTTTTTAAATCAGGGAAAGGAGGATTTAATTTTGAACTTAACTCTTTTGAGTAGAAAATACATTTATTGATCATTTAATCAAATATTGGAATATTTATTTATATATTTGTAACTTAATAATAAATAAACTTGAAATGTTGGAAAATTTTTTGAATAAATTACTCATAAAAATGCTAATGATGATTAGACTTACCAAGATCAATATCAATATTTTAATATTTTATATTTATATATAAAAGTATCAATTTCAAAATAGCAAATAATGCACTATATATATACTTTCGATAATTTATTAGATTAACTATTTTATAATTAATGATATTTTAATTAAATTAAGATATGATTTATTTTTTTTTATTTATGTAGGATAATAAAAATTATTAGGATTAAATTGTGAAATTAAAATTCATTATGAGAATTTATTATGAAAAAAAAAATCAATATCCATAAAGAGAATGAGAGAATTTTCTTTCGAGCAGAGAATTAGTTACTTTTTTTATTTATGTTTTGAAGTTTTTAATTTATTATTAAATCTTTTATTTTATTACATATTTGATTGATGTGAACGTTACGTGTCTAAACTCTTTAAAATAGATAATCTCTAAATGCTAACTTCAATAATATGCCAACTGATTCAAATGATAATCAACAATTAGTTACTTTTTTAGTTGTGAGGTGTCAAAACATATAGATTTATAAACTATAACTAGATTTAACTTTAAAGAATCGCTATTAATCTTTTATCAATGCTTGATTGATTACCTAATGAATCTATTCTTTGAATGAGCTCTTAAACTTGACTAAAGGTTGTTAAAAGAATCGATTTGATCTATTGATCAAAATAAATTTTGGGAGTTTGATTACATATGAAGAATGTTATGATACTATCACATGTCTATTCAAATGATAGTACTGTTTTATTTTAAATTATCTTAAGATTTTGATTCTAATAATCTTAAATTTTAACGTTGAATATTGGAATTAACTTTTAAGATTCTCCATCAATTTGGTAGAATTCTTAAAAATATTTTCTTATCTTAAGAATATTTAAGAATCTCATTTGTTCTCTTAAAGAGACTCCGTTGTTGAAAAAAAAGTTTAATTATTTTTTTTATTTTGGTTATTTTATATTGAAAATATATCTAATTTTTCTATAATTTGAGCCAAATTAAAAGTATTTTCTTATCTAAAAATTTTTTAGATAATCAATCATTTGTAATTACTAAAAATTTCATCTTCAAAATTTGTTTTTATTTTTTATTTTTATTTCTAAATTTTCCATCATTTTGGACTATTTAGATCTTTTTTATTTCTAAATTTTTCACAATTTAGGTTTATTTATAAATTTTCTTTTTAATTTTTAAATTTTTCAACATTTGGGCCTATTTAGAATTTTTTTTAATTTTTAAATTTTTCACCATTTGAGCCTACTTAAAAAAAATTTTTTATTTTTAAATTTTTCAACATTTGGGCCTATTTAGAATTTTTTTTTAATTTCTAAATTTTTCATCATTTGTGTCTATTTAGAAATTCTCTCTCTCTCTCTCTCTCTCTTTAATCTTTGGAAAGAAAATAATATAAAAATTATTTTTTTTAAGTTTAATTTAAATTCTTCCACTATTTGAGACAAATTTTAAAAAAATTCTTACTTAGAGATTTCTTAGGAAATTTATCATTTGAAATTTCTAATATTTTCATCTTTAGATAACTGTCAAATATTTTCAACAAAAAATTTTAAGTTATATTGTTAATATTTTTATTTGAAAAAAATACAATTACTTTTATTGAAATTTTATCTAAATTATTTTATTATTTGAGATAAATTTAGAGAATTTCTAACCTAAAGATTTCTTAGAATAGTTACCATTTGAAATTTTTATAAATCTTATTGTTGGGTAATTAGTATTTAAATTTCAAAAATTTTTATTAAAGTTGTGTTTTTTCTTATTTTCTTGTTTTTAAATTTTTTACATTTTTTAAAAAAAATTAATAATGCAAAAATACTTTAAAAAACAAATACACAAAGAAAATAAATAAATAAATAAATAAAATACCAAGTAATCGGCTTGGCTCTAACGGTAAAAGGGCTCGGTGAAAGACACAGATGACAGTTCTAAAGATGCAGCTTGATGGCTCGGTGTGACTCAACTCGGCTTCGGGATTTAGTTGCTAGAAATGGGTCACAGTTCACGGCGCTACGAGTCGGGTCACCCACTAAAAAATACGAGGATCCTGAGGGTTGCTTAACCTCCAAAATGCTGCCGTTTAGGCTTGAATATAAAAAGGCTAAATTTCTTCTTTTTTCTTTAGATTTCTTTTCTTCTTCTCTATCTCTCTAAACCAAGAACACCGATTGAATTTTCACTAGATTTTAAAAATTTTTGTCGAAATCTAGTTTGAGTTGTTGAAAATTCATTGATTTTTGAAAAATTGATGTCAAAAATTGAGAATCTTGTGGGAAACTAGGATGTTACCGGAAAGTAAATGAAATCTTCAATGGTTGTTGAAAAATTCCATTGAAAATTGAGATTTTCAAAAAAAAAAAATTTTTTTAAATTTCTTTTTAAACCAAAAAATCTTTCAAAAAATTTTCATACTCTTTGGTTGCCTTTTGTGTAGTTTTTCTGTCTCGATAATCTATGTTTTGCTTTTTGATGTGTATCTATATTTATAAAGTTTAAATGCAGAGAACCTAAACCAAAAAGGGTTTTAATTTCCTTTAAATTTCAACTCCAAATTTTAAGTCCAATTCAAACAAACAAATTTCACACAAACTCAACCTCTTGATTTTTTCTTTTTCATTTCTTTTTTATTTTTTTATATTTATTAACAAAAACAATTAGAACCTGGGGTATCTACATGAGATAGATGTCTTTCCCCTAGTAGAAGGCTCCAAATCATTTTTTCTCATTATTATACAATTAATTAAGATTTAGTTCCCAATTAAATGATAAAAACTCTATATTTATCTTTGATAATAAAAGACTTATTCAATTATCTCAAAGAGTCCAACAATTTCGTTATCAACATTGAAGTAAACATTCTTTTATAATTTGAAATCATTATAAAAGAAATTACGTTTACATGTTTGCATTCCTTTGTTGCCAATGGTCATGAAACAGTTAGACTGAAGAAAATTTTAATATTTTTGTTCTTATTATCATTTCCCAATTCAAAGAGGCCCCAAAATTCTCTCTTTTCATGCTTAAAATTACTTCAAGTGTCAGTTGTTTCCACCACTTCCATGAATGTCTGCATCTCATGGGGCTACATTGAAGCATCTTCCACACAACAGTAAACCCAATTCAAAGTACAAAAAAAGCAGTAACAAATTAATTGGGCACTTGATGGTTTAAGAAAAATGTGAGTGATAGACATGGTGAATGGTGATAGCCGAATGACCAGGGCTGCGTCGACTAAGAGGCTTCCGCTCCTTCGCTCATTTACACTTGATTTTCCCAACACTTTGACCAAAACTCTCCTATATAGATGCCAACCAATACACTCAAATTTACAGATTCGCTTTGTATATTTTGTACCATAGCAAGCCGAATAAACTTTTAAAAAAACCCAAAGAAATAGAAGAAAAGAAGAAAAAGTTGTTCTTAATTGCTTTTCTTTGAAGAAGAAGAGTAAAAAGAAGTAGCAGAAGTGGGTTAATATGAGACAAGCCTCAGCTCCACTTCATAACGTACTTTTGCTTTGCATGCAAAGATAAATAAAGAGACTACATATCTTTTTGTCTTTTTTTTTTTTTTTTCTGGGAAAGTGATTAGAAGAAGAGAGAAAGATGGCGCATAAAAGCATCAGCTTGGAAGAAATCAGGAATGAGACAGTCGACCTTGTAAGTTTTTTCTTCGTGTTCATCAAAGTGTTCTTTGTTTCTGGTTATTTCTTTCTTCTTTTTATGTTTAACTCAAATATAAAAGCTGGTAATATGACTTGCTTAGTTCCGAGTTTGATTTCAAGGTTGTGAAATTTTGAGTGTTAGCTTTTGGTATGTGGCGGTTGCAGGAGCGCATTCCTGTTGAAGAAGTGTTTCAACAGTTGAAATGCACCAAGGAAGGGCTATCAAGTGAGGAAGGGCAAAAGAGGCTGCAGATCTTTGGTCCAAACAAGCTTGAAGAGAAAAAGGCAAATTCTTAATTTAGACCCTCTTTTTTTTTTCTTCTCTCCATTTTGGTATCTAATACAAAATGTGGGGAGATACTGATTGGTGTACAAAACTAAAAACTACATTGAACAGGAGAGCAAGTTTTTGAAGTTCTTGGGATTTATGTGGAATCCCCTCTCATGGGTCATGGAGATTGCCGCTATTATGGCCATTTGTTTGGCAAACGGAGGAGTATGCTAATCTCTCACCTTCTGTTTCTATTCTGTTACTTTCTCTTTTACTTGAATTAATAGATTGGATAAGCAATCTCTAATTCTATGAATAAATGCAGGGCAAACCCCCAGATTGGCAAGATTTTGTTGGCATTGTGGCCTTGCTCTTTATCAACTCAACTATTAGCTTCATCGAAGAAAATAATGCAGGCAATGCTGCTGCAGCACTTATGGCTGGTCTTGCTCCTAAAACCAAGGTGCTTAAGATTATGAATAACTAATTGCAAATACAATATTCACTAACTTAAATGTAAAATAGAAATTACTTGTGTTGCATGATAAGGGGAACAAAGTCTCTAACCCGTTATGCATTTTTGAATGATTGAAGGTCCTAAGGGATGGAAGGTGGAGCGAGCAAGAAGCTGCAATTTTGGTACCGGGAGACATCATCAGCATTAAGTTGGGAGATATAATACCTGCAGATGCACGTCTCCTTGAAGGTGATGCACTCAAGATTGATCAGTCTGCCCTTACTGGCGAGTCTTTGCCTGTAACCAAGAACGCGGGTGATGAGATATTCTCTGGTTCTACTGTTAAACAAGGTGAGATTGAGGCTGTCGTTATTGCCACTGGAGTCCACACCTTCTTTGGAAAAGCTGCCCACCTTGTTGATAGCACCAATAACGTAGGGCACTTCCAGCAGGTAACGTCAGGAGCTGTGTTGAAATGATTTTTCTGGTAAACAAGAATATTAAAGCTAAGCGGTATTTCTAAGTGCGGAACTTGCAGTTGTTTTTTACTTGTACCTGATGTGCACTGAATGGTGATTGTTTTATTAGGTGCTGACTGCAATTGGGAACTTCTGCATATGCTCAATTGCAGTAGGGATGATTATCGAGATATTGGTGATGTATCCAATCCAGCACCGTAGGTACAGAGACGGAATCGATAATCTATTGGTGCTTCTCATTGGAGGGATTCCAATTGCCATGCCAACAGTTTTATCCGTGACAATGGCCATTGGATCTCACCGGCTTTCACAACAAGGAGCTATCACTAAGAGAATGACAGCTATTGAAGAAATGGCTGGAATGGATGTACTCTGCAGTGATAAGACTGGGACACTTACTCTCAACAAGCTTACTGTAGACAAGACCATGATTGAGGTTGGTTCTTGAATTAAGGTTAAAAACTAATTAAGGATTGATGTTGCATTGATCATATCACACCATAAAAAATAGGGTCAAATAAGAAAAGCAAAGACAGATAATGATCTTGTGAAATTTCAGGTGTTCACAAACAATGTTGACAAGGACATGGTTATTCTACTAGCGGCTAGGGCGTCCAGGGTTGAGAATCAAGATGCTATTGATGCCTGCATTGTTGGAATGCTAGGTGATCCCAAGGAGGTGAGTTAAGATTGACAAAAGCGAATCTTTTTAACCTGTTTTTGCTACTTGCGTGTCTCAAGGAGTAAGTTAAAATTTTGATATTATATGCTTATCCTCGTATCATGATAACTGATGACATAAAATTTAATTTTCAATTTATTGGCAGGCCAGAGCAGGTGTTACAGAGGTTCATTTCTTTCCCTTTAACCCAGTAGACAAGCGTACAGCCATGACATATATTGAGTCTGATGGTAGTTGGCATCGAGTCAGCAAAGGTGCACCAGAACAGGTAAATGGATCGGCTTCCATTGTACCAATGCTTTTCTTATCAACAGAGTTATTTTCTTTATTAATACTTAATATCTGACATCCCTATCAGATTATTGACCTATGCAACCTCCGAGAAGATGTGAAGAAGAAAGCTCATGATATCATCGCTAAGTTTGCTGATCGTGGGCTTCGCTCTCTTGCTGTGGCTAAACAAGTAACTTTTCTACGCTACTTTCTCCCTAACTTTATTTGAATTAGCAAGTAAATGGAAAGAAAAGCTTATAATGGAATAAATTTTTTGATATTGTAGACTGTGTCAGAGAAAACCAAGGAGAGCCAGGGGGATCCATGGCAATTTGTGGGTTTATTGCCTCTGTTTGATCCCCCGAGGCATGATAGTGCAGAGACAATTCGCCGTGCTCTAAATCTTGGTGTCAATGTCAAGATGATCACTGGTGATCAATTAGCCATTGGAAAGGAAACTGGTAGGAGGCTCGGCATGGGAACCAACATGTATCCATCATCTGCTCTCCTTGGCCAAAATATGGGTGATGCAATCGATACAATTGGCGTTGATGAGCTTATTGAGAAGGCTGATGGCTTTGCAGGCGTTTTCCCTGGTAGGTTAATTTAACATATTTTTTTATTGAATTTTTATGATTTTCCTTTTAGCTATGTGTTAATTTTCCTCAAATGAAATATCATTTTGGCATTAAGTTGATGCTTATCTTAGAGCTAGTGTGCTTTGAAAACTGTCACTATTGCCCTTACTAATGGCTACCATTCAGAGCACAAGTATGAGATTGTGAGGAGGCTACAACAAAGGAACCACATATGTGGCATGACTGGAGATGGTGTGAATGATGCACCAGCTCTTAAGAAGGCAGATATTGGAATTGCAGTTGCTGATGCAACTGATGCAGCTCGAGGTGCATCAGACATAGTATTAACAGAACCAGGACTAAGTGTGATTGTGAGTGCTGTTCTGACAAGCAGAGCTATTTTTCAGAGAATGAAAAACTATACCATCTATGCTGTCTCTATTACTATCCGTATCGTGCTGGGTTTTACGCTCCTTGCTCTTATTTGGAAGTTTGATTTCTCGCCTTTCATGGTTTTGATCATAGCCATACTGAATGATGGAACAATTATGACCATTTCCAAGGACAGGGTTAAGCCATCTCCTATGCCTGACTCATGGAAGCTCAAGGAGATTTTTGCCACTGGCATTGTCCTTGGTGCCTATCTTGCTTGCATGACTGTTGTTTTCTTCTGGGCTGCTACCGAGTCTAACTTCTTTCCAGTAAGAAAAATACTCTTTAACATTCTCTTTAAAACCGTAATAGGAACCACAAAGCATCAATTAAAGTTTGATAACAATTGCAGGATAAGTTTGGGGTAAGATCCATCAGGAACAATAAAGAGGAGCTTACAGCTGCTGTCTACCTCCAAGTGAGTATTGTGAGTCAGGCACTCATCTTTGTCACTCGTTCTCGGAGCTGGTCTTTTGTCGAACGCCCTGGTCTCCTGCTAGTTACTGCCTTCATTTTAGCACAACTGGTAGAGTCGTATAAAATCACTTCAATTTGCCGAAATATAATTGCTGTAAGTTTTATAAACTTTTTCTTCTTTGATTCAACATTTTAGGCGGCTACAATACTTGCTGTTTATGCAAACTGGGGCTTTGCCAGAATCAAAGGCATTGGATGGGGTTGGGCTGGTGTTATCTGGATCTACAGTCTAGTCTTCTACATCCCACTTGATGTAATCAAGTTCTTGATCCGCTATTCTTTGAGTGGAAAGGCTTGGGATAATTTGCTTCAAAACAAGGTATCTAATCAGTACTTTCTTGATAACAATAATTCGTAATTTCCTCTTTAAAGATGCTATTGATGTTTTACTTGCTCTGTTTGTCTTACATTCAATGTGTAGACTGCCTTCACAACAAAGAAGGATTATGGAAAAGGAGAGAGGGAGGCACAATGGGCCATGGCTCAACGCACCCTTCATGGCTTGACATCTCCTGAAATGACAGAGCTCTACAACGAGCGGAGCAACTCTATAGAACTGTCAGAGATTGCTGAACAAGCCAGGAAACGTGCCGAAGTTGCAAGGTGATAATCTATCAAATGGCTAAAGCAAATTTTGCTTTCATTAGTTCAATTTTAAAGCCGCTTCTAAAACTTATCTAAAACTTCTGGTTTACCAGGTTGCGGGAGCTTCACACACTCAAAGGACATGTTGAATCTGTAGTCAAACTCAAAGGACTCGACATTGACACCATCCAACAGCACTACACTGTTTGAGGAAAAGAATGGAACTGCGGTTGTTGTAGCTGATTGTTAATGCCATGAAAGCTAGAAGAGATGAGGGAGAATTAGGCTTTGTGAAATCAGCATCTATCCTATTATGATTTTGTAGTAGGCGACATGGTATTGGAGTAATGCTTTGAATAATCCAACACAAGAGATTGTCTTGTAGTTGATTCAGACAATCCTTGGTTGGAGTTATGCCAAGATTTTATTGCATGATCCGATTTTTTCTTCAAAACTCAAGCATACAAGAATTGTACACAATTTCCACGCTTCTTTTTTTGGATAATTAATTAGTAACATTAACTTCATTTGTCACAATTTGAAAATTTGCGAAAATCCAAAAATTCCATTAAAATTTGCTAATCCGTATATCTTTCAAATTTCAACATTAAAGTTCTCCACAACATCATAAGAACATCAGAGTTCATGGCTTCCGTCTGGAACGGCAGGCTGGTGGTGAAGACATCCAAACCGTTTATGCTGTTTTTAAGAACTTCAATGTCTGAAAAGGGGGTGATATTCCAACGTCGTTTCAGCTTGGGATTTGTAAACGCTTTGTGAATGAGCTTGTCTTGTTTCCAAATACAGCATGGCTGAAGATGGAGTATGACAATCCTGATGAGAAGTTCACGTATGATGAACAATTTAGCAAAGATGCTGTAGTAACAGCTGGTCCATCGAGCTGTCGAGGCTGTCTATTGAGCTGGTCCAGTCCTTCCCAGGATTTAATAATAACAGCTATTCCATGACCTATTTGTCTTTTCTTTTCCATTAAACAGGGAAATTGCAGCAACATGATTTGGATTTTTCTCCTCAAAAATGTTCTTGTACTCCTGTTCCACAGAGTGAAGGCAAATCTCCAAGCAAACCAACAACTACTGTAATCTATTTTATCCATTGTTATGATCCAAGATTTAATCCAATCAAAAATATTTTTTGAATCAAACAAATCAATTAGCAAAGCAACATCAGACCCGAACCATACTGCCCTAGCAAACTCATATTATATCGATGAAGCCCAATAGTTTTCCATATCATAAAAAGCACTATCAACTTTCACAACTTTTTAAGATCATAAAATAAAATAAAAATAAAATAAGACGCAAGACTTAAATGGCTTTCAAATACATATAGGTCTATTTCATTAATCAACTTGATATAAACAAAACTAATAAGTTTGTATTTTCAAGAATCCAAAAGGTTTTTACAATAAATATGGATCTTTTATTACCTTTTTGTTTGATTACATCAAACATTTATAACCATTTACACACATTTACAATGCTTTCAGCAATATATTGTTACTAAAAATGAAAAAAAATAACAAAATATTTATATCATCACCATTACGAATAGGTACAAGTTGAATATTCCCTGTTATTACCTTCTGTTAGAAAAGGAAAGAAACAAACAATGGTATGATTATCCTGATCCTATGAGTCAAGCGAACTGGCTTTTGATAGCTTGTTGGGTGGAAAATACCCAAGATGTCTCAAATACCATAATGCCCCTTCAGCTGCATGCTCTGCTGCCACTTTCTTCTTGGACTGAGGATCACTAAAGCACTGCAAAATGGTAGCTGATGCTTCTTGTATCTCAACAACAACCTTGAAGGTGAATCTGTATAATACATGAATTAGTCACCACATATATAATCGGTAATCTTGTTCCACTAAGGAACCGTTTGGGAGTACGAGCTAGTGCAGTGGAAGGGGCTCTCCATCGACCAGCCTCTCAAACGGGGCTTCAGTGACATTGAGATTTATGAATCCCATGGCTCATAAAATAACTTTTTCTAGTTATAACTTAATATAATTTGTCCTCTTTTTCTTTTGTTTCTTTCAGCAGTTGGGAGAAGGATATAAAAAAGGTGAGTGGCTCAAGAACTGCAGCTGATGTTACTTACAATTTCATGTGAGAAGGGCCTTCCTCCTTGCAGCATTCATACAACGGCAATTTCCAATTGTTTGCAGCACATATCTCGTGCAACTGTGATTTGGCTGATGCCATTTTCGGAGCATCTAACGGGAAAACAAGATCATATCAGAACCTAGAAGTAAATTTCAATGTCAATTAAAAATCAATCTGTTTTTAGTTTTTAGATTGGAGAAAAGCAACAGTGTGAGCAACAAGGTAAACTATAAGGTCGCATAATTTTGCATAATTCTTTATTAATTTAATAGATAATTGGAGAAATTATAAAGAATTTTACCATTTGGTTTCATTTCTTTTCTTTATATCTTTGAATTCAAAGACTAAGAAAAGCATTAACAGAGTAATTGAAGGTAGTAATTAATCTTATCTCTTTTCTCCTTACTTTTATCATCCAAAAATAGAAAAAAAAACTTTCATTTTTACAAAAGAATCTGCCAAATAGAGAAAGGGGTTGTAGTTACTAGGATTCAAACCCAAACCTACAAAGTGCTACCTTTTAAGATGATTGCATGAATCAACTGCTATTAGGTAAAAAAAAAAAAAAATCCCCTCATCAACTATGTTGAAGCAATCTGTGGGAAATAACGTCTTCCAATCATGATTTATTGAATTAATTAAGTTGCATAAAGACTTCGACAGAACCTTCATCTTCCTAATTAATATTTAAAATAAAAGTTTATATTTGATGTATTACAAGTATATAGATGAAAGTAAAACACATAATTATTCATAAAAAATTAATTTTAAAAATACATTTAAAATTATATTTTATAAAAATATAATTTACTAATAATGTATGAAATCTATAATTATAATTCATCAAATTTAAATAATTAGTAATAATCAAGAAAGAATGCACACTGCATAGTACTTTTGTCTTTTGTTGAGACTCAAGTTCATTTACTTAGTTGCCCTTAATAAGGAAAGCTAATTGGGTGATAGATTAATGCTTTCATAATTATATTTAGATTAGAAAAAAAAATAAAAAAAGGAAACACGATTGGAATTGAACAAAAAAGTAACCCTGGAAATTTCAGAATTGACAGGATATCCTTACCTTGAACAGCCAAGTTACTATGGAAAATCTCACTCTCCCTGTTGAAGTTCTTGGTGCTGTTGGGGTCTATTAACTTGGTTGAGGATAAACAAACATCTTCCTCAACCTCCATATCCAGTCTTAAATTTCCGTAAGCCATATCTGCTTTCCTGGGTAACTGGTCAAATTCTACCAGCTCTGTTCCCTCTCTGGAGCTCAGTCTTACTACATTTGGTTCATTTCTGGAACTGCGGTTATCATATTTATCCTGGAAAGGCACAAAAGAAAGAGAATTTTCAGACAAATTGATTGATTGAAACCTTAATTGTGTTATATTAGGGTAATTTACCTGATAGAGTGGGGGGATGATTGAAGGATCTATAGGCGGAAGGTTCTTGAGATTGACATGAAATCTGTGATGTTTTTTGTTGCTTTTTGCCTGCTCCATTTTTCGGTTGAGAGCGGAGGGAGACAATTGCAAGAACGATCTCTCTCACCTAAATTTATTGGCATATCTTCGATGGCAAATAAGACAAGTGGCACGATAATAAATGAAAACGCTCAGCTTGTTTTGTCTGTATCCAAAATTATCAAGTGAGGTGGGATGCACAATGGTGTTAATTTCGTTGCCCAGTTTGCCTTTGAGTGAATGGAAAATTACATAATCTCCCTGAAAGAACCGCTTAATTACACTTTCCCCCTCCCTAGTTTCAAAACTTGCAACTTTTTATGACCGAAGGGCGGTTGAACCAGTTGGATATCTGCTTCTTGGTTTAATTGGTCGGTTAAATTACAAGCATTAATTAGGCTTTAAATGCATTATTTGTTAATCTTATATTCAACATTGTAAATACTTAGCAAATAAATATGTTTGACTTAATAGTTATTATATTAATCAAAATTATAAAAAATAAGAGTTTAAATCTTATCATTTATAAAATATTTTTAAATAATAAAAATGGTTAAAATTGATTAAAATTGATTTAATAAGCTTGATCAAATTTAATTTAATCGAATTTTGATTGATTGAATGAAAGATCGATTTTTTTCATTTCTCAAATCAGATTGGACAAATCATTAATTCTTTATCTAATCGGTTTGATAATTTGATTTTAATTAAATTTTTTACATTGAAAGATATAAAAATGGACAGCAATAATAAAATCTCAAGTCTTATGTATCAATATCACCCACCAAAGAATTAATTTCTCTGCAATATCCAAACAAATCATCTTTTTCTATTTTTTTTTCTCAAATTCATTTTAACACGCTAATTGAAAAGTTATGAAAAAGAGAACAAATTTAAAAAGGATGCATGGTACTTAAATTTGAATTGTCATAAAGTCTAGATCTGAGGATCTATCATTAGATATTGACTTAAGGGAGTTACCACCAATTTTTTTTATCTAAGTGCGATTGATCACCTAAAGAATCTGTCCTTTCAGGGAACACCTAAGTTTAAGGGTCCCTAAAAGAATAGGTTCAGGTCTACTAACCAGAACAGAGTTCGAGAGTTCGGTTACGTGTGAGGAAGGTTATAGCACCCTCAAAACGTCCATCAAAAGATGGTACCAACTTAAATTCGTGTTATCCAAAAAGCCTTAAAATTTTATCAAGTAATTAATTGTTGGAAATTATCCTCAATTGACTCTAATACTTTTAGCAAAAAATTGAGAAAATTTTCTCACCTCAAGAGTATGCAAGAAAAATTACTGTTTCACTTGCAGAGGCTCCGTCGTCGGATTAATTAAAGAAAAATCAAAATAGAAAAGAAGGAAAGAATGATTGTTCTCGTGTAGGAAAAATTGATACTTTCAACTTTTCCTCAAAAACCTTTTTTTTGAAAATTTATTTTTAAGGAAAATTGATACTTTCAATTTTTCCCTAAAAATATTTTTGGGAAATTTTGATTTTCAAAGAAAATTAATACTGTTAACTTTTCCTCAAAAACCCTTTTTGAAATTTATTTTTAAGGAAAATTGATACTTTCAACTTTTCCCTAAAAATATCTTTTTTGAAAATTTTGATTTTTATTTAAAGAAAATAGAATAATAAAAAAATAAATAAAAATAAAGAATAAAGAAAAGTAAAACAAAAATAAAAATAAAATAAAAATAAAAAGAATATTAAATAAACCTAATTTAATAAATAAAAAAAACAAATAAACAAATAAATGAAAAAAAAAAAACCTGGGGCGGCTCGGATCGCGGCTCGGCTCGGCTCAAGGAAGAGAAAACGGCTCGGAGAAGCGGCTTTGGAGCTCAACTCGCTCGGCTTAGAGGGAGCAGACACGCGCGGGTCAAGAAGCGGGTCAACGCTCGGGTCGGGTCGGATCTCGGCAAAACGCGCGGATCCTCTGAGTTACTTAAGGCCAAAACGACGTCGTTTTGAGAGGGTATAAAAGGCACTTCCCTCTGTTTTTCGGTAGAACGCTCCTCCCCTCTCTCTCTCTTCTTTCTTTTTCCTTTCCGTTCTCTCTAAAAGGCCGAAGAACTCCGATTGAAGATTCACCGGATTCTGGGTTTTGTCGTCGAAATTTGAGTTTTTTCACCGGAAGTTGGCCGGATGATCACCGGTTTCTGGGATTCATCGTCGAAAACTGGGCAGGTCGTCGGAAACTTCAAGGTTGACTGAAATTTTCGTCGAAAAATTCAAACTTCGTCGAAAAATTCACCGAAATATGAAATTTCCAGAAAAAAATCGTCAAAAAAAACTTCAAAAAATTTCTGCTAACTACCAGAACACTTCTAAACTTTTTCTTAGCTCTCTATACGTCCCTATTCTCTTAATCAGTAGCTTTTGCTTACTGTTTTCTGTCTCTTGCATCTGTTCCAGGAGGTCCCTTTTATAGGGATTGATCAAGAGTTTCTAATCAATCCCAATTCCTGTTTCGACGAGGATTCAATCTTTGAATCCAATCTGGACTCTTCAGATTGAATTTTCATTCACAATGGGATTCTTTAACTTTCAATCACAGCCCTAAAAAAAAAATCATAATAATCAGATAATCGAAAAAAAAAATCAGATAAATGAATAAAAATAAAATTAACAGATAATTAATTAAAATAAGATAAATCCAAAAATATTACAAAATAATAATAATATAATAATAATAAATATATAACTATATAAATAAAATACCTATAAATATTAACAAAAAAAATGAAAATAAAAATAAAATAAATAAATAAATAGATAAATAAAGATATACACATATTAATACATAATAATAATAAATAAATAATAAAATACAAAAAATACAAAAAAAATAAAAATAATACAAGATAAAAATTGAATTGGGCTTACCCATTTGAGTCAGGCCCAATTGATCTGGGCCTAAACCCAATTGGGTGTCTACATGAATAATACATGAATAGCATGATAGTAATTTGTTGAGATCAATATGTTTGACGAATCATTCCTTCAATTTCAATCAATGGAGTGGACAAATTATTCATTAATAGAAAAAAAAGATAAAAGATTTGACTGAAAGAACAAACACAATCAAAAATCAAATAGAAAAAATTATAAAAGTCAAGAAATTAGAATTATCAAAAAATTTTTGGAAAATATTAAAAAAAAAATATTCGATTAATCCGTAAATTCTATTTATTTATAAAACTTTTTATTCAAAAGATATAAATAGATATTTTTCTATATATCATAAATATATCATTAATATTCCAAGACCTAATCCACAACTTTTTCTTGAATCAACAAAAAAAATGATTGAGAAATTCATTTACAATAATGAAGCAAATCAAGAAAGAATTAATAAACCAAATAAAAATACAATTCATTTTATTTCAACTATAAAAAATATAAAAAACTCACTTTCGAATATTAGAAATAAAAATGCAAAAGCTTTTTGTGACTTATCCTCCCTCTCACAAGCATATGTATTTTACAAATTATCACAAACCCAAGTTATTAAATTCAAACCTACACTTGGGCAAAAGGATCTAGAAATGGGTTTAAGAGGTGAAGGAAAAGGCTTATCGAAATGGTTTTTTTTTTAGAATTCTTCCAAGATTTAAATTGGTAAAAGTTATTGACTTTTTTTATTGTGAACTAGAAGTACGAGAAGAAATCGACCTCTATTGATGTAAAATATTATTACCTAATTATTAAAACATTTAAACAAATAAAATAAAAGATTAATTATATAATTTGACCTTTGAATTATACTTTTGACACCCCAAAAAAATTTTATGATTAAATTATACTTAATTTTTATTTTCGTTAAGTATTTTTTATTGTTAATCAAAATGTTAATGTGATAAATATTGATCTATAAAACAGTTCCATATGTCATATCTTATTGAATTTTCTTAGCCGTAACAACTTACTACTAATTGAATTAGTACAAGAGCAAAATGTTTAATAAAAAAAAAGTTCAAGAATAAAATTCGGATGTCTAATCCTGAACTTTTTTTTTAATAACTATTAAATCGTAAAAATGATATAATTCAAAAATTAAATCACACCATTAACCTTAAAATAAAATATCTACGAACTATTATTATTCTATTCAAATTTTACTATATATGAAATAGTTATTCTCTCTTTGTTCTATTCCTACAGAGTAATTATTCCATTCTCTTTTATTACATATGCGAATCAAGAGTGCTGTTAAATTTGTCCAAACTACGACATTATATACGAGATGGAAGGAGTAAAATAAATATCAGCTAAGTGGACTTAGCAGTGGTGATATCTTGATTGAAAGATGGAACAATAGCCTTCTTGACAGTTTCTTCTTCGGTCTTGTTGTCATCCTTTACAGCTAGCATGACTAGAAGCACCAGCAATGGATAACTTAGAGTGGTTTGCGACCAATTGACAATCAACTGGGAAAGCAATGGAACCTTGTGCTTATCAACTTGCCAAGCAACCGCTGCTCCTGCGCTTTGCACTCCCTTATGAAATCCAATATATCTGAAATTCTATTGCAGACAGATTAATATTGCTCAAAAAAAGAAGGCATACAAAAACAAGAAGGCATTACCTGCTAAGGGTCTGTGCATCATCAGCCAAGGCTCCTATGATCCAATAAACCAGGGTTTGAAACATGGCATCCAGCAATCCATAGCTGAAGTACAAAAAAAAGGGGCCAGCAAAAGCAGAGTCCTTGAAATCCAACTTCTTAGGTGGTTGATCATGGGAATAAGGAAGTTGATTGGCGAGACCACCACCCCAAATTGCGCTGCCAATCAAAGCGACTACACCAATCCCAACAAAACCCCTCATCTTCCTACTCTGGACACTAAAATACAAGATGCAACCAATCCCAATAGAGCCCAACATCTCTCCGCCCCAATAAAAAACATTGTTTAAGCCTCTAGTCCTCACATTGAAAACAAGACCGTTGACATTATTGAACTGATAGGTGTGGATAAAATTGCTGGCCCAAGCCGCAGGGACAATAAGGAGCATTTTCCAATTAAAAAACAATTTGAGAATCTCGGTTGCTTCTGTGGAGACGCTGGGGTACTTAACATTGGTGCAACGAGTGCCATCATCACGAACAACTTTGTGGGGTGGCAAAATGGCAAATGATAGAAGAGTTCCTGCTGACATGAAACACATGAAGCCAATATAGGTGGCATCATTTACAGAAGCTGCCTCGTGTCTGTGGTAATTTAGAATAAAAGGAATAAGTCCACCAATAACTCCACCCAGGTTGAGATTACTTGAGAATGCTCCAAAATAGAGAGATATAAGTGCCCTTTCGATTTTGTAGAGGGTAAGAAGTCATAATGGCGCCTTAACCAGCCCAAAGAAGGCTTGCACCAATGCCAAGAAGACCACCAGCTGCAATTGGAAAAGCCTGTTGTTGATGATGGTTGTAGTAAAGGAAAGAGCCAGCGTAAAGGATATAAGTGCTGCAGCCAGCAGCAAGAGTGAGACGGGGTCCAAGGACGTTGTAAATGCCACCCCCCAGGATGCCGAATACAGCGAAAGTTGTGTACAGTGCGGTGTTGGCGTTGTTGGCTGCGGTTGGATCGAGTTGGCCTCCTCCTCCCATGCCAACCAGGGCGTTGAACATTCCAGGGCAGCAGAAACATACCAGGCCTATCAGGGTTACTTGGACAAGTGGGGAGTTGTATCTGAATCTTGATTTTGTGGACAATTGGGTGCCTGATTCTTCATCCCCAGCCCCAACTTCGATACCCATTTTTACTTATTGGTCAAAGGATTCAAAAATGCAAGAGGGACAATGAGATATTAGGCAATTTTGGGGCCAGGATTCAGGATTGAACTAGGTACTAGCATAGTCTAGAATTATCATTACTAAAAAAAAAAAAATAGTAAAAGGCAATTTTATTAATCTTGTGTTTTTTTTTTTTTTTGGATATTAAAATATGATACAATCATTATTCCTTAGTCATCGTGATTTAACGACATTAAGAAACAAAGAAAGTAAAATGAAATATATGTTGTTTGCATGTATGATGACATTTTGATGGGCACAGCATACAAGAACTATACATTATTAAGTCCAAAGATTAATTTCACATGCTCTTGTTAAGCATATGGTCGATAGATGCATGTGTTTTGGTTAGAGAATTAGTGGGAATTTAAAAAAAAAAAAAAGGAAATATAAGTTTAAGGGAAGCTGAAACAGAAAGCAAAGATTTTATATTTCATTTTTCAAATTTTCTACTTGGCAGCATTCGACTAATCGGATTCTACTCCTATTCGATAGTCATTTATTAATATCAGAATACTCAACATTAATTAATGTTCGCCGACTCTACACGTTAATAACACAGATAGATTATTAAGTCAGAAGGTAACTCCATAACTATCACGTGACAGTCGGTAGCCTCATTCAAAAGCAAATTTTTTAATCTAGATCAAGATGTCACCAATTGCAAAAATCAATTGAATTCAAGAATAATTTAAATATAATTAATAATTAGTTTTAAGCCTGTGTTATGTATGGATAAGCAAATTATTTTAATTTTAATTTAAATAAAATATTTGAGAGGAGATTAAGGGAAAAGAAGCTCATAAATATGATGTTAAGAAAATGACTGAAATATATGATATTAATTTTTGGATTTTACTCTTTTCATTGAAAATGTAGTATGTATGCTTATCTCTGTATTGATTTCAATTATTGCTGTTTTCTATTACCCATGCTTTGAAACAAAATCTCTTAATTTTTCATTGAAAAAAGAAAAAAAAAAAATATATATATATGTATATAATATTCATGAGATTTGATGGTCTGATCCTTTTCTTGCTTATGCCTTGAAGAACGAATTATAACAAAAAAATTCAAAAATATTGTTAATATAGAAGAACAATCAAGATTAATATAAAAAGGAATTACCAAATCAGTGCATAACAATGGAATATGAAATTTGTGAAGTTAAGTAATTCAATTCACAACTATATATAAAAGAGTTGAGAATAAACAAAAAGTTAAACATATCCTAATTAGTTGATAAAATCTCACCTTACGTGCAAATGTATAATTTTTGTAATATCATGAAACACACTTGAACATATATAGTGAGACTTTGCTAACTCATGGCCATAAAAGTATAAATTAGGTTAAAAAAGTTGGTATGGGAAAATGTTGAAATTGAATATATATTTCTTAATTGATCAATTAATTACTAATTAATCAATTTTAATCCAATTAACATGAATTAATTACATTGGGTTGGACCTAATTGAACTTTTGTGGCTAAAATCCTTAGCCCATATTCTATAAATTATTTTTGGACGCAACACCTATATATATATATATATATATATATATATATCTTGGTCATTGCGGTTAGAATCAACAAATTTTTGACGCTATGGTGAAATAAATTTTAGAAAATTTCAAAGAAATGATATAGCAATAGATCCCTTATGTATCGATTACATATCCAGTGCAGACAATTATTAACATATAAATATATATATATGTGTGTAGGCGCGCACACGTGTGTTATAATTTCTTTATTCTTCAGTTTCGTTGATGCTTGCAAGACTTGGTTGCCATTGGTCAAACTCTGCATGTCTTTTTGGAGACCCTTTTGGATGGCCCTTAGTTCTCTTCCTGGTATGTCGATACCTTGTCTGATTATCAGGTGATATCAAGTTGCTAGATGATCTTGTTTTCTCTCCAGAATCATCACCACCAGGCTTATCATCGCATGTCTTGGCACACGTTATCATGCATGTGAAGCAATTTTTTTCAGAGAAACATGACCCATCTTTCTCTATATCCATATCCTCGGGAACACCTTTTCCTCCATTAGAATCTGTACTGTTTGCATCCGCGCCTTCATCATCCAAATGATCGTTTATGCAGGAATATGGAGTTTTATTCTTGTTCATAAAGAACCAACAAGTACTGGAATTATCACTATCAGGATCTTGTTCCTCGCTTTTCTGGGTTTGGCGGACTGGGGAAGGAGAATACTTGTTGGAGTGCCGTTGAAGCTTCCTGATAGTGCTTACAGGCACAACATAAAATTTTTGGCCAGGCATTAGCACGGTCTCTGGTGCAACAATAGCCCATGGTTGTTGGAAAACATGTGGATGAGCCACCACACATCTTGGGTTCCGACAGATTATCTCAGATGCAAGGATAGGCCTGTCATGGAGCTCGGCATGACCTCCAGGATGAACAATCTTGACAAACATGTTCCTGGTGCTCCTAGTGCAAATCCATTTTGAAAATGCCATATTTTGGAAAAGCTGCAGAAGGAGAAGAGAATGATTATAATTCTAGTGGAGAAGTATTTTAAGGCATGGCTGCTTTTTCGGGATGGTTGAGAATATCCATCAAATTAATATAAACAGCTTTGTATTATTCTTCATTCTTTGCTTCTTGTTTTACTTGATTCATTGATAATATCGTGGCAATGATGTTACATTCAAAGCATCTTGCAATTTTAGTTTGGCCAAGACGCAAATATCTGCCTCGTTTAACGATGACAAAAATGTCATGCCAATAAAGTCTAGCTGGTAATGAGTAGTTCTGTTTTAATTAATTTTGTTTTCTCTTACTTTTTGTCTGCAAAAGCTGAAAGTCTTAAATTTTTTGTAGCCAAGAAGAAGGGCAGGGGTTGAGATCATGAAGCAATGATATTTCATTGAAGGCATCGTGCCCAATCAGGATATACGAATTGTAATCTTAATTTGCAAATACGTAGAGCATTTAAAATACCCTTGGCAATTTCTTTCAGTCATGGAGAGATGTGAAAGAAGAAATAACACAAAAAATTAAGAAGGTGAAAATCAGAAAAAAGTGTTTATTCAGTTGCAGATTCACCTGTGTAACAATCTTAAACTCTTTGTTTAACTTTTAGATAGAAATGATTAAATGTAAATATATATATAAGGACAGAGTTATACAAGATGCAATGAGACTTGAACTACAATTGATATAAAAAAATTTAAAACGTTTTTGTTGATCAAATTTATTTGTTGTTGAGACTAATGTTAATTTTATAGAGAGTATTTTCAGTAACACATAAATATTGTAAAAACTCGTCTACATAATCTAATGAAAGGTTAATAGTTAAAAAATAACTTAATTGCGTATATTGAAAAGAATTTTATATTAAAAAATATTGATAACAAATCTATTGTATAACATTTTCAAAATAAAAATCGCATCAAAGACAATTGTAAAATTTTAAAAATTGGATATAAAAGTTTTAGGTTTTTTAATATTATTAAACTATTATTCTTGTAATCGTTTTTTATAATATAGTATCTTCAAACTAAGCTCACTAAGTAAATTTTTTG
The DNA here is from genome assembly GCF_047325235.1 of Durio zibethinus. Lineage (NCBI taxonomy): Eukaryota > Viridiplantae > Streptophyta > Magnoliopsida > Malvales > Malvaceae > Durio > Durio zibethinus. The sequence goes on from NC_143187.1 coordinate 1,310,148, forward strand.
ACCCCACCACTACATATATTCATAGATGGATATCGATATGCACAAAAAATACTCTATATATATATTAATGTTTTTGTCTGCAGTGTAATCAACAATGGCTGAACCTGAAATCATTCATCAGGCCAATATCGACCATCGAAAACTTCAAGCAACTTGGCATTGCTTTATTAGACAATCTAGACCGTATGAAGTTTACTGCTTGACCCATATAGAATTAAGCCATAAGGAAGGTAAACACAAGGGTCAGATTCTAGCTTTAGCACAACCCCATTGGTTTTATACTTTTGCTTTCATTTTCTCCCCTTCTTTGCGCCAAGGGGATCGATGAAGTGATTCTATAGAAGAAAATGTCATTTTTTTTTATTCTAACAGTGATTAAATGTCATATACAAAGCGGATAGGAGTGATTAGAGGTAACAATCGGATAAAGTTGAAACGGATTCAAATTAACATCATTTGGGATTTCGATTTTAACGAGTTCATTCATTTTTGACCAATTTAGATTTTATATGAAATGTAACATTTTCAAGTCAACATAAATTTCAAATTCTAATTGTTTTGATCTTTTATTAATGAGATATATGCAGAGAATGCTTTGTTGTGTTCATGCACTTGGGCAAAATAAGTGCACATGTTCTTGCAATTAGAGGAGATAATGCAACCAAGAGAACAATAACGGAGGCAGATGTAGGGACTCGTTAGTCATTATTGAGTTTCAAAGCCAGACCATGGTCCCATAAACATACAACCTATTTTATTAGATATTAATGGCACAACACCAAAAGGAGCGTTCACTCTTCATCTGAAATTGGATTTGAATCTTTTGTCTGAAAAAATAATGGATGGATCATGAATTCTTTACCTGTCTTTGCTGACCTGAAAGTAAAAATAAGGGAACCCTTGAAGAATCAAATGAAAATTTGGCCACAAAAAAATAAGTATCAAATCAGATAGACAGAGTTTACCAACTATTAGGGTATTAAATTCATGAGTCATGTAATGAGACTCGATGAACTTTAGGAATAAAAGGATGAACCAGACAACATCAACCTCAAGCCTTCATGCATACAGTTAAAGCATGCTTCAAGCTAGATGCTTTTAGTTATCAGCTTCATCACAGTAATGATAGTATAACTTTACTAAACAAAGTGTCGTCCTTGACATGTCTATAAGTACAAAGTTGTAAGAGGATAATGCTTGCAATTTGCATCAGCTTCGATTGATAGTAATAAGATTTAATTAATTTAGATATTACATCGAGAATTTCATGTTCTAATCTCTTTTTTTTTCCCCTCTCATGAGTACAATGATCACAATACTACAGATCAGGGAGGATAACCTTCTTAGTGAAGTCAGAAGTGGCTCTATGATAGGAGTTGCGTTAAAGCACCACCAATGCATAATTGAATTGCTGCAGTTCCCCAGAGGAAAAGTTCATGTGGAAATGAATGAGCAGCACATAAGAGAGGAGGCTATCAATGCAATCTTGTAGCAAAGAAGATCAGATGCAAGTCAATGTGAGGACATCACCATCCAAGTTCCGATTTGTATAACCAGTGCAAAAGAGGGGCAAGAGAAGAGGGACGGACTATGTAACTCTTAATGAACCTCCAAGTTCCATAGGTACAAGAGGGATGAGGGAGTGCAGGACATCAGTTATAAGTGGCCTATAACTTGGTTCAGGTTGTATGCACAGCACAGCAACAGCAGCAACCTATATACAATTCAAATTTAAAACATTAACAAGGGCTAACGACGATACAAATAAAATATTTTTTTATGTACCTGATATAGGTGCTTTAAATCCATTGTGTCTTTTATTACTGGATCCACTATGTTTGGAAGCTTCGATCTGTCAGTAAGCTGGGGCATAGCCTGTCAAAATTGCATATAAACTAAGTTCAAGATACAATTAAACGATAACTGGACCTCCTTGAGGTAAATACTAGGGTCGAAAGAGCTTACCCATGTGACAAGAGATTGGCACTGAGTTGATGACATTTTCTCCAGTGGTTTCTTTCCAATTAGCAGCTCCAAAAGGACGACTCCAAAAGCATATACATCACTTTTATCAGTCAATTTTCCTGAGAAAAGCAATGCTGTCACTGCTCAAATCAAAACTGAGACTAAACTTGGTGCTAAGAAATCTCTTAAGACAATTATCACTTGGTTGAGGCAGGGGAGGGGGAACAATTATATTTAACTGAGAGGTTTTCCCAGCAGGTAGGAACATAATGTCTCTTTCATCTCTCGGGAGATCTGCATTTGCTCAAGCTCTTCATGAATCCCATTCAATGTCACTGACACTTGACTATAAGAATACCACCCTGATTGGCAAGTTGCAGTCACATGAATTTAGTTTTAGCAGACACTTGCTAAAAAAGTGTTCTTCTGCAACAACATTCCAGCGAAGACAGATATGCTATGAAAATCAAACAGCCAACTCTATGGCTTATTCCTTTTTTTTTTTTTTTTTTCTGGTAAGTAACTCTATGGTTTATTCAAATGATATGTTCCATTTTTCTGATAAGTAACTCTATGGGTTGTTCAAATGATATGTTCCATTTAATATTACTCCAGAAAGATAAAGAGGCCACAGGTAAAGTCAAAGGCAACTAGCAAGTAACTCTATGGGTTATTCAAATGACAAGTTCCATTTAATATTACTCCAGAAAGATAAAGAGGCCACAGGTAAAGTCAAAGGCAACTAGCCAACAACATAAAATAAAATCATAGGGTACAATGGCAAAGACTTTGGTGTCTTGAGGAAAGTACCAGAAGAAAAATATTCAAGAAGCTAAAAGAGAAATATACATCCTCATTTAAGAATGTTATTTTGTGAAAAGATAAATAACACAAGATAATGCATTGGATCTCATTCCGACTTTCTTATGTATTAACTATAAAGAACTTTGGCTTACCCTCTAAGAGGTACTCTGGAGCTACGTAGCCTAATGTTCCTGACAACTTTATGTTTTTGTTTTGGGATCCAGTAGCCACAGCAAGGCCAAAGTCTGACAGCTGAATCAAGGAAAGATTGTTAAGGGAACCATTTTACATTTCGACAAAGCTACATAAAGACAAGAAAGTTCATTAACCATAGTGTCATACATAATGTTACCTTTGCATTGAACTTGGAATCCAGAAGAATGTTAGATGACTTTATATCTCGATGGACAACAGGTGGATTGCAGTGCTCATGAAGATATTCTAATGCTCTATCAGAGATCAATGACAACATTTAGAAACATGTTAACAACAAATGAGCAATAAAACAGATGAAGAGATTAGAACATAATTAGCTATGGAATTCACCTTGCAATATCAATTGCAATTTTCATTCGTAAATTCCAGGTTAAAGCTGATCCTTGAGTAGGGCCTATAATGTCCAAAATTAAATCAATAAATTAGATCAAAAGAGAAATTTTAGCATCTTCCTCTGACTTTCACTATTCTTTGTTACTTTGGAATGAAGAAAAAGAGTTTATACCATGCAATTGGCTCTCCAAAGAACCATTTTGCATCATTTCATATACAAGAAATCTTGTTTCACCATGGATACAGTAACCCAATAGCGAAACTATATTCTGATGCTGGATTTTGACCAACCACTCCATCTCATTCTGCACATGGAATGAATATTAAGCAAAGAAACCCAAGGAGGATATAAACCCGAAAGACTAGATATCCAAATCAATTTCAGTCATGCACAAAATATTACCTCAAATTCTCTTTCAGTATCTTGTCCTCCACCATCTAATTTTTTCACAGCAGCAAGAAATTTCTCGTCAAAACGAGCTTTGTAGACACGTCCACGACCACCTTCACCCAAGACATTACTTTCCCGGAAATTGTTTGTTGCAGCTTCCAATAACTGATACTCAATAACAACAGCTACTGAACCCTTTTTGCCAGCCATCCATAAGGAATTAAACCGATCCACAATTGGACTCAATGAAATTGCTTTTGTAGGTTCTCCAGATCGCATATTAAAAGCAAAAATAAACAACAAGTTTCGAATCAGCAGACAAAAAGCATAACCAAGCATACTTTTTGTTCTCCAAAAGAAAACTGGAAACCAAAACAAAGGTGACTCAGTGAGACAAAAAGATACCCAAGTTGTGTTTGCTTTTGCCATTGGAATTCTTCAAGATTTTCTGTCTACGGATCCAGAAACATAACAAAAGGAGCAATATTCCACCAAGGAGAGTGGTGGCAACAATCAAAGCTATAAGAATTCTCTTGTTTAAATCCTGGTGCTGCACTACTCTAACCACAGCAACTCCTGCTTTATCATTAACATGGTTAAGGTTATAGTCATATACTGACTTATAAAACAAGTTTTTTGTTTGCAGAGGAAACTATGTTAATTTAAAAAAAAAAAGAAAACACAGAAATTGAGCACAAAAATCTTGATTTGACAAACAGCTCTCATTTTGATCTAAAAATCAGAAGCCGCTGTTAGAAAATTAAGGGAAAACTCAAACATTTTTATTATTTTAGTTTATTGAAGAAAACGAACAAATTGTTGGTTTCTAAGCCAAATAAGTTAAATTTGGCCACTTTAATGGAGCTAACAATTATCCTTAACATCCCAAGTACTGAAATGGTCATATTCCTATGAAAACAGTGCACAAAATGTGCCAAATTGCAAAGTACCCGGAAACAAGAGAAAAGCATAATAATACTAAAGTGATGCTAAAATACAGACCATTTGAGCAACTAAAGCAAGGAAACAAAACAAACCCATTTAAGAGAAATGAAGAACAGATTCAGAACCACCAAAGGCCCAAAAAAATGTAGAGTTGAAATACCTGGAGAAACAGCTTCCATTTCTGAAGAAAACTGAGAAATGGGGTTTTGTTTAGAAAGAAAAACGGAAGCAGAAATAGGGTAAACAGTTGACTCTGGTCTGGCAAGAAATGTAAGTGACAACAAAGAGAAGGTACATGCCCACATGGGAAGTAACAGAAAGAGAAGATTCATATCTCCTAAGATAAAAGACAAGGAGAGAGTTTTTTAAGATGCAGGGACTAAATCTAATACAAGTGAAACTTCATTTCCTGTTCAAAGATATTGCTGTTTCACTTTTGAATCTATCTATAAACTCAACTTTACAAATAAAAAAAAATGTAAGCTGATGGAGACAAAGTGCTATTGTACAGTATGTTGCAATGAAACCAAGAAAAAGAAAGGAGAGCCTTTTTTTTTTTTTTTTTTAATTTTATCGATTTTAATCTGTTTATTTTTGTGCGTGGGGAGAAATGGACATGGTGGATCATGTGTGGCAGTTAGGAAAAGAGAAAGTTCATTAAGTTTTATGGGTTTGCTTTTGAGTTAAAAGACAGTTGGGGATGTGGACAGTGGCAGGAAGGAAGGAAAGGACATTGGCTGATACGTTGCCCATTTTTCAGCTACATTCCTGGAAACTGCTTTTAGTATTTTTGCCTTGGCTTGCCTACAAAACATTTCACTTGTTATTGTTAAGACTAGTAAATAGGTACCTAGCTTCTGTAGGATTGCATGATTACAAAACGAATTAGTATTTTCTTTGTCTTTATTTTACTTGATCTAAATGACTTACATCAATGACTCTGTAGATATTGATTAAAAAATTTTATTTTATATATTATTTTTGTAAATTTTAATTTTATAAATAAAATTAAGAGATTAACATATATTATATTTTTTAATTATTTTTTATTTTTTAATATATTTAAAGGTATATATCATCCTTTTATTTATTCTTTTAAAATTTATCTTCTTTATTAATTTTTTATATATTTCATTCACTTAATAGGTATGCATATGTTAGTTGTGCTGGTGTCACTTAACATGTGACACCAAAGTTAATAAAACTAGTTATTAATAGTAATTTGATTCTATTTTTAATCTAGATAAATATTAGATAGTTTATAAAATGTCAAAAAAAAATTGAATTTGAAAAGTGATTAAAAAGTTAAGACTATTAAAAAAAGATTTAAAGACAAAGAAAACAAGGACAGTTTTTCTTTTTCCTAGAAGAAAGTTTTAAAACGCATCCATAATAAGAAGGATTCAATTTTGTTTTTCTAATGAATCTATTTTCACAAAATAAACTTTAATAGCTAGTGGTGAATGCATAGATAGACATCTAAATAAATATATATCCACAAATAAATTTGGAATAAGAATATAAATATACAAATAAATATGCACATAAATAATCATACAAATAGATAAATAGATAAACAAACAAATAGATATATCAATAAATAAATAGATAAATGAAATAAGCTAATATATCATTAATTTACTTTGAATAGTTTTACCAAATAAATATGTTATGTGTGTCATATCTCTATCTAAAAAATGTTCAGATATTTTTATTAAATCATTATATTATATCACAAAAAAAAAATTATATTTGAATGCAAAAAGTAAAATATTACTCCTTTAGTCCCAAACAGTAATAATTTTCCATAATGTTTTTTTGAATTGTTTTGGTATTAAAAATTGTTAAACATCAATATTACTTTAAATTATAAAATGAGATAAGTTTTCTCTAATTTATTTTATTGAGGTTGATTAAAAAGAAGTATTTGGTACTAGAAGAGAATAAAAACTATCGTTATTACTCAACTGATCAATTTAAAATCATTTAGAGGTAGTGGTTCTTCCACATTAGGTCGTAATTGAATTGGCAATTCAATGTTTCACCAAAATTTCAGAGGACCCTATATTTAAAGCTCAATGGATTCCTACATTTCTCCTTATTAATAATTAATTTCTGGTTAGGGGTGTGTTTGTCAATATTCATAAGGGGATGATGGAATAATGGATAAGATCTTTTCATCCAAAGTATATATGTGGCGTTTTGGATTGAGAAAAAGTGGAGAGAATTGGTAAGGAGAGATAACTAAAATGGAGAAATTTTGTATTTTGGTAGTAAATTTAGGGCTTAAGAATAATAAAAAAAAACCCTTTAAACAAAAATTAAATAATTATTTAAACCCTTATTATTTTATTATAATTAATCTCAAATATTTATTTTTATTTAATTGAGTTCTTAAATATCTATTTTTACCTAATCAAACTCTTAACATTTATTTTTACTTAATTGAACTCTCAATTAGATGGAAATGAACCTTCAAATATTTATTTGTATTTAATTGAATCTTTAAACATCTATTTTCATCCAATTAAACTCTTAAACATCTATTTTTACCTAATTGAGCCCTTGTTAGATGGAAAAGAGTGTTGATAGTTAACCAATTTTCGTCTAATAATGACTTAATTAATGAAAATAGATATTTAACAACTTAATTAATTGTAATAAAATGATAAAGACTTGATAATTATTTAATTTTAGTTTAGGAATTTTTTTTATACTTATGCCTAAATTTAGCAAAAAAGTTGTATGAAGAAAAGTCAAATCCTCATTTACATTTTCTAAAAGGACGCTTATGGCAATTGGGAGGTATGAGAAAGAAATTTTAAAGAAAATTATATTTTTTATATTAAAAATTGTTAGCGGTTGAATCATAATTATGGAAAGTCTAAATTAAGAGATTAAAAAAAAATTAAATTAAGAGTTAAATATTTTATCGATATATCACCCTACTGTTAGCAAATAAGTAATATTATTTTTTTCTTTAAATTAAATGAAAGAAATTAAATTTGAGGTCTAATTTCCCTCAATTCTTTCATTTCTATTATATTCTTTTCATTTTTTCTCATGCTGTTCAGCCAAAGACACTGGTAAGTTTATACCCTTAAGATTTTCTCATCAATAGATTTTTGGGATCCATCGTTTCCCATTAGCTAGAATATAAAGCTTTATGTATGAAATTTTCAAACAAAATGATGGAAGAAAATAAAAATATGATGGAATAGAATGAATAAAAATGTACAACTCATTGTTTTATTGGTTAAAATAAAACTATATAGTAGGTTATTTGGTTTATATATATATATTAATTTTGTAATTTCCTTTTATTTTTTTGTTTTTTTACTTTTTAAAAATTAGCTAACGTTTTGGTTTTTGTGCTAGAGAGAGAGAGAGAGAGAGAGAGAGAGAGAGAGAGAGAGAGAGAAGCAATAAATGAATCAAAGAAATGGATTTTTTTTTCATATTTATAATTTTTTTCATAATTAATTTCCTTCAATTATTCTCATACTTTTGGATAACAATTACGTTTATTATTATTATTATTATTATTGGTATTATTATATATATATATATTTATCTTTCTAAACCTGTTAATTCGTTTTCTTTGTATTTGTTAAGATGCACATGCAACTGATCAATGTCATCGCCAGCAAATTTAAAGTGGTTATGGCAAAAGCACGTACATCAAGCCAATCATCACACTTTGATAGTGACAATACAATCAAATTTAAACCTAAAACAACTACCTCAAGACCAACACCGCCAACACAGAAGACAATGGGAAATATCTTTAAAGCAACTCTCAACACTTTTTCACCAAAACAAAACAAAAGAAAATATTATGAAGATAATTTAAGCTTCTCTACTTTTTTTCTAAACACGTCCATGGGATGGATTGGATCGATCAGGCATGGTTGATCATTAATGAAAAGTTTTAATTTTAAATATATCTTAAATGGTATGGTTATCCAACCAACCTCTCTTCTAAAATTTAAAAATTTTATTAACAATAAATGAAATAATTTCTCATAAATAAATTCATAGGAGGGAAAATAATTTATGAAACAGGTGCATAAGCAGTGTGTAGTCATTACCATTGGCTTGAGAAAGTGACATAAACTAAAGCCAAAATTAGCACCCATTTCCTCATCTCAAGGTCATTGACTATAAGTAAATATATTGTGTTTGAACCATACATCATTACTCTTCGATCGGCTGGGAATTTAATACCCTTTTAAATTTCTTCGCAGGAAAGCAATTGCAACCTCAATTAATGCTGGAAATTAAATATTGGCCTCCCCTTAGTTAATGTCATGTGAAGCGGCGTTAATAAATAATAATTTTTATATTATAAAATCTTCTTGACACTGAAATTTTCACTTACCAATTTACATATAACAAAAGTTAAAATGTATAAAATGATTAAAAACCAACATAAATTAATCAATTGAATCCATTAGTAGTTTAAAAAAAAAAACAGTCTTAAATTGATTGAAAAATTAACATTTGGTAAAACTAGTTTTTTTAAATAAAAAAACGACTTGATCAATTAAACCATCTAATAATAATAAATTTTTAAAATGATTATATATTCGTGATTTATTTTATTATTTTTAGAGTGCACTTAAATGTTAAAATTGAAATTTTTGTTCATGTCTTCAAACTCCGAACATTGTTTTTCCTTATCGTTGTTTGTTAAATTAAATCAAGTTCTCCTTTCAATTGAGGATTCCATTAAAATTTGATTTCAGTTGGACTCCACGATTAGAGATCGAAAGCCATCCGGAAAGAAGCAGGAAAAAATGGTAAAGAACATGAAAATTAAATGAAAAAAAATTTGAAAGAATTGCTCAGGGAAGAAAATGGCATTTTTTTTTTGTCAGAAAATATTCACCTGATGTAACTATGGGTAACGGATTTTGACATTTGGAAACCAGAGAGCAACTTGTCAGACTAAACTCTACGATTACCAATCTGATATGGGTGTCTTGTCTTTTCTTTACTACTATTTATATTATTTCGCTTTCTATGCCTTTTGCTTTTCAGAATGTTGATGCAAAAATACTTATATTTTAGCTTATATTCGAGATTGAATTAATTCCAACCCGTTATCAATTTTTTTTTTGTCAGAGCCGCTTAACATTGTTAAAAAGTGTTGTTTTTATTATTAGAAAAAAAAAAGAGATTTAAATTTAATTTTTTAATGAGATATATGCATGAATTATTATGTTAAATGGTATTTTTAATTGAAAGAATTAATTTTTTTATAAAAATATTATAATTTGAGATATAAATTTTAAATTTATTAGATGTTATATTTTATGAGTAAGTATATCAATTAATTGAATTATAAAAAAGTAAATTTGGATTAAATGCACAATCTTGAATGCAAAGGAGATACCATGAGAATTGGAAAATTTAGAATGTGGGCATGGAAAATTTCAGAACCGACAAACGATTTGGTAGATTACAGTCTCAAACAACTCCAAGAAATTGAAAAGGATCAGCACAAAGAGGAGGGCCCAAACTATAACCAGTCATATGTACCAAACAAATTGAGATGAAGTTTAAAAACCAAATAATACAATGCATTTGTGTCAACAATTAAAAAACAAAAATCCCAACATCAAAAACCACACAAAACATTAAAAAAAAAAAAAAAAACTCCAATGTTCAAAGTTCAAGTACTGTCACGACGGTCATATTTCCTTTTTGCAGGAAGGCCAGCATATGGCAACCACTACCACAAGTGGACGTGGTTTATTTGATTATTTCCAGTTTCCTCAAAATCCATTTCCAACATCATTAATTCACAGCTCAATCACATTTGCAGCCACGAAGAATATCCATCAGAAAAAAGAACCTAAAAGAATTGAGAAAAGTGGAAACCAACTAAAACCCAAAAACTTTGTAAAGGATTCTTGGGTGAGTTTTGAGTATGAGAGGTTTTAGAGGCTTAAGTGGTCAAAGTGAGAAAGAATGTTGTCAGCTAGAGGGATATAAGAAAGAAAAGAGAGGAACAGAAGGAGGAGGAGGCTACCAGCGGCAAAAACCACAGGCAACGGCGACTAAGGGGGGGTGAGAGAGAGAGGGAGAAGGGCAGGTGGAGTTTTGAAGAGTGAAGAGAAGAAGAACAAAGAAAAAAAGAAGGGAAGAAGAGGGCTACCTTCTATTCATAAAACTCAACCCTATGTCCAAAAGTTTGAGGGAGGGACGCTCATACCCAACAATTAAAAAGAATTTCTTGTAAAAAGTCATTGAGGTATATATTTTCTACTTCTCTTCGTATTCATTAATTCTGTGCTTTCTTTATTATTATATTTTGCAATAAAAATATATATATATATATATATTTATAAAAGATAACAAAAAAGCAAAGGGTGACAAATTGAAAATCTTCCAGAGGAAAGAAATTTTGTTACAAAATTAAAGCAATAATCTCTAAGATAAATTGTTGAGATGAGGGTTGTTTTTCCTCCACCAAACCGTTAAGAGAGTTTAAACTTGCACATCTGATGGAGTCATTAATTTTATGGGTCAATTGGATCCGGTCGAATTGATTCTCAATAGATGAAACGTCTTTTTTTAAAATTAATTTTTATGATCATATTTTCCTTTGTAATAGTAGTAAACATGTTAAATATTGATTTCTTATCATATAATTAAAGGATTTTAAAGATTCTACTTAAATGGGTAGAATTTAAAAAGAGAATTTGAGCCTTTCAAAAAATTTTATTCAAATTCTATGAATTTTGATGATTTTTATTTTTATTTTATCAAACAAAATAAAATTTTTTAAAATTTTAAAAAACTCTCTATAAATAAAATTCCTCCTTGAAATTCCTTATCCAAACGCATATTTCATGTTTTGTAATATTGTAAAGACAAGACTTAGGTTAGAAATAGAATGATGACATGGAATTTCACTTCATATCTCTCTTCACCCTTCATGATTGTGAAATAAAAACTGTGAAACCACTTTTCTGCTTCTTCAAAGTTTATTTAAATTGTACAAATAAAATTTTTCATGTAATATTTTTTCACTGTTAATTTTTGTTAAAAAGTTATCACAGTGGTAAAATTCAACGTAATTAAAGTACTATGAAAAAAAAATTCAACATTGAGCTATATATGGTAGAAAATCTTGTATTTATGCCTAATTAATTAAATGAATGTTTCAAATTTCAAGTCAATTCTAATTGGCCAAATAATAATTCCTTTTCAATGACCAAATAATTAAATGAATGTAATCGTTAATTACCAAATTATGAAATTATATATATTTACATTTATAATGGTATCTTTTAGAAAGGATAAGTACTTGTTTCAGTTTTCTATCAGTAGTAATTAACCCTCAAATTAATAATAAATTTGTCAAGGAGTAATTATAGGTCCAAATATTGCTAGAAAAGGAAAGAACAAACCAAAATCAATCTCCGACAATCAAATATTTATCTTAATTACATCATTCTACTTATATGTGGTATGTTCACTTATAAAAAGAAAGCACTATATATATAATATGGTACGTTAAATTACATTGGAAATATTGGATATTCCCAAATTATATTTTATTGATATGATTTACATATCAAAGATTTAACTTAATTGCAGCATCTTATGTATAAATATTAACCCACACACATCCTTTTTTTCTCACATAAGAGTTAAATCACTTGATCACTCTAGCAACAACAAGAATATGGCATCACCAAAGCTTCAAGTCGTGGCCTTTCTCTTTCTCTCGATTTTCTTCTTTGCCCAACTGGATGGTATTCATTTTCTTTTCATATATATATATATATATCTCTAGCTTTTGTATATTAAGTTTTTTTTTTCTTTTCTGAATGAACATTTTGATGTGTTTGATGCAGGGATTGGTGCCTCATCTAGTACTGTTAACTGTGATATAGTAAAGGGCTCGGTATGCAGTGTTGTTTCGGATTGTATTAAGCCATGTGAAAGCATTGGTCATACTGCTTCTTCTGCTAACTGTATCCCTAGCCCTAATTTGGGCGAAAGTCTTACCTGTTGTTGCAGCATTCTGTAATAATCTTATAGTTTTCACTTCTATTGAATAAAGAGCTATTAGATCTTGCTACTTTTTTTTCACTCTTTATTTTTTGATAATAAGATCATATAGTCTCTGAACTTTTTCAAGATATGCACTTAAGGTTGAGTTTTTATTCGGTTCAAGTACAATATAAGATTAATTATATATATATATATCTATATTTTAATAGCCTATGTGACAATTTCTAACTTTGATGGTAGAGTTTTAAAATTACATTAACATGACAATTTTTAACTTTAATGGTAAAGTTTTTAAATTTCATTAACAATATGAGATATATATATATATATATATATATATAAAGAGAGAGAGAGAGAGAGCTGATATCCAGGCAATAGTCATTTATATGTATCATGTCTTATTCAGTATTCAATGGTAGTGCAAGAGAAATTTACTACTACTGCTACATATACTGAGGAGTGGCAACTGGAATGACCTAGAGATCTAGCTATGGCTATGCCCTATCGCCTGCCATTGCATTGAAGATCCAATTGACTCCCTCGTCAAATGTGGCACTTAGAACTAGGCATGTCCACGGTATAGATGAAGCCGCCCGCCCCTTTCAACCCTTAACTGTGAATGTTATTATTCGCGTATTAAAGCATTAAATCTTAATATTTTTTAATTTAATAAAAATAATATATTAAATATAAAAATTTTTAAATAATATATCTTTTGAAAAAAATTTTAAATAATATTTCAATTATCCTTGATAATTAAATATATCTGCCCTAACTTATATTGATTAATTAGAAATTGAAAAGGAAAAAGGCATTCTTTGCATTTAAATTTAAAATTAAAACACTACTGTAGGTAAAGATATAAAAAAGGGGTTTTCTAGTTGCATTACATTTAAAATTAAAACCGATTTGTTAGAGTATGTAATGTTAACGTTTTTATATTTCAATGACCTCTTTTTTCATGTTTGCTGTAAGATTAGAGTATTCTGTTTACTACTTTTTAACGTGAATCGAATGATTTAAAACTTGTCTTGATATTACTTATCACGTGATTATTATTTTCTCTTCTCAAAATCGATTTATCAAGATGTGCAACATCAACGTTTTTATATCCGATGTGAGATTTAATTATCATATCTATTTTACTTGAAGCGCTTGATGTGAAAGATGTACGTGCTTATATGTTTGTAAAAGAAATTATTCTTTTTGTCCCAATTGTATGTGACTGTTTGTTATATTTTGCATGTACGTGTGTGGGAAAGAGAGTATATCCAAATCTATTGAAACTCGTAAATGTTAGCTGCAGGCCTTGCTTGAATCTTACCTCCTCTGCATGCATGTATTTACTCCAAATTAATGCACCGTGAAGGTTCGTGGTCGATAATCTCAACTTCAGAAGGGGCAGGCCTTCGGCATCTTCTTCTGTTACCGGGGCTGATGTTGTGCCCAGTTGGCATCTGGGCTGGATGAGTTTGCCTGATTGTAAGGGTATTTTGGGAAAGTGCGGGGTCCAGTTGACTGAGGAGTCTTTGGTTTATTTGGGTTCAAGAGCCGAAGAGGGTGTTGTTTATTGGGCTATTGATGTTTCTGAGGAAGGTGGATTGGTTCCTGAATTGAGTTGCAGATAGTTGTGCTTTGTGGAGCTGATGGTGGCCACTGATTGGGCTGATTCTTTGGCTATGGGTGAATTGGCTATTGCTGGTCATGTAAGTGAGAGAAGCCGTGATTTTAGATTCATAATTGGATCATGTTTTGTGTTCTTAATTTTTGTTTTTGCCCTTGATTCTTCATTGTTATTAAAAAGATTCTTGATATTTTAAATGAACAGAGGCAGTTGAAATACTATCCAGTTGGCATTGCTAAGTTTTGCATACTGTTTGTCATTTTTTGCATCTTTTCTTTAGCTAGAGTTTTATTATTACATGCTTATTACATTTGATCAGGCACGGGCATTGCTTCAATGGCATAATCTATCACGATTTTGTGGACATTGCGGAGAGAAAACAGTTCCCAAGGAAGCTGGGAGAAGGAAACAATGCTCCAATGAGTTATGCAAAAAGTCCATTTACCCTCGTGTTAATCCAGTAAAGCATTTCCCTTATTTTCTACAATTGAGGTTTGAACTTTGAACTTTTAATATAGTGGATTTGTAGGGTGTCTCTTTGATCTCTCTAACTAATGTTTCTTGAAAATAGGTTGTCATTATGTTGGTCATTGATAGAGAAAATGATCGAGCACTTTTAAGTAGACAATCCAGATTTGTACCTCGAATGTGGACTTGCTTAGTTGGATTCATAGAGGTAGAACTTCAAACCTTAATCAGGTTTTACCTGTTATTTGTAAGATTAAAGAATATCTTAAATATGAAAAAGAAGCAATCTGACCTTTATTTCTGCGATTTCATTGTTTGATATCTTCTATTGTCCTTAGCCAGGGGAAAGCTTGGAAGAAGCAGTGAGAAGAGAAACGTATGAAGAGACCAGTATTGAATTTGGCGAAGTTGTCTCTCATAGTTCTCAGCCATGGCCTGGTATTATTCAGCAAGATTGTTTAGATGAATAACATGTTTTGCTATGTTGTGCTGTTGTTTATATTCGATTTGTTTTTAAACTGTCAAGGGAGATACAGTAATACTTAATAGGAAACTTATAAGCTGATGGTAGTTTAGACTTAAATTGTCCAGCCAGATACTACTACTAAGAGTGGTTAGCTAATATTCTGTACATATTTTTTTAATCAGTATGCTGCTGTGGGTCATGATGCTTGTGTTCCCCTTCTTTTCACTTTTTGCTTTTTGTTTTTCCAGCATTCCAATATACTTGAGTACTGGATTCTGGCCCATTATTTGGAAATTAGAAACAGAAAATCTGGTTTGAAATGGTCATAGAAAATTTTTTATTTTGTATTTTCTTTCTGGTAGCTTCTTATTATTTTTATAAAGCCTTGTATTATTTTCCTTTTTTTAATTGCTTGCAACATGTCTGCAGTCTGCACAATGTTTATGCATCCCCCCCCCCCCCCCCACCCCTTTTTATTTAAGCATATTTACGCCTGCTACTTTTTAAAATTACTAATCTGACTTGTTGTCAGTTGGTCCGAGTAGCATACCATGCCAATTGATGGTCGGGTTCTTTGCATATGCAAGATCTCTTGAAATAAATGTGGATAAGGAAGAATTAGAAGCTACTTAAACATTCAGAAATGTGATGTCATTTACAATTTTCTTTTCTGGTTGCTTTATTCTTTGAGAACACAATTTCAGTCCTTTTGCTACGTAATTCTTCTTTTTTTTTTTTCTTCACTCGAGGAAAACTAATTAGTCATTACATCTGTTCTGTGTAAACCATGCGTAATACATAGAAAACAAAATTTTCAGTCTTTTTTTTTTTATGTAATTCTTCTGTTCTTTTTTCTTCACTCCTGGAAAATTAAGTAGTCAATGCACCTGTGCTGTGTAGGTTAGACTTTTGCCATCCTGAATCCTAATTATCACTGTAGAAAGCATAGTGTTTTTATAGTGCTGTTAATGGTTTTTCAATGGGGCTCTGTTTAAAAAAAAAAACTGTCTTAATGGTTAATACATAGGACATACGGAGAGTGGAAACAGTTTGAAAACTCAATTCTAGAGGAAGCAACTCTATGACACATTGGATTCAGTAATCATTATGAAGGATATGGATTTCAATAATTTGCAATAGTCATGTGGGTTTGATGACAGGTTATAAAGAAGGCTTTTGCTCTGTCGGATGACCTGGTGCAGAAAATCTTGAAAAGCAATAGTTTCCATACATTTTGTACTTATTCATTCGGGTTTGAAATAGTAACAATGGTGACACTGTTATGTTTGTCTAGATGCTCAGTGGCACAGTAGAGAAGATGTGAGGAAAGCATTGGCATTTGTTGAATACAAGAAGGCACAATGAAGAGCGGCGGCTAAAGTAGATCAGATTTGCAAGGGCGTTAAGAAGGGGCAGAGTTTGTCAGCAGATTTTATTCTGGAAAGTGGGAAGCTTGCTCCCATGTTTATTCGAGGGCCATTTGCAATCGCGCATCACCTCATCTCTGCCTGGGTTAATCACCATCCACCAACTGGTGCTGAAGCTGAGTTGAAACAGCACAGCAGTTTCATTTCAAAGCTCTAGCATTCTCATTGTTTTCCAATGGCTGCAGCAGATCCTTTGTGCTTGTTCCAATGCGTTTCGTCCTCATTTTAAGGGAAAGTTTGTCCTTTTTCCTTTCCAAGGATTCTTCGGAACACCAGAAATTCTGCCATCGTAAATTAGAAAGATATCAATAATCTTTCAAAATGAATGAAAGCAGTACCCCATTTTATTTGAGGATATTGCTTTCTGTTAAGTTTACCATTTTGTTTGAGTAATCGACATTTGGATTCAATGCTCAACATAGATTCATTACACTTCCTACCATTCAAATCTCATTGAAGGCCAGGCCGGGTCCTGAGCTTAAAAATTCTTGCACACAGGCCTGAAGGGTTGCTCAATTCATGGACATGTCTAGTAACCGAATCCTTGGACATTTCTACCATTACTCTGTCGACTAAAACATTTAATACAAAGTTAAAGAGGCCTTGTCTTATGTTGAAGTCATTAAATACAAGTTTGAAAATATTTTTTGGTAGGAAAACTCCAATTGTTAATTGGTAGGAAAACTCCAATTGCTATCTCTACTCGACAGCTTAAAATAAAAAGACAATGGTTGAAAAAGGTGCATTTAAGATTGTTTCATTATCTGTTGGATTTAAATCCATGAATTGGGCATTGTGAATGATCTTTGCCAATTAAGCTAACTTATTGGTGCAAATTTATAAAAATTAAGCTAACTTCTTGGTACAAATTTATAAATTTTTATATTATAATTATGGCTGTAAAAAATTGAACATTGATTAGTAAAAGTAAAAATTTAATATTTTACTAAAAATTGCATGATTATTGACAAAAATAAGTTAGGTCAGTCGTAAATATTATTTGAGTCCAGGTTTTAACCAAGGACCTCTAATTAATAATAAATTTGTCAAGGAGTAATTATAGGTTCAAATATTGCCAGAAAAGGAAAGAACAAACCAAAATCAATCTCCGACAATCAAATATTTATCTTAATCACACCATCCTATTTATATGTGGTATGTTCACTTATAAAAAGAAAGCACTACATATATATATATATATATATATATTGTCGTAACGATTTTATTTCCGTTCGACGAATTTGAAAATGAAATAAAAAAAATAACAGAGTTGTCATTAATTTTTTTTTGATTAGGTGCGATTGGTCACCTACTAAAACATATCCTTTTAATAAAGTTTCAAAATTAATTAAAATTTATTAAAAAGATAATTTTACGGTCTGCGAAACAGTCTGAGTTCGGAAGTCGGTTACGCGTGGGGAAAGATTAGCACCCCTACAGCGCCCGTTAAAAAACGGTACCAATTAACATCGTGTTATCCTTTGATTTTAATAAAAATAGTCTAATTTTCGGTATTCAAAAAACATAATTTCCTTGATTTTTATTTATTAGAAAAAAATTATTTTCAAGAAAAATAAATTAAAATCTTTTTGTTGAAATAATTCTTAAAATGTTTCAGTATGTTGGTAACACTAGAAGTACTTTTTCTCACCTAGAGATTTCTTAGGCATTGCTTCTCGGAATATCTTAGAATCTCATCCTCGGAGGTTTGAATTTAGTTTTCATAAAAAATTCTGTCATGCATGCAATGCAAAATGTTATTATATTTATGCACACATTTTATTCTCCTTTGTTAGAAATTTTATTAATATTCTTATTTAAAATTGAAATTTTGAAGAAAAATGAATTTAATTATATTGAAGATTTTTTATAAATATTTCAATACGCAGGTAATATTTTACAAAAAATCTTCTCACCTAGAGATTTCTTAAAGCATCTCTACTTGAAATACTTTTAAAATCTCATCATCGGATAAAATTTTTTTTTTCTCATTTTTATTACTTATATTTTTTATATTATTAATCAATTTTTATTTATTACTTTAAAAAAGAAAATTTTTACTGTATTGAAATTTTTTTTATAAATACTCCAATACACTGATAGTATTTTTTAAAAAAATCTTCTTACCTAGAGATTTCGTAAGCATCACTACTCAGAATACCTTTGAATCTCATCATTGGATAAAATTTTTCTTTTCCTACATTTTTTATTAGTTTAGTA
Source organism: Durio zibethinus (assembly GCF_047325235.1). Classification (NCBI taxonomy): domain Eukaryota; kingdom Viridiplantae; phylum Streptophyta; class Magnoliopsida; order Malvales; family Malvaceae; genus Durio; species Durio zibethinus. The sequence continues at coordinate 1,329,038 of NC_143187.1, forward strand.
TTATTATTAATTTTATTTTTATATAATTGTTTTTAAAGTTTATTTTAAAAATTAACATAATTACATAAAAGAATTTAACCACAATTTCATCATTTAATCTAACAAATATAGATATTTTAATATGCATAAATATTAATAAAATAATATATAAAAATTCAAAAAAAAATTTTTTTTTACTTGAATCGGATCGATCAACGGTCCGATTCGATTTGACGGTTCGACTCGGTCTGGGTGGCTCAGTAGTTCAGTATCGGTTCGGTTCAATCTGTTCTAGTTCAGATGGATCGATCAATGGCTGAAGGAGAAACGGGTTGTCGGGTCGGATGCGCGGACCTCGGGTTGGGTTGCCGATTGACGCGTGGATCCTCCTTGGCCTAAACGACGTCGTTTTGGCTATGGACAGTTAATATAAAAGTTAAAAAAAAATTTTTTCATTCATTTCCTCTGTTTCTCAGTAAAAAAAAAAAACCTCTTTTTTTTTCTCTCTTTTTTAGTCGACCTGGGGCTGGTGGCCGTCCATCGCGATGGCTGCCACAGTCCTTGCAGGTAGAGAGCTCCGACCATCGTCAACGGTGTCAAAAAATTCTAAAAATCTCTCACAAACTCTTCTCGACCCCTTGACCGCAGATCTGACCTCATTTTCACAAAAAAAAAGTCTTCATTTCCCTAGATATGCTTTCAAAGTTTCGATGAGATTATTTTTTTGTGTATTCTGACTCTTTCTCTTTTTATGAAACTGACCCCCTTTTTTTTGTGCAGGAAGCTCTAGGCGTTGGGTTCCTCCTGTAGGGAGGACTGTGTATTTTTTGTGTTGTTTTTTATTTTTTATTTTTTTTACAGCGTCTCCTTCCTTTTTCTTTTTTTCTTTTGGCTTCGCTAGGAGCTTTATTTATAGAGTTCCAGCCATGTATGTTTGGGGGGAAGGGTATGGGGCTCGACACGGGTGTAAGCACGAGCCCCATGCCTCTTTTATTAGTTTTGGCCATATCCGATAGTTTTGTCAACGGAATGAGTAATTAGAGGAGTGGAGGGTAGGGTATAATGATCAGAAGAGTAAGGTGTAGGGTCTGGTGGCATGGGTGGTGGCAGTGGTGCCGGGGATGGCACCACTGCCATCCTCAATTTTTTTGTTCTGTTCCATTTTTTTTTATATTTCATTCATTTTTTTGTACTTTATATTATTTTGGTATTTTTTATTGTATTTCGTATTTATATTTATATGTATTTCATATTTTTTTGTTGTTGGACAAATTGATGTCCACAGCTGCCCCTCTTTGCACATTACTGATAATTAGTAATAGGACAAAGACAAAGACAACAATTTTGTTCGAAATCCAAATGAAATTTTTTTAATCGAAAATGCTCCTCTCACTTGAGGCTCGATAATTTTTGGGAATTTAAAATCTAAAAAAGACTCCTCTCCGCAGAGGCTCAACAACTTTAAAAATCTTTTTTAGAAAAGCTCCTCTCAGCAGAGGGTCAATAACTTTAAAATCCCATCTTAAAAAAGGGTTCATCTCAGCAGAGGCTCTACAACTTTAAAAATCTCATCTTGAAAAAGGGCTCCTCTCAGTAGAGGCTCTACAACTTTAAAAATCTCTTTTGAAAAAGCTCATCTCAACAGAGGCTCAACAACTTTAAAATCTCATCTTGAAATAGGGCTCATTTCAACAGAGGTTCAACAACTTTAAAATTTCATTTGAAAAAGGGTTTCTCTCAGTAGAGGCTCTATAACTTTAAAAATCATTTTGGAAAAGCTCCTCTCAGCAGAGACTCAACAACTTTAAAATCTCATTTTGAAACAGGGCTCCTCTCAATAGAGGTTCAACAATTTTAAAATTTCATTTGAAAAAAGGCTCATCTCAGTAGAGGCTCTACAACTTTAAAAATCTCTTTTGGAAAAGCTCCTTTCAGCAGAGGCTCAACAACTTTAAAATCTCATCTTGAAACAAGGCTCCTCTCAGTAGAGGCTCAACAACTTTAAAATTTTATTTGAAAAATGGCTCCTCTCAGTAGAGGCTCTACAACTTTAAAAATCTCTTTTGGAAAAGCTCTTCTCAACAGAGGTTTAACAACTTTAAAATCTCATATTGAAAAAAGGTTTCTCTTAACAGAGGTTCTATAACTTTAAAAATCTCGTTTGAAAAAGCTCCTCTCACCAGAGACTCAACAACTTTAAAATCTCATCTTGAAAAATGGCTTCTCTTAGCAGATGTTCAACAACTTTAAAAATCTCTTTTGGAAAAGCTCCTTTCAGCAGAGGCTCAATTACTTTAAAATCTTATCTGAAAAAGCTTCTCTCAACAGAGGTTCAACAACTTTAAAAATCTCTTTTGGAAAAGCTCCTCTTAGCAGAGGCTCAACAACTTTAAAATTCATCTTGAAAAGGGCTCATTTCAGCAAAGGTTCAACAACTTTAAAATTTCATTTAAAAAGGGCTCCTCTCAGTAGAGGCTCTATAACTTTAAAAATCTCTTTTGAAAAAGCTCCTCTCAGTAGAGACTCAACAACTTTAAAATCTCATCTTGAAACAGGGCTCCTCTCAACAGAGGCTCAACAACTTTAAAATCTCATCTTGAAAAAGAGCTCCTCTCAGCAGAGGTTCAACAACTTTAAAAATCTCTTTTGGAAAAGCTGCTCTCAGCAGAGGCTCAACAACTTTAAAATCTTATCTGAAAAAGCTTTTCTCAATAGAGGTTCAATAACTTTAAAAATCTCTTTTAGAAAAGCTCCTCTCAGCAGAGGCTCTACAACTTTAAAATTTATCTTGAAAAGGGCTTATTTCAGCAGAGGTTCAATAACTTTAAAATATCATCTGCAAAAGCTCATCTCAACAGAGGCTTAACAACTTTAAAATCCATCTTGAGAATGGCTCCTCTTAACAGAGGCTCAACAACTTTAAAATCTCATCTTCTCTCAAAACTGAGTTCTTTTCTTTTAACAAGTAAATTTTTCTCTTTTGAAATCTTTTATTTGATCAGGAAATGGAAAGTCTCCGTCCTTATTAAAACTGTTCATGGATATATGTACTGAGTGCTCTAAATGCAATGCATGTAATGTAATCAAAATTATTCATTGTAGTAAAAAGGTTCTCAAAATCTCTCACTTTTGGCTTTTTTTATTAGAATTCTTATACGACCAATATGTTCTTAACATCTAATCACAATATTTTTTCTTCTTCAAAAGTCTGTAACATTAATGCCTTGTCATGCTTTTCTCATCCTTTTTCATTTGCCTTTGTCGACTTTTAAAAAGTAATGCTAAGATATTTCATGTTTGTTTTTCTTTTCATCATTTTAAACCCAAGACCAATAAAATGCAATCACACATTTCTTCTATTCATATGGTGAACAAAAATGAGAATAAAGGAATGGATAAGTGTTATTTCTAAAAGAATGATAGCATATTTTATTAAACTGATAACAAATGCATGGCAAAGTATTTGAGTTGAAACAAAGATGCCCAAATAATGATCATAAGATAATCATGAACAGAATATTCCCAGATTCTTTTTCTAAAACTAAATTAGATGACTTCCTTGATCCTTCAGAGTTCATTAAACTACACTTGCCCTTGTATTATGGAACAATGCTTCTTCTTCGCATCCAAGCCACATTTTTTTAGGTTTTCAGCTTCAGATGAGTCATTATTTTTTATTTTTTTACTTTTTTTTCTTTTTTTCTTTTTTTTTCAAGCAAAATATTTCTTCACAACATCTAAGTTTATCAGAGCAAATAAATCACTTCTGTCCATCTCTGCTAAAATTAATACCCCACCAGAAAAAATATACGGGCCTTTCCAATTTGGTGTCCATTTTCTTTGATTATCATGTTGATTTGGAAGGATCTTTTTCAGCACTAAATCTCCTTCCCTAAACAACGAGGATGGATTTTCTTGTCATGTGCTCTAATCATTCTTTTTTGATATAATTGACCATGACAAAAGTGCTATAAGTCTTTTCTCTTCAATGAGGTTCAACTGCTCATAGTGATTTCGAACTTATTTTGCTTCCTTTAATTTTACCTCCATCAGGACTCTCAACGAAAAAATTTTCACTTCGATCGATAGCACAACTTCCATTCTATATACCAAAAAAAATGGAGTGGCCCCGGTAGATGTTCGGACTGATGTTCTATAAGCATGCAAAGTAAAAGGTAACTTCTCATGTCAATCTTTATAAGTATCAGTCATTTTTTTCAGGATTCTTTTGATATTCTTATTTGCAGCCTCTACTGTTCCATTCATCTTTGGACGATATGGTGCTGAATTATGGTGATGAATCTTGAACTGAGTGCAAACTTTATTCATCATCTTGCTATTTTAATTTTTGGTATTATCAGAAATAATTATATCTGGAAGCTTAGATCTACATATTATCTCTCTTTTTATGAATTTACATACTACAGATCAGGTCACACTAGCGTATGATGCAGTTTCTACCCATTTTGTGAAGTAATCAATCATCACAAAGATGAATCTATGTCCATTTAAAGCTTTTGGAGTGATAGGACCAATGACATCCATACCCCATATAGAAAATAGCCATGAAAGAGCCAAAACATGCAACGCTGTTAGAGGAGTGTAGACCTTGTCAGCATAGATATGATATTTATGATATTTTTTGGCATAATCAATACAGTCACTCTCCATTGTCAACCAATAGTATTCAGCCCTCATAATTTGTCTAGCCATCACATGACCATTTACATGTGCCCCACAAACTCCATCATGCATTTCTTCAATAATCTTTTTCGTTTCAGCTGTATTCACACACCTTAAGAGTACTTGATCTCGACCCTTTTTATAGAGGACATCTCCATCAAGAAAAAAACTCATAGCCAACCTTCTGATAGTTCTCTTATCATTTTTTGTTACATGTTTTGGGTATTGCTGGCTTTTAATGTATTGCATAATGTCATGGTACCATGGTTTCCCATCAACTTCTTCTTCAACACCTGAACAATGTGTCGGTTCATCTTTCACATCCAGCTTGATAGGTTAAATTTTAATATTTACATCTATTTTAATCATTACAGCTAGAGTAGCCAGTGCATCAGCAATTTGGTTTTTTTCTTTAGACAAATGCTCGAATTGAACTTCTTCGAATTGTTTAACCAACTAAAAAATGTACTTATGGTACTGTATCAACTTGAAATCTCTGGTTTCCCATTCTCCTCATAACTGATAGATGACTAGAGCTGAATCTCCAAACACATCTAATACTTTGATTTTCTTTTCAATTGCTGCTTGTAGACCCATAACACAAGCATCATACTCAGCCACATTATTTGTGCAATTAAAATTTAACCTGGCTGTAATGGGATAATAGTGCCCATCAGGAGATATTAAAATTATCCCAATACCATGACCCAAAACATTAGCAGCTCCATCAAAATACATCCTCAAAGACTCTTCAATAGGTTTATTTTCTTCAATGGCCATCACATCTTCATTAGGGAACTCCAGGTTCATTGGTTCATACTTTTTGGCAACGCGATCAGCAAGAAACTCAGCTACGACAATTCTTTTTATAGCTTTTTGAGTCACATAAATGATATCATATTCTGAAAGCATAACTTGCCACCGCGTTATTCTTCTTGTCAATAAGGGCTTTTCGAAGATATACTTAATAGGATCCAGCTTTGCTATGAGCCAAGTAGTGTGATAAAGCATATATTGTCTAAGCCTTCGAGTTATCTAAGCTAATGCACAACATATCTTCTCTAATGGTGAATACTTGGACTCATAATCAGTAAATTTTTTACTCAAGTAGTATATTGCTCATATTTTTTTATCAGTTTCATCTCATTACCCCAGCACACATCCCATGAAATTTTCATGCACTGTTAAGTACAATATCAAAAGTTTTTTCGAGATTGGAGGCACCAACACATGGATTTGACAAGTATTCTTTGATCTTATCAAAAGCTTCTTGGCATTCATCATACCATTCTCCTGGATCATATTTTTTGAAAAGCTTAAAAATAAGATCGCACTTATAGGTGGGTTGAGAGATGAAACGAGCAATATAGTTCAGTCTCCTTAGGAAACCTCGCACTTCTTTTAGGGTACGAAGAGGAGATAAGTTTTGAATGGCTTGTATTTTATCCGGGTCTACTTCGATTCCTCTTTCACTGACCACAAAGCCCAATAGTTTTCTTAACTTGACACCAAATGTATATTTAGCAGGATTCAACTTTAGCTGAAATCTTCTTAATCTGTCAAATAACTTTTTGAGATTGACTATATGATATTCTTTTTCATGAGATTTTGTAATCATATCATCCACATATACTTCTATTTCTTTATGCATCATGTCGTGGAAGAGAGTCACCATTACTCTTTAATAAATGGCACCAGTATTTTTTAACCCAAAAGACATGACTTTGTAACAGAATGTTCCCCATATGGTTACAAATGTAGTTTTCTCTATATCATCTCGAGCCATCTTGATCTGATTATAGTTTGAGAAACCATCCATAAAGGAGAATGTGGAATGCCTAGTAGTATTATCCACTAGAGTATCGATGTGAGGTAAAAAAAAGTTATCATTGAGGCTTGCTCTATTCAATCTCGATATTCGACACACATTCTCACTTTTTCATCCTTCTTAGGAACTGGCACTATGTTGGCTACCCATTCAGGATATTTTAGCACTTCCAAAAATTCAGCATCGAATTGTTTCTTCACTTTCTCTTTAATTTTCAGCAGCATCTCTGGTTTCATGAGCCTTAGCTTTTGCTGCATCGACTTACATCCTAGTTTTAAAGGTAACTTATGCTCTACAATATCAGTGCTGAGTCCTGGCATATCCTGGTAAGTCCACGTGAATATATCTACATGTTCTCAGAGCAGCTCTTTTAGCTTCTATTTTTCAACTGGTAAAAGAAATATACCAACTTTAACCTCTTTTCTATTTTCACTATCTCTTAAATTCACTAATTTGATAATTTACTGATAGGATTCAATTGGCTTATCTTCATGTTCTATTAATTTTAACAAATCAAGAGGTAATGTGTAGTTATCTAAATCTTCTTTATTATTAAGTTCATCAACATGAATTAAGTTTTTAAAATCAAATCTGAGATTATTGCCATGATTATCTTCGTGTTCATTGTTTGAGACCCTGCAAAGGGTAAGATGAAAAGAATATTGACACACAAAAATGGAATGGCAATAAAATGATGGAAAGAAAAGAATGAAAAGTAAAATGAAAATGAAAACAATAGAAGAAATACGAATGTATCTTTTAAGTCTTTTATTAAAATGATAAACATAAACACACCATAAAAGATCTCCTAATACTCGTAGAAAGTAATAAAAGATTTAAGGTTTCACAGTACATTACTTTTTTAAAGTTTTAAAAATAACAGGTAGCTCTATAACTTTCCAATTATCCAGCTTAAAATCTGAAGGATAAGGGTACACGAATAGCTCTTCACTTTGACTCTTCTTTTCTCCATCATCCATCATTTGAATGGCTAGTTCTGAAAATTTTCTCACGAATCTTGCACTTAGGGCTCTCGATAAATCTGGATAAGTGTATCCTCCCGAGTGAAAAAAATTATAGAGGTATGGAATGATTATGGGTTCTAACTCCGGCTCATATCCCCTAAGATTAGCTATTCTCTTATCCCTTTTCTCATTCACCATTCTTATTCTGTCCCCTGTTGTTGACTTATATCCCAAGCCAAATCTCTTTTTTTTTTTTCATTTATGGTCGATGACTTTGTGATTCCTTACAGGTTCTTTCCAAGTCCGATTTTAGGTCACCATTTCATCTTGGTAAGCTATTTGACTATCATTTTAGTTATCGTAGACAAGTGTGGCGAATACAATTTAGATCCTCCAGCTATATATGTTGCATTGGCAATCTCAAAGGATCTATAAGAGCATTCCAAAGCTTCATCTATTGATTTCACATAAAAAGTATTTATCGATTGAGTTACCAATAAATCTTCTTCTCCTGCCACACATGTTAGCTTCCCTTCAACAATGAATTTGACTTTTTGATGTAATAAAGATGGAACAGCACCTGCCATATGGATCCACGACCTACCCAATAAATAACTGTATGAAGGAAAGATGTCCATAACTTAAAATTTCACGTTGAAAGTACATAGACCAATCTGTAATGACACTTTTATATCTCTCAATACCTCTCTTCTGGTTCCATCAAAGGCTCTCACTATCATATGACTAGGTTTCATATAAGATTTATCAATAGGGAGTTTTGCTAGAGTAGTCACAGGTATAACATTGATGGATGAGCCATTATCAATCAAAACCTTAGCCATTATATGACTTTTACATTTCACAGTAATGTGAAGTACCTTGGTACTTTCTCTATCTTCAAAAAAAATCTCTTCTTCACTGAAAGAGATATAGTTTGAAATCGTCAGATTGCCAACAAGCTACTTCACATATTCAACAGAAGCATTGTGATACATATATGCTTAATTTAACACCTTCAGTAAAGTATTACGGTGTGACTTTGAATTAAGCAATAATGATAATAGCGAAATTTTAGCTGACATCTTGTTAAGCTGTTCTACCATGCTATAGTCATTATGTTTTATTAACTTTAAAAATTCACATGTTTCACTATCAGATACTGGCTTCTGATATTCTTTTTTTGGTGTTGCATCAAGATCACTCTGATTTTCATTTTTTTTCCTATCTTGACTTTCTTTTTTCTAGTTTTTTTTAGAGCCTCTAGGGTATAACACCTGTAACTTCGAGTTATGCCTCCTATACCCATTATGTTGGTAGTATCTGGGTTGACTACGACATCATAATCGTACTTCTAAGGTACTGCTTTATTATTCTGATATGAAAAAAAGGCTAAAGACTTTAATTGTCACCACTGGTCGAGAGACGGGCTTTTCTAGCTTCGATGTTGGCTTCTCATCATAATAGATAGTTACCGATCTATGCTCAAACTTATTCTTTAAATCAATGGTAGACACTTTCACCAACTCTTCTCTCTCTTGGTAAAACTTCATTCGACCTTCATCCATCAATTTTTGCACCTCCTGATGGAATTGGTGACAATTCTCGATAAAATACCCCATAACACCTCTGTGATAATTATAGCTTTAGTTGAGTTAATTACTTCAGAGCAATTTTGAGGTTCTATTGGCTTCAACATGTCAGCTTTGACTAATACTTCAAACACCTTAGCCATCGGAGTCTTAAATTTATTTATTTTTTCCTTCACGTGACTTCTTTGCCCATCAATTAAGGCATTTATTGATGGTCTGGTATGATTTGGTAGAGGATTCCCATTGACATTTGGAGTTCCTTGTTGGTTAGTATCAAAATTTAATACTCCTTCATTGATTAACCCTTGCACTTTACGCTTCAAAGCAATATAATTTTTAGTGGAATGACCTAGATTCTCATAATGATAATCACAATGTGCATTGGGGTCATACCATTTGAGAAACAAAGGTTTCAAGGGTTTAACGATAATAGAAGCAAGCAGATATTTCTCAACAAGTCGATGATATAAATCTGTGTATGTCATGGGAATGAGATCAAAAGTGATTTTTTCTTGGGTATTTCTTGAGGCTCTCAAACCACTATTAGGATTGGGTCTCCATCCTGGTCTAATAGGTGCAGTAGAATGATTGTAGGTGGATGTCTGAAAGGATGACTGAAAATGAAGTGAATAAGCTGGTTGTGGTAACGACTAGTATGGTTGATATGAATGAGGGATGGATGTAACATGGTTTACAGAAGGGTAATGGGTTTAGTATACTGGTGTAGGATAAGGTGTGAAACTTTTGAATTATTGTCTCATATAGTTCATTGTTTGAGCTTTATTCTTTTTCTTTCTAGGAGCTCTACCTTTTCTTGCTTTGTTTGTCTCTCTTACATCGAGCTTATCATTCTTTATGGCGTTTTCAATGATCTCACCTGATATCACCATATCTGTAAAGTTCTTGGTTGCATTACCTATCAATCTCTTATAGTAAGGTGCTTTCAGGGTATTCACAAATAAAATAGTTATTTTTTTCTCAGTGAGAGGAGGTTGAACTTGTGTAGCCACGTCTCTCCATCTTTATGCATACTCTTTGAAGTTTTCAGTTACTTTTTTTTCATACTTTGTAGAGATAAACGATCTGGAATCAGATCTGTGACATATCGATATTGTGTAAGGAATGCTTTTGTAAGCTCTTGCCAAGAACGAATATAAGTCCTATCTAATTGAACATACCATCTAGCTGCAGAACCTGTAAGACTATCTTGAAATATATGCATTAATAACTTTTCATCTCGAGCATATGCTACCATCTTTCGATAATACATGGTGATATGGGTCATTGGGCATTTTGTGCCATCATATTTTTCAAATTCAGGGACCTTGAATTTAGGTAAAATTACTACATCTGGAACTAAACAAAGGTCAGCCACATCTGTGGAGCCATAAAAATTCATTCTCTTTACAGCCCTAAGCTTTTCTTTTAATAATTTCATCTTCTTTCGGGCATTGGTATCTTTTACCTTTTCAGGTGTTTGCATCCCTAGCTTTTCTCTTTCCTTGGGATCATCCAAATCAGGAACTAAGATTTTGACTCAGGTGGTTTTTTCATCATAATAGGATTAACAAAATTTTGAAATTATCCTGGAGCAAGTGTGGATGTCATTCTTGGATAAGGATTAAGATATCCACCAGAAGTAAAAATTGGTACTCTAATTTCTTGTGAAGGTTGGTTCAGTCGTGGCTCAAATCCTGGAGGATAGACAGGATCTACCATATCTGGTGATTATTCTTGAAGGCTAGGATTTTCTTCCACTGTTTTTCCCTTGTCAAGTTTCTTGAGCATATCCATTATTGTACTGAGATCCCCTCTTAGTTCTTCTTGAGCTTTCTCAATTCTCTCAAATCGACTGGCCTGTTCTTGCTCTATGATTCTTGTCTGTATCCTGGTATTGTATGAATGACGAGTAGAGTGGGTTAAAATTTTTGATGGGTGAGCTATTCTTGAACTTTTATTACCACAAAGTTTTTATTTTGAAAAAGAAGAAAGAAAGAAAAAATTAGAATGCTATGTGTTGAAAATTTTATTTTTTTACTTATTTTATGAAAAATGATGTATATGATGCATGAATGCAAGTGAGAGATATTTTCTTTTGGACGAATTTCAACATTAAAAATTTTTATTGATCCCATACAACTTTTATTACATAGGATTTACCATCCTAGAGTTATATCCATAAAAGCGTTTGACTTGCTCATAATGATCTTTTACCTCATCTAAAAAGTTCACTAGGTGCTGTCCATATTCTCCTATGAGATTGACTTCTCTTTTTAATGCTTCTACCTTTTCAACCATCTCTCATGCTTTTCTCACTGCCTTGCAAACTTGATTAGTCAAGTGCTCTATGTACTGTTGTCTCTCTAAGCTTTCTGCCTTTCATCTCATGTGAGCATCCCTTTCTGAATCACATGTAAAGATCCAATCTTTTTCCCTTCTATGCCACTCATCTATCATTGCTAAAATATGGCTTTTTTGGTCTTGTAGTTGTATCTCTAACCCTTGGATCACCTGATGAAGTGATTTCTTTTTGTTTAGTACTTTGAAGTGCTTTTTTCTCTCTTTTGCGAGCATGACTTTCAATATTTCCTTTTCGTTTTGGCATTCCACCAATCTTGCTGAGGTTGTAGAGTATAATCCCTTCAAATTCTGACATTTTTGAGAAATTCTTGTGGTCTCCTCTTGCTTTTCTTGAGCTTTGCCCTTCCATTGGTTTCTTCCCTCTTAGAGCTTATCCATTTCACGTTGTCGGTTAAGGTAAGACTTGATAACTTTTCTAGTTTTGAATTGAACTTGTAACCTCTTATTTTCTTGGTGTAGATCTTTCAAATCACTATTAGCCAGATCTCACTCTTTTATGACTTTTTCTAATTTGCTCTCTTGTATCTCCGTTTTATATTTTAAATGCCCTATTTTCTCGTGAAGTCTCAAATTTTCTCTTCTTATTTCTTTTTTTTTCAGCTTCTAATTCTTTCTTGACAAGCTCAACTTCTGATAATTGCACCTCTTCTGAAAGATTAATCAATTGATATGAGCCATTATCAAGAGGGAGTACTATGTCTCTAGGTCGCCTTGCTTTTCAAATCTGATAATCAGAAGTGACTTTGTCGATGAGAGGCCCTAACCTCATTCTTTGTGTTCTCTTTCATGCTTGGATCAACTGTTCCGAGGTTCTTAATGGATTCGATTCTCCATAAATGAATTTTACTTGGACCAAGCCATGAGTAGTAAGAATAAACTGTTTTGCACCAAATTGCCTAAGTACCATCAATGGAGTGTAACTTACAACACCTCATAGCCCTAATAACGGAATCCATGGGTCATTTCCTCCATGATACAATAAGGGCACACGAGGCATCCAATGTGCCATCCATTCGATTTAATCTCCAGTAAGCCTTCGCAAGAAAATAACCCATTCTTTCATAGTTTTTAATGTCGGCCATTGGCTTTTACAAAACTCTTCGAGTGGTGCCTTATTTCAAAGATATGGTTTCGAAAATGCACTCTTCCCACATTTGAAATGACTTCTGACCTATACGTATAATAGAGATGCACATCCTATGAATCATCCTTTCTCATTTTGTCGACAGAAATTCAATGACCTGATGGTTTCGGCTAGGCTGTTAGAGCGAGATTAATTGTTTGGATTTTAATTTACTCAAAAAAATCTACCACAGTTATCTCAATGTAACCCAAAATCTTCAAAAAAATTACTATGCCATACAATGCTAGAGCAAACACATCCATACCTTGATCATTATCCAAATGCTCCTAAATGAAGTTTCAAAGAAAGTCCCAATGAATGCCGAGATGTTCACCTTTAGACTTTACAAAAGAATCAATGGTTTCTACTTTAACCCCCATAAGCTTGGCTAACTTTTTACGATAACTTGATTTTGGCTTTCGGGTAAATACTTTATCTGGACATTGTAGTTCTATCCCGAGTAAAATCGAATACTCATCGATAGTTGGCACCAAATCTTTCTGATTAAAAGTGAAGCATCTATAGGATGGATCCCAAAACTGTATAGTTGCTTTGATCAGCTGTTCATTGATCACTACTGAAATGAGAGATGCAATCTGTCCATACTTTTTGTAAAAGCTTTCTTTTCTTTCCTCATTTAATTGACCCCAAACAGCAGCTAACTCTTTTAAATCATTCTGTGTGAAATCTAAATGCACTTTTTCAGGTAATTCAGACACATAACTGGTAAGCAAAAAATCTTCGTTCTTTTGTTGAGCCTCTTTCTACCAAACATGTACTTCATTATATGACTCACATGGCACACTGACTGAGGATGAGCAAATCTATAATTCTATGGGATCCATGAAAACTTATTGGGAGAAATGTCTTAGAGCAAATATCTCGATGTAAAACTGTATGATATGATTAATGCAAAAAAAAGAAAATGAAACAAAATTGAGTTAGTGTGGTTTGAAATTTTTTTTTTTTGTGTTTTAGTGTTTTTTGAGATTTTTTTTGTTTTGTTTTGTATTATACTATACATAACTTTTATTCTTAGGTATTTCCTATAAGAGGATGGACAAAGCTCTACAAAAAGCTGGTTTTCTAAGCTTATTATATGCTGGATTTGGATTGACAGGGTCTAAAGGTTCCCAAATTGTTCTTCACTGTTGTCCATGTTGGACTAGTAAGGCACCCTGATCCTCACCCATTATAGGTTATGAACGAAAATGGTTCAATTCGAGTGAAAGTATTTCGTTTGCCATTGCGGAGATTATCACCTCACGAGAGCATATGTACTTTACTTTCTCCTATAAAGGATAGAATTCGGGTATAGAGCTCATGTATGAGATGCATTGTGCCATTGTGTGCAAATATATCTTAATTTATTGAGAGCAATATATACAGAAAAATAAAACATAAGAGGTATAGTAAAAGAAATGTGTGTGAATTTCTTGCTTTTTATTTTTGATTTGTTTTTATTTTTGTTTTTTTTTTTACTAAAAATGAAAAATAAAAATTTAAGAAATTGATTAAGACTGGTTAAATCAAAATTTGAGGATAACAAGTAGTTAATTTTGGCCTAACTCTCGGAAACAAAAGGTGTCCCCAGCGGAATTACCAAGCTGTCGTAACGATTTTATGTCCGCTCGACGAATTTGGAAACGAAATAAAAAAAATAACGGAGTAACCACTAATCTTTTTTGGCTAGGTGCGATTGGCCACCTACTAAAACATACCCTTTTAATAAAGTTTTAAAATTAATTAAAATTTATTAAAAAGATAATTTTACGGTCTGTGAAACAGTTTGGGTTCAGTAGTCGGTTATGCGTGGGAAATGATTAGCACCCTCACAGCGTCCATTAAAAAATAGTACCAATTAACAACGTGTTATCCTTTGATTTTGATAAAAATAGTCTAATTTTCGGTATTCAAAAAAAATAATTTCCTTGATTTTTATTTATTAGAAAAAAATTATTCTCGAAAAAAATAAATTAAAACCTTTTTATTGAAGTAATTCTTAAAATGTTCCAGTACGTTGGTAACACTAGAAGAATTTTTTTTCACCTAAAGATTTCTTAGGCATCGCTTCTCGGAATACCTTAGATCTCATCCTCGGAGGTCTGAATTTATTTTTCGTAAAAAATTATGTCATGCATGCAATGCAAAATATTACTATGTTTATGCACACATTTTATTCTCCTTTGTTAGAAATTTTATTAATATTCTTATTTAAAATTGAAATTTTGAAGAAAAAAGAATTTAATTATATTGAAGATTTTCTATAAATATTTCAATACGCAGGTAATATTTTACAAAAAATCTTCTCACCTAGAGATTTCTTAAAGCATCTTTACTTGAAATACTTTTAGAATCCCATCATCGGATAAAATTTCTTTTCTTCTCATTTTTATTACTTATATTTTTTATATTATTAATCAATTTTTATTTATTACTTTAAAAAAGAAAATTTTTACTGTATTGAAAATTTTTTTATAAATACTCCAATACATTGGTAGTATTTTTTAAAAAAATCTTCTCACCTAGAGATTTCGTAGGCATCACTACTCAGAATACCTTTGAATCTCATCATTGGATAAAAATTTCCTTTTCCTACATTTTTTATTAGTTTAGTATTATTATTAATTTTATTTTTATATAATTGTTTTTAAAGTTTATTTTAAAAATTAACATAATTACATAAAAGAATTTAACCACAATTTCATCATTTAATCTAACAAATATAGATATTTTAATATGCATAAATATTAATAAAATAATATATAAAAAATAAGAAAAATTCAAAAAAAAATTTTTTTTACCTGAACCGGACCGATCAACGGTTCGGTCAACGTCCAGTTCGATTCTGCGGTTCAGCTCGGTTTGGGTAACTCAGCGATTCAGTACCGATTCGGTTCGGTTTGTTTCGGTTCAGATGGACCGATCAGTGGCTGAAGGAGAAACGGGTTGTCGGGTCGGGTGCGCGGACCCCGGGTCGGGTCGTTAATTGATGCGCGGATCCTCCTTGGCCTAAACGACGTCATTTTAGGCGTTTATTGAAACGACGTCGTTTTGGCTATTGACAGTTTATATAAAAGTTAAAAAAAAATTTTTTCATTCATTTCCTCCGTTTCTCAGCAAAAAAAAAACCTCTTTTTTTTTTTCTCTCTTCTTCAGCTGACTTGGGGCCAGTGGCCGTCCATCATGACGGCTGCCGCAGTCCTTGCCTGCGACGAGCTTTGGCCGCCATTGACAGTGTCAAAAAATTTTAAAAATCTCTCACAAACTCTTCTCGACCCTCTGAACGCAGATTTGACCTTCTTTTCACCAAAAGGAGTCTCCACTTCCCTAGATCTACTTTTAAAGTTTCAGTGATGTTATTTTTTTGTGTATTCTAACTCTTTCTCTTTTTATGAAACTGACCCATTTTTTTTTTCTTTGTGTAGGAAGCTCTAGGCGCTGGGTTCCTCCCTACGGGAAGACTGTGTATTTTTTTGTGTTGTTTTTTTTTTTTTTTGCAGCGTCTCCTTCTTTTTCCCTTTTTTCTTTTGGCTTCGCTAGGAGCTCTATTTATAGAGTTCCAGCCATATGTGTTTGGGGGGAAGGGCATGGGGCTCGGCACGGGTGTAAGCACGAGCCCCATGCCTCTTTTATTAGTTTTGGTCATATCCGGTAGTTTTGTCAACGGAATGAGTAATTAGAGGAGTGGAGGGTAGGGTATAGTGATCAGAAGAGTGCGGTGTAGGGTCTGGTGGGTCTGGTGGCAGTGGTGCTGGGGAGGCACCACTGCCATCCTCGATTTTTCTGTTCTGTTTTTTTTTTTTTTTATATTTCATTCATTTTTTTTATACTTTGTATTATTTTGGTATTTTTTTATTGTATTTCGTATTTATATTTATATGTATTTCGTATTTTTTTGTTGTTGGACAAATTGAGGTCCACATATATAATATGGTATGTTAAATTATATTGGAAATATTGGATATTCCCAAATTATAATTTATTGATATGATTTACATATCAAAGATTTATGGAAATATTGGATATTTCCAAATTATATTTTATTGATATGATATACATACCAAAGATTTATCTTAATTGCAGCATCTTATGTATAAATATTAACCCACACACATCCGTTTTTCCTCACATAAGAGTTAAATCACTTGATCACTCTAGCAACATCAAGAATATGGCATCACCAAAGCTTCAAGTCGTGGCCTTTCTCTTTCTCTTGATTTTCCTCTTTGTCCAACTGGATGGTATTCATTTTCATATCATATATATCTAGCTTTTGTATATTAAGGTTTTTTATTTCTTTTCTGAATTAACATTTTGATGTTTTTGATGCAGGGATTGGTGCATCATCTAGTACTGTTAACTGTGATATAGTAAAGGGCTCGGTATGCAGTGTTGTTTCGGATTGTATTAAGCCATGTGAAAGCATTGGTCATACTGCTTCTTCTGCGAACTGTATCCCTAGCCCTAATTTGGGCGAAAGTCTTACCTGTTGTTGCAGCATTCTGTAATAATCTTATAGTTTTCACTTCTATTGAATAAAGAGCTATTAGATCTTGCTACTTTTTTTTCACTCTTTATTTTTTGATAATAAGATCATATAGTCTCTGAACTTTTTCAAGATATGCACTTAAGGTGGAGTTTTTATTCGGTTCAAGTACAATATAATATTAATTATATATATATATATATATATATATTCTAATAGCCTATGTGACAATTTCTAACTTTGATGGTAGAGTTTTAAAATTACATTAACATGATAATTTTTAACTTTAATGGTAAAGTTTTTAAATTTCATTAACAATGTGAGATATATATATATATATATATAAAAAGAGAGAGAGAGAGAGAGAGAGAGAGAGAGAGAGAGAGAGAGAGAGAGAGCTGATATCCAGGCAATAGTCATCTATATGTATCATGTCTTATTTTGTAATCAATGGTAGTGCAAGAGAAATATACCACCACCGCTGCATATACTGAGGAGTGGCAACTGGAATGACCGAAAGATCTAGCTATGGCTATGGCCTATTGCCTGCCATTGCATTGAAGATCCAATTGACTTCCTTGTTAAATGTGGCACTTAGAACTAGGCATCTCCACGGTATAGATAAAGCCGCCCGCCCCTTTCAACCCTCAACTGTTAATGTTAAAGTTTTTCACGTATTAAAGCATTAAACCTTAATATTTTTAAATTTAATAAAAAAATTTTAAAATAATATATTTTTAGCAAAAAATTTTAAATAATATTTTAATTATCCTTGATAACTAAATATAGGTGTCAGTCCTAACTTATATTAATTAATTAGAAAATGAAAAGGAAAAAGGCATTCTTTGCATTTAAATTTAAAATTTAAACACTACTGCAGTTAAAGATATAAAAAGGAGGTTTTCTAGTTTCATTAGATTATGCATGCAGATGTACATGCTTATGTGTTTGCATAAGAAATTATTGTTTTTGTCCCAATTGTGTGTGACTATTTGTTATATTTTGCATGTACGTGTGTGGGAAAGAGATTATATCCAAATCTATTGAAACTCGTAAATGTTAGCTGCAGGCCTTGCTTGAATCTTTCCCCCTCTGCATGCATGTATTTAATTCAAATTAATGCACCGTGAAGGTTCATGGCCGGTAATCTCAACTTCCCGAGCTCCGAAACGGACCATAAATTGTGAAGTCCAAGGCATTTTTCTTTAATGCGCATGAAGGTCAAATTTGATAGACCATACTGATATTAAACACCTCACTTTCATTGATAATATACAACATAGAGGTTGATATTTGAGAAATATATACAGATAAAGCAAAGATAAGGGAAAGATGAAGCAGAAATGAAAGCAAGCAGAGTGGTATTGGTACTGTTAGCTTTGCTTTTGACAACCCAAATTGCAACAGAAGCCAGGACACATAATTCCCATCATAGAGGACAGCAACAAGAACTAAGACGAAGAAGAAGCAGTAGAAGGGGCAGTGGTGGAGGGAGAAGATTAGGAAGAACATCTTCAAACTGTGATCCATTGTTTCAATACTTGTTTGGAACCTGTGGTCAATGGCCTTTCTCAACTTCTCCCTCTCCGGACAACCCTTTTGCGCCTACACCAAGGCCCTCCCCTCGTAGCAGATCACCACCATTGCCGCCGCCTATACCGTCTCCAGCACCACCAATTCTGCAACCTCCTTTATTACCATCCCCTCCTCCATTACTCCCATCACCACCACCCTTACTTCCATCACCGTCCTCACCACCTTTAATCGCTTCCCCACCTCCATCATCTCCACCACCAGTAGTCTCTTCTCCACCACCTTCATCACCACCCCCATCTCCTCCACCATTACCACCACCTCCATCACCATCGCCACCATTTCCGTCACAACCTCCACCATTAGTGCTTTCACCACCACCACCATCAGTCCTACCTCCAACTATACCTTTTGTATTCGCACCACCCCCACTAGTCCCTTCACCACCTTCATCTGATGTTAGTCCCTCACCAATTTTTCCATGGCTATCTCCTCCAGGTATAAACACAGGCACCCCAACCATTCCAGATTTCTCACCACCACCAGACTTTTTCCTTCCACCACCTGAAGGAGACACACCCCCAGATCTTGAGTTGACACCAGCACCACCTCTAGTTCCAATATTTTCTCCACCAGATGAGTTTACACCAACAACGCCACTTCTGCCCATATTTGCTCCACCAACAGAGCCAAATCTGCCACCATTTGAGTTTCAACCAGCACTACCATTTTTGCCCATAACATTTCCACCACCAGCACAAGATTTTCCACCTGTTGTGACTGTACCAGCACTTCTAGTCCCAATATTTTCTTCACCACCTGAGCCTCCACAACTTCCATTACTACCCCCAGAAGAACCCTTTACATTTGCACCACCTATTGAAACAAACCCTGGTGCACCAAATCCTTTTCTGCCACGTCCAGTGATTCCTGCTATCGCTGAGATTTCTCAGCAGTCACTTCCATTTTCATCTACTCCACCAGGGCCAGATACCCGTTAGTCGAGCCAGTGTAGCCAATGTCACCTCTCCAATCTTTTTTACCACCATTCCTGCTTCCTCCTCCATCTGATTCGCCTCCTTTTAAGAGTTAAATTCCTATTTTAACGCATACGGCACTAAAATATTTTCAAAATAATGAAAAGGTAGTTGTTGATGCTTTTCCTTGTTGACATGTAAGGAAGTCTTGTTTAATTTAATTTTATTTGCCTTGAGTCGTTCGTATCATTTTCTCTGTTTCATCGTTCATGTTTAATGAATATACTAATAGCTAGACAAGCATGATTGAAACAAGGAAGATGTTTTTATTTATTTTGAAGCAGCCAAAGACAAATTTGTTTATTTATCGTAAAGGAATTATCGTAATAAATAAACAGGAAAATTATCGTAAAGGAATCATAGATGGCCGAGTAAAGAGCAAGAAAAAGCTGAATAAGACGTGGAGTGTATCTAATGTAGGAAGGTAGACACAAGCAAAGATAGATTCTTCTATAATGGAAAATTGTGATGTCTAAGGAAATTAAATTCCTTCTTTATACATGCGACCAAGAAAAAGTCCTCAGTTCCTTGTCTAATAAGGTATTACAATTAAATTACTAATTTTTAAAAAATAATTAATACTTATAAAATTCAAATTTAAGCATCTTTAACATCTTTCTTTGATATCATCATTGCCATATATTTTATACAAATATATATTACAATTAAATTACTAATATTTTTGGATATACCAAGATTTTTAGCAATAATTTGTATGAACTAATTCTAGCATTTTAGAAATTTCACTTTACTTGTACTAAAATTTGAATTTGAAAATTTTAAAATAAAATTTCTCCCCTTAAAGGGTAGGTTGGAATTGTTTCCAAATAAAATAAAAAAAGTAGCCAATAGCAATGAACTAACGGATCGATGACCGTTATGGAGCGTAAAAGAAAAAGAAATGAAATACATACCCCACCAATAGCAAATAAAGTTAACAAAAAAAAAGGTTTCAAGTACGAAATAATCATCAACTGCGTTTTGAAATTCAGAACAAAGCCCAAAAATTTTTGCACTATATGGATCTTTGCCGATGATCTTGCCCGTTATCCAGCTGCTTCTATAGTTTACAGTCACTTGTTTCTTTTCTCTTTCTCTGGCCTTGCTTATTCATTTTCTCTACCACTGAAAGAAATCTATAATGGAATTACCAGAGGAATGCTGGGAATCAATTTTCAGTTTCTTAGAACACCATCGCTATTTCGAGCCTCTTTCTTTGGTCTGCAACCGATTTCTTTCCATCACCAATCATCTCCGTCGGACTCTCACAATCACTGACCCAACCCTGGAATCCCTCCCTCGTCTCCTCCTCCGCTTCCCGAACCTAACAACGATCGTTTTCCGTGACTTCCACGGCAATCTCGATTCTGTTCTTTCCCAGATTTCGCAGTCTGGGTTGCCCTTGAAATCCCTCGACGTTTCAAACCAGAAGAGTTTTCCTCTGTTGGTTTTGAAACAGTTGGGTTCCAAGATGAAGAATTTGACGGAATTGAATTGCTCAAACATTGGGTCTTTGAAAGACTCTGATTTGATTGAGATTGGGAATTGTTTCCCTTTTCTTGAAGTGGTGGATATTAGCTACCCTGACCTTGGATCCGGGTTTTCCCCTAACCGATCGGTGGATTCGAAAAGTTTTCCGAGTTTGGTTACCGATTTTGGGATCCTTGGTTTGGCCTCAACGCTCAGAAGATTGCGAAAGATTGATCTTTCTGGTAATACCTTTATAACCGATCAAGCTCTTGTTAGTTTGTCGTTGAATTGTTTGTTTCTGAGTGAAATTGGGATTCGTGATTGCGATTTTATTACCCAGAATGGAATTGCTTTGACTATGTGTACAAGTGGTAATTTGAAGTCGATTTTCATGAATGGAATTGGAATTCCATCTATAGATGTATGTTTTAAGGATTCGTTTGCATATGCGAGAAGTTTATGCGAGCTTGATCTCTCCAATTCCTTTATATCTGATGAATTGTTGTGTTCAGTTGCTGAAGCATGCCTTCCATTGCATAAGCTTGTTCTCTCTCGTTGCGTTTGTTTTACATTTGATGGGATTTATCTTCTTTTATCTAAGTACCAGTTTCTTACGTACTTAGATCTTGAAGGAGCAAATTTTCTCAATGATGAGTCCATGTTAGAATTAACAAAGTTTCTTGGTAATTTAACCTTTATAAACCTTAGTCTATGCTCCAAGCTAACGAGTTCAACCTTCTTCAATCTCACAAGGAACTGTCCTTTGCTAAGCACTATCAATATGGAGAGAACAAATCTAGGGGTTGAAGAATTTCCAACTGAAATTGTGGTGAATCCTCGAGTCAAGTCATTACACTTTGCTTGGAATAATAGTTTGAATGATGAATGCATAAAAATGGCAGCACATGTTTGCCCTAATATAGAAGTGCTTGATGTTACCTATTGCTCGGGTATTACAGAAGAAGGCATCTTGGCTGTTTTGAAGAGTTGTTTGCAGATTAGGTGCTTAGAGATTAGTAGATGCGAAGGGGTTAAGAATCTTGAAATCGACTTTGAACTTCCTAAACTAGAAGTTTTAGAGGCAGAGGGGTTGGGAATTACCGATGAAGCATTGACTTTGATTGGGAAGAGATGTTGTCGGCTATCACATTTGAATTTGGAAGGTTGCTTGAATGTGACTGCAAGAGGAGTTGAAGGTGTGGTTGTAAACTGCAAAGCATTGAAAGAAATGAATTTGAGATGGTGTAATAATGTGAGTGTAGATATTGTAGTTTGGATGGTGCTTTCAAGGCCATCTTTGAGAAAAATTACCCCGCCATGTGGTTCTGTACCTACTGTAAACCAAAGGGAATTTTTCTTGCGCCATGGATGTTTAGTTCGTAAAGGATAGCTTTTCCACAGAAATTAAATATCAATGTGTGCAACTGCATGTTCTAGTAATTTGTTCTAGGCAACTATAAGTAAGTATTTGTTAT
Organism: Durio zibethinus; assembly: GCF_047325235.1. Classification (NCBI taxonomy): domain Eukaryota; kingdom Viridiplantae; phylum Streptophyta; class Magnoliopsida; order Malvales; family Malvaceae; genus Durio; species Durio zibethinus. Next base: position 1,351,570 of record NC_143187.1, read on the forward strand.
TAGTTTCAAATCATACACTGTTGTAGCAAATTCAAATACAAGAAGAGTTCAAGAGTGAAGTAGTCTTGTGTGAAAAATAAGAAATGAGTTTGAATAGTAGTGATTTGTAATAGTATGGTGAGTTTCGATAATGAGTTGTAACAGTAAATATCTTTTACCATTCAAAATACCATCGGTACTCTCCATATTCTACAGATTCAGTGTTCTAATTTATTTGTTCCGTTGATTTATTTAGAATGGCGGGTTGGTTCTAATAGATCACTTTACTCTTATTCGAGGGGTCATTTGTTAAGTGTGCTTGATGGCTCAAGTTTTTCTGCACGGGAAATGCATTTGTGAGTTAATTTGCTCTCTCGCAAACATGTGTCTGTTTTCACAATAAATTTTAGTTTGAATTCCATTTTAGTAGCATTGTTCTATACAAATGCTGGTGATATGCCCACTATTCTCCAGGGCTTAAGGCCCATGACAAAGCCAAGCCTACGAAGCTCATGGTTAAGGGCTCCAAAAAAGACGAGCCACCACTCTTTCCGTGTTACATAGGTCAGGCTTTGTCTGGTGCCACCTAGAGTTTTCCATTTCTTTTTTGTCATTCTTTTGGTAGCAGAGTGAACTTCTTTTGTTTATTAGTATTATATTTTTAAATGAATGCCAAGTTTATTTTCAATACCAATAACTCCAACATTATCTATGGTAACCGTAAAAGGAATTAGTTATGGCTCGCACCAAGTCTCTGGTTCAAACAGTTACATAGGCACATAATATATATGCATAAATAAACATCTAAAAGTATTTTCATTAGCAACTTTATTTATGATAATCTTGCTGGATATCATCTTCTTCATCAAATGCTTTTTGAAGGCAATGGAACATGCTTGCAATATTCAGCCAGGGCCCAGGTTGTGATACTTTTCCTATATGATGCGTAGTGTTGTGTGCAATTCCTCATGAAAACTCCCATCATTTCCTGCCGCAAAGAAGTATCAAAATTTCCAAGTAGACATTTGTAACTATCATATTTCATGGATTTTAGGCCAAAATTCCCTTTTTTTGTCTGTTTTTTCGTGACTCTGTACTGTGAGTTTTTCCTTTAATTGGTGTTTTTTTATTGTCAACCTCTTCTGGTAGAAATTCATCAGTGAATCAGATCTCTAAAGAAGCTTATCTTGAGATCTTGAAAAAATGACTACATTTGGCATTTAAAGGTCAAGGGATAACAAACTTTTTGTGTATGTGCCTCATTCCTTTACAAGTTGCTAAAATTCTCATGCATTCAACACTACTGCATTCAAAGTTCAAACATCTCTCCCTTTAAACAAATGATAATTGTCTTTAATCCTCTATTTTCTAAGTTACCTGTTGGGGAAAATCACCATCTGGTAGTTGAGAATTGATCAAAAGCTTTGCAGCACGATGTAGGGGACTAGGATCTCGTTTTGCCTATTATAATTAAATGGTAAGAATAATTTATTTATCAAGACTGACTTAAGAGATATTAGCTAGTATTTGTTAAATAAAAGTAACCTGTCCTCCGTGAATTAAACCCATCAAGGCCATTGCAGTTTGCACCAAATTTGAGCTCTTTCCTTCGAGAGGTGTATATACCTGCGAGTTGAAGAAAACTTGAATTTTAATTTGAAAGTCGTTGATTTGAATCTCTACGGAAAGATGGGATTTTAAAACAGTAAGGCTAATTTTATCTAGAACCCTAGTTCAATAAGTTTGAATTTCCATTTTTCATGGATTAATTCAAGAGATCAAGGCTACTTCAATTTTTTTTTAATATATAAAGGAAGGTTCAACGATAAAAAAAAAATTATAAATGTTGAGATTTAAACTCCAAATTTAATAGACGCAACCTCTTAGCATAAACTAACTAAATTATGATCCAGGTTCCACTTCCACCTCTTTATACTTACATAATTTGGGAAACAATGAGGTGAATGGTTGGAGTTGGACCATTAATATACAGCGAGTACTATTTGTCAAGAAAAACTTGACAGAGAAACATGATTCATATAAGCAAAAATGATTACCTTGTTTGGACAGGAAAGATAGCTCTCTCCCCAACCCCCATCATCTGTTTGTGTTTCAAGTAGAAAATCAAGTCCTTTACGCACGGCCAGACAATTGTTGTAACTCTTGCCAGCAGCAGCTAAACCTCCGAGTGCAAACCATGTTGCATAAATGAAGCAAACACCCCAACCACCGTACCTGAATGTAATTGATTAGTTTTAATATCCTGCATTTCTGAATGAATTAACCGAATAATATTTCTATGAGCGAACATGCCATGAACCATCAGGCTTTTGTGTGTTTTCAAGGTACTGAACAGCTTTGCTGATGCATTTCTCAATCTCTATTTTCCGGTGACCAGGGTAAGACTCCATAAAAAGAACTAGTGCATGGATTGCGGACGCCGTGCACTCCACGTACCTGGATCAATCCATAATCCTTTTTTTAGTCAACTAGGGTATTGGTATACAAATTAAGGGCTGTATACTGCTGTGCGACATATAACTGCTATGAAGTCCGAAAAGCAGGAGACTAAATTGAGCCAATGGATAATCCTTTGGATCATTTTTGGTCTCCTTCATTGATGACAAAATTAGCATTTCTTACAGAGTTACAAATAGAAGTTATGGCCCTTACTCATGCTCAATGACATTGTCCTCAAGAAACTCCACAGGATTGAGCCACTGAGGAGCATAACCAAAAAAAAAGAAAGAATGTACTGGTCAAAAATGTCTCCATTGGCGCACAGTGGAAGCAAGCTAAAAACATATATATTTTAATATTGTGATAAATTGGAAAATATATGCTGGAATATATAGCTACCTCCATCCATAACCCAGCTTTTGCTGGCTCCCATCTCGTGAAGCCACCATTTTCACTCTGCAATAATTTTATGAGGCTGTTACAGATTGAAATCAAGATATGTAGTCGTACAAGTCAAAGCTTTTGGGAAATTAATTTGGAATACCATTTATCATTTTCTGCCATTCAAGTTACTATTGGAAATTGTAAGTACATTTTCCAAGTAAAGCAGAATCCAAAGGCACAATTACCTGTAATGATAATACAACATTGACAGCATTATAGAATTTCTCTGGTTCCATTTTCTCACCAACTATTTCCGGTCGCATCTTAGAGAAATATAGGCAACACTGTAGAACAATAAATACCTGTTGTTAGGAGTGTTGGCACTGAATGTTGGCCTAGAAATTACTTAATCAGAGTTTTTTTTTTCCTTTGATAAAATAAACCCCACCAGCTTATCCAAGAAATTCAATTCTGAGACTCACAAGTTGAAGTTCAGATTTTAAATCCTTTGAACCTAAATGGAGATAAAGTTTAGCATTGTATTTGGCCAAAATCAATTACCTTCAAACTTTCTGCACTGCAGTCAGAAACTTGCCATCCATGATCTTGATCAGAAAAGGTCCATGATCCTTTAGAAATGTGTCTGAACATTCGTTTAAAGTCACCAGGAGGATTATCCTTGACCTTCAGATTTTAAGTGGTACAGAATGATCAAGCAAAAGAATTTCACAAACACCACAACCATTATGAGAATGCTTTTAATTAGGACATGAATTGGAACCTGAGAATGCTTCAGGAAGTAGTGTCCTTTCATAAGTGTAGGTCCAATTTCGTTAGTAAGATCACTGGCAAGCAAAGCTTGAATAGCAAAAGCAGAATCCGAAACTTGACTTCCAAAACTCTGCATGTACATAACAGATACCAAATTCTAGAACCAAAACGTACGTTGTCGGGGTTCAAGCTAAGTTATGAAGTTAATTAAGTTTAAATTAATAAATTTACAGAATCACATTCAAGACAATGCATTGTGATTCAAAATTACCGACTTTAGTAAGATTGATTATGCATGTTTCAGCTAGAGAATACGATGGATAAAATTTTCACCAACCTGCATCTTCATTCCATCTTCTGCAACCCATAAGTAGTCTGCAATCCTAGCAAGGTGCTTTTTAAAATAATCCCCGGTGGGATCTTCGACCCAACAAGCAAGCATGAATAAAGGCTGCTTAATCCAAGTTCCAATTAGCATATGAGGGTTGAAATAGTCATTACATCACAAATAAATATTATCTAAAAAATTTCCATATCCAATTAGATTACCTTTTCCACACATCCAATGGTAATGTATCTGCTGCATTCATCTTCATAATGAATATGGTCCATTGTTATTTGGAGAGCCTTTTCTCTCAACTTGTTAAAGGGCCATCGAGAAAGGAGAGGCTCTGTAAATGTGTAAAGGCTGTCCCATAGTAACGTTTGTATCAAAGTATGGGGATAGTAAAGATCCTCCTGCGATGAAAAGTTTCATTACTCAGATCATCCAAATGCGTGGATTTCTTGAGGAAATAATGTGATTTTGTATGATGTACATATGAATTCTTTGGTGTATAGCAAATCTAGTAGACACACCTTTGCACATAAATGGCGCTTTTGGCTCCAATTAATTTGATGATATGGTTCAATATGGAGTTCTTCTTTCAATTGTAGGATGAGAGGTGTGATTGGACCAACAAATTTTTTCCCATATAAATACGACATAGGCAAGTAGGTCACGCGACAGTAACACAACAATTTTGCTGCATCAATCCAAGAATAGGGTAATTAATTAATTAAAATGCAATCAGATTTTAATATCAAGGTGTGAAACTCATGCACTTATTTAAAGCTAGTTAAGCAGAAATCAATTAAAAACCCAATAATTTAATATCATATCGAAAATTTGCGAACCTGGACTAACGGGGAAATAAGAAGGAAGGACCCAAAACTCTGGGGGCATGGGATGGCAGCCAGACCACTCAAACAGACCAAGGATCTTCAACAAAGAATAATCATTTGAAACAAAATTTAGTTAATTCTGGTTCTCTAGAAACAATGTTCGAGAACAACATTTAGTACCTGTAGTAAATATGACAAATATATACCGATAGCCATGTTTTTCCCCAAGATGGTATGGTTGTTACACCACCACGGTCAAGAATCCATTTTCTTGCTCTCTCACAAGCATTTTCTTGGCCACCATCAGGCCCTTCCCCAAGCAAACGCATGCAAATGTAGTTGAGAGCAGTGCTAAACATGATGCTGTGACCCTCTATGTGTAATCCCCACCCACCATCTTCATTCTATGGTATAGATAACATATATACATTAATGTATATATTTGAAATGGATGATTAAGTTAATTTAAGCAAGAACATGTTTTCGATAAAACTAACAAAGCAGTCATTCATGCACCTGATGACAGTATATGTAACGGAGAATTTCTCTCCGATGCTCTGCTGAGAATACAGTGTTAAGATGCCCTGTAATGTACAAAGCCATGGCCTGCAATTTTGTTTCACTTTCATCTTAATTAGAAAGAGTCAATTACGTACAACTGCATTTTTAATGTATAGCTTATATTATATGAAAATTGTTAATTCTATCCATCTCACAAAAAAAAACGTTGGACCAGTATTCTCAGCAGAGGAAAAAAGAAGTAATTAATCACCAAAGGAGGAGAAAAGAACATTGGACCAGCATTCTCAGCAGGCCAGTGGCCATCACTTGCTTGCAGGGCTGACAACAGGTGAACACTTCTCCTTAATGCGGCTGTAGCTGTTTCACGTGTGATTTCCTCACCATCCTTAATCTTTACTTGGGGTATTGTTTGTTTGAAGTTTTTCTCTTTTATGGCCTGCAATCATTAGACGAAATTATATAAATAATAAAATATACATATTTTATATATATCCAGGTCAGCGGGACAGTATCACTTAAAATCTGACTCTAACTCAACCATACGTCAGAATAACTTGTAACACATGCCACAATAAAATAGAGAAAAAGATGTCCTTTTTGTTAATGTTTGTTTTGAATTTTTTAATCTCATATATAAAGTTGAGTAAAGTTAAAAGAGTTGAAAGTTTATATTGTATCCCATATCGAGAGTTTAGTAAAGGTATAAGAGATTTTATCCTTATAAATAAGATGTATTGGTTTTCATTCAATAATTTTAGATAGTTAGACACCAAGAGAATAGCTATATGAGTAGGCTATTAAAGGATGTAATTAGGTTTTAAGAGTTGAGTAAAAAGTTTTTAGTAACTTTTTTCATTCCAAAAATCTCACAGTTGTAAAAATTTATTTGTTAGTGGATTGAGTTTGGAGTAGGTCATTTTGTGTTAGGCCGAAACAAATATATTTATATATTCTTATTCTTGTTTTAAGCTTGATATTTTGTGTGTGAGTACTGTGCACGTAATGATTTTCAGACAAGTGGTATTAGAGCGAGATTCAAGACGTGAGAAAAGATAAGTTTAAGAAATCGTGAAGACAGTGCAAATATTTTAAAATGTTTACATAAAGTATGTGTAGTATGACTATGTCTAAATTTGATATTCTTTTATTTGATGAAAAAAATAATTTTATGTTATGACAAAATATGATTTAAAATCTGTTAGTAAAATAAGGTTAGATCATGCATTAGAGAGTAGTAAGCCTAAGGGAATGTCTAACAGTAATTGGAGTAGAATTTAGAAGAAAACTGTTAATACTTGCATTAGCCCCAAAGATAAAGTGCAATATGTTGATTGAAAGTACTCCAAACAGTTTGTGGGATAAGTTTGAGGGTATTTATACATCAAAGTCGTTGACTAACAAATTATGTTTGAAAATAGATCTATATTCTCTAAAAATGAAAGAAAGTATAAGTTTTTGTAATCACCTAAATGAGTTTAATATGTTAGTTTCTCAATTATTGGCTATTTTTGTTGATGAGTTAGAAGATGAAGACAAGGCTTTAATTTTGTTGTTATCTTTGCCTAAGTCCTAGAGACTTTTAATTCAGACTTTGTTAATGTCCAAGTTTACTTTGAAATTGGATGATGTGATTCCTTTATTGCATGAGAACGAAAGGAAACTCATCACTTTGAGGGAATGCACTAGTTGTAAAGGGTTTTGATCGAATAAAGACTTAAGAAAGGGTTGATGGATGAAGAGATTGAGGGAGGACTCAAAAGAGGATTGATGGATCAAGAGAGAGATCCAAGTTAAGAGACAAATTACAGTGATATAGAATGTTATTATTGTGATGAAAAAAAACATATCCAAATATATTACAAGAAGTTGAAAAGGGATATAGCTGCTTTCAAAAGAGCGAATGACGAGAAAAAATTGAATGAAGGAAAGAGTGATACTGCTACTATTGTTTCTGATGATGATGAAGTCCTTTTAACGACTTGTGTGGATCAGACTCAAACTTTGAAAGGTGATAAAAGTTAAGTTTTGGATTTAGTTGCTATAGTCTATGTGTATAATGATAAGAATTGCTTTATGGAATTAGAAAAGAATGAGAAGTATAGGGATATTATGGTTACCAATAATGAAAACGTACAAATTCAAGGCATTGGGAGTGTTCATCTTAATGGTGTTGTTAGGACTCTTCGTCATGTAAGGTATGTACTGAGTTACAACTATAATTTGATTACTTTGAGTGAACTAGCTTCTTGTGGATATACATACTATCGACAAAATAATTGATGTAAAGTGTACAAGAATAGTAATGTGATTCTACAAGGGAATATGATTAAAAATTACTTGTACATGCTTGATAGAGGCTCAGTTGTTGGGATTCTTATGACGAAAGAAAAGAAAAAGGGTAGGCATGTCAACTTTGCAAATACTATTAAAGTATTTGAAGATTCAAGTTAATGAAGAATTTGTTGCGATTTGCCTTGAATCTCTTAATCCCACATCGAAAGTTGAGTAAAGTTATAAAAGTTGATAGTTTGTTTTATATCCCACATCAGGAGTTTAGTAAAAATATAAGAGATTTCACATTTATAAATAAGATACTTTAGTTTTAGTTTAGTAATGTCAGATAGTTAGACACCAAAAGAATAACTAAATGAGTAGATTATTAAAAGAATGTAATTAGATTTTCGATTAAGTTTTGAATAAGAAGTTTTTGGTGATTATTCTCATTTTAAAAGCTTCATAGTTATAAAGATTTATTTGGTAATAAATTAGGTTTGAAGTAGATCATTTTGTGTACGGCCAACACAAATATATTTATTTATTTTTATTCTTGCATTGAACTTACTATTTTATGTTTGTGTGCTACGCGTACATGTTGATTTCTCAACATTTTTTTTCTTATTTCTGTTCTTTTTGTTTTCCTTCTATCAATTACATGTCATAATAACTAGTAAAACATGTCAATTATCACTCGAATCTCATTCAATTAAATTAGCGATTACTTAGTATAATATGTATCTATTAATTTTAACATAACATGTAGTACAGTATCACATTAAAATTTTCTTATTGTAAACATTTATTACCATTCATGAAATTGTTGCACCAATTTTATCCTTTTTTTTTGCCTTATATATTTTCTCCTCGATGATTATTAATTTGATTTTTTCCTCATATTTTGTAATCCACACTTTTCTCTCTAAACTTTGTATCTAATTTTCTTCTAAATCACCCATTACCCTTTTTTTTTTAAGAAATCATCTATTATTTCTACAAATGTTTGTTAGATACATCTCTTTCCATCATGGTCACTTGGTATTTAATTATCCTCTTACTTTTTTTTCATAAAAAGTCTCTGATAATAAAAGAAAAAATTATAAGTGTTGAAATTCAAATTCAGATCTATTAAATATTATCTTTTAAAAAATTATATGAACAAAAAAAACTAAATTTCATATTTATCCTCCTTAACTCTTCCGTGAATCCTATTTAACTCTATTTGGTTTTAGGATGAAGGGACTAATATCTTATCAATATTTCAACCATAATCATAAATTTAAATCACTATAATTAATACCACACCAAAAATTTTTAATGCACTAATTAAAAAACAATAATAACACAAAGATGCAACCAATACATTTGTTTCTGTAGACACCGATTTTGTCCGGGTCTACTGTTTTCATTTTAGTTTAATATTAATAATTATATTAATAATAATAATAAATATATATTTTTTAAAAAATAATAATTATTAATTTTATAAAAAAATAAAAAAATAAAAAAAGAGAAACAAAAAATGGTAGAAAAGCAGGGCGACTGATGCCTAGCACCAACCACCCTGCAGCCACCACTAGCTGCCCACGCTCACCAGCCTACAGCCATCATATAGCCACCACCTGTTCCCTTTTAGAACTTCTTAAAAATCCCCCATTTTCAAAGGCTCGGTCGGACCCTCCTTTTTCAAAAACTCTTAGACAAGGAACAGACCCTTCTCGAAAAGCCTTCGAACAGATCCTCGAAACCTCCAAGCCTCTTCCTTCAACAACCCCAAACACCACACCAAACCCATACCCAAACAGAAACCCAAAAATAGAAATAAAAAAATAAAGACAAACAGTCCTCCCCGCAGGGAGGAATCCAGCGCCAAAGTTACTTGCAAAAGCAAAAAAAATCACGTCAGTCTTGTTTCAACAAAACAAAACAAAAAAAAAAAAAGAAAAAATGGGAAATAGAAACTTTGAGCCCCGATCTACTCTGATCGAGGCTATTTTCGACAAAAAGAAGGTTAGATCTAGGAATAGCACATTTAAGAGCGCTTCTGGGAGTATTTTGGTAATTTTCGATCATCGACGACCACCGACAGAGATCGCTGACGGTGACCCAAACGGCGGTCGATGGTGGTTCGACGACCGGACGGTGAGAGAGCTCTAAAGCTTTCCTCAGAGCTTTCCCCCATTTTTTTTTTGAAACAAAAATAGAATGAAGAAAAAAAAATTTCAGTTATATATAAAAGACTAAAAAGCAAAACGACATCGTTTTAGGCCAAGAAAGATCTGCGCATTGACCCGAGTTTGACTCGGGATCCGCGTAACCCGACCTATGGACCCGCTCTTCCAATAGCTGCTGATTGGTCCAATTGAATCGATTTGATCCGGACCGAACCGTAGACCGCTAGCCCGAACCATTGACTGAACCGCAGAATCGGTCAGACCGATCCAGACCAAAGTTGACCAAACCGTTGACCAATCCGATTCAAGTTAAAAAAATTTTGTTTTTTAATTTTTTTATATTATTATTTTATTATTTTGAGTTTTTTTTTTCATTTATTCTTGCATGATAAATTTCTAAATTTGTTAAAATAAATGTCTCATTGTTTTAATAATAAAAATGAAAACGACTAAAAATATATATTAAAAATATTCAAAAAATAATAATAATTATTATTGTTGTTTTTCCTGCCTAGATGTTGGAAGGAATAAAAAATATTTTTTTAAAGAAATAATTTCGCCTAGATGTTGGAGAATTATTATTAATAAATTTTTAAAATATATATATATAAGAAATTTTTAATTAATTTTTAAAAATCACTTAAATCGAACTTGCTTCGAAAATTCGCCTAGAGGTTGAAGATTTTTAGAGATGTTCGTATTTTCTTAAAAACGAAACCTTAAACACTATTTTTTAATTTGCAAAATCCTAGGTTTGTAAAATCCCCTAAAATCCAAAATCTTAAAATCTGAAACCCCTAAAAATCTAAAATCCCTTAAATCTGAAACCTTAAAATCCAAACCCCAAAAACTAAAATCCCTAAAATCCAAACCCTTAAATCAAAACCCCAAACCCCAAAACCCAAACCCTAAAATCTCCAAACTCTAAAATCAAAACCCTAAACCTTCCATATATTCAAGCCTTAAAACCCTCTAAACCTTAAAACCAAACCTTTAAAATCTCTACTCAAGCCCTTACTCAAAATCTTCTAAAAATCTTAAAGAAACATGTGAAAATCTCATTTGAAGTAATTTATTCTCGAATGCAGCCTAAATAATGGGGTATTTAGGAAACTTTACTTCGTTAAGTCTTTTCATACGATTTCGTAATTCGCATTGATAATAAGATTAATGAATAAAAAGTATAACAGTAAATTGGGATCTTAAATATAAACAGTCGCACCTAAGTTTTGCCTAGATGTTGGAGAGTCGGGGTGGCTTCATTATACTTAAGAATCCAACTTTTAAATTGCATCTCATCCTACATAACATTCATTGGCATACATACGTTAGTATGTTATTATCAGTAATTATTTGCACTATTCTCTTTTTAATTTTTATTTACTACTTGGTGATAAAATATTTTATAATAAAAAAATAATACTTTTTTTAAAAAAATTGTGATATTACAAAATAAAAAAAATAACATTCCGAAAGAAATAATTCTTGGTACTCTGCCTAGATATTGGAGAGTCACCAACAATTTTCTATAAAGAGTGTTATTTCATTTTAAGGATTATTATGTTAAATTTTAAGCAAAAAGAGTTATTTTAAATTCTGCCTAAATATTGAAAAATTTTAAGATAATTCTTTAACTTAAAAATTTTTTCAATATTTCTAAATAAAAATTTTAGCAAAAATATTTTTTAAAACGAAGAAAATTAGTATTAAATTTTAAATCAAAACCATTTTTATTCAACACTGAAAATAGCGCATAATTAAATGATACCAATTTATGGGCGTTGTGAGGGTGCTAATCCTTCCTCACACATAACCGATTTCCAAACCCAACTTGATTTTTTGTAGACCAAAATTTATCTTTTTGATAAATTTTAAATCCGTTTTTATAATTTTATTAAAAAGATAAATTTTGGGGTGACCAATCACACCCTAACAAAGATTAGTGGTGACTCTTTTTTATTTTTTTTTATTTTAAAACACATTACGTCTGACGATCCCAAAACCGTTATGACAGTTTCTATAATATTGCTGTAACATATATTTTGAAGTTCAAAAAGCTGAATTGGAATCTTTCCATCCTTAATATAAAAAAATAATAACTTAAATGTAGTTGTATCCTTTTTTTTTTTTTTTTTAATGGTGGTGGCATTAGTGCACGGTAAACCAATCGAATTTCTTAAACTAGAAAGAAAGCCAAAAAATAAAAATGGATCCAAAACGAACGAAATATCATATTTAAAACTTGAATTAATATTTTTTTTATATTTAAAATATCAAAATTTAAATCATGATCAATGAAACTAATCCAACACTTTATTAATAAGCTACGTGACTAAATATTGACAACTTGAGCTAATATTTTTGGCATTTTGTTACAAAACCATCCAATATCCCAAAATTTGTACTTAGAGTCATTGTGAGTGAAAGAAAGTTTGATTAAGTAGTAGTACTTCAGTAACTCTTAACAAAATCAAATAGAAAATGGATCAATATTACTAGTTAGTTTCGAGTTAAGACTGTAGCAAGAATTTTTTATACTATAAAAATTCTAATTATAATAAAATAAAAATTTATAACTTTTATTTCATGCAATAAAATATTATAAACATATTTCTATTTTTTAATAAAATTTAAAGACTTATTTAGTAGATATTATTTTAAAAGAATATGGAGAACAATATATATATATAATCCTTAACGTTATTTTTTGCTGCTCAAAAATTATCAGTTCGATGGCATTTAAAGTATACCATATTTTTAGTGTTTTCTTGCCTAGATTAGTTTGATGGCAGGATTATTCTACTCCCTTTGTACAAAAGAAAAAAAAAAAATTATACCTGCATTTGCCAGAAGAGATCAGAACTGGCCTGGACGTGGTTTCGATTGTTGTAGAAATTTTGGCGAGCTTCTTCAACCTCAGCTCGCTCTTCAGGGGTGCCTGCATTAGGATCAAACTCCCATGTCTGTCTTCCCAAGAAATTGTTAGTGCTGTAAAGGTACGGGTCAGTGCCTCCTTCTCCTATCTTCAGCCTCCACATTCTCCCAAAGGCCTTTCTTTTTCTTTCTCTTGCCAGAGGGATGTGGGGTTAAGAACTGAGCTTATCAAAGTAAATTTTGTAGTTGATATAGTTGAACAAGAAAGAAGAACAATGGCAAAGTACTTTAGGCTATGTCTTTGGTGAACGAAACCTCGAACTTAAATAGATTTGACGATACCGTCTTTCGCATTTGATGTTTATTCGGTCAATTTTGATGAATGTCCAATTAAATTATTTTATCTTATTTTTATTAATAGAATAGAATTTATTAATTTTAAAAATTCAGTTAACCAAAATTATTTGATTAATTTTTAATTAATCAAATAAAATTAGAATTAAGTTATAATTTAAACTCTTAATATCTTATATTTGAAACCAAATAAATAAAATTATCTAATAAAATATTTAAAGATTAAAGTATTAAATTAATAACTCTAACAACTTATAAATGAAATGGTCCTATTCAATTTTATATTTTAATTAATTTGATTAATTCAGTTTTTAAGCTAAATTAACTAAAAATAAAAAAAATTATAATCATTTGAAATTAATTTTATAATTAATTAATTAATTGAATTAAATTAATTCAATCGATTAATTTAGTTAAAACTAAATTTTAAATACCTTTATTGACATCATCATCCTTAAATGAAGATGAAACAAAAAAAAAAAAAAAAAAAGGAAAAGGGAGACTTTTAACAAAAAAAAAAAAAAAATCCCGCTAAATAGCTATAAGTTTAACTTTCCAATTAATCATATATATTGGTTATTATAATTTGCATACAAAATCCATGGATGCAACTTTTTTCTTCTTCTATTTCTTTTGGTTTAGTCCTATAACTAATTAAAAGTGCATTATTACTTTTTAAGTTATGAAAAGATTTTTTTTTTTACCATTTTTTCAGAAATGCTTATATATATATATATATATATATTTATATAGAGAAACGAGAGATTCAAACCCAATTTTTTTTTTATTTGTAAAAATATATGCATTAATTATTGAATCACATATTTAGTTCTAACTCATTATATTTTTGAACAAAATTATTAGTTAGATTTAGAAGTGTAAGGGTTAGGCTACCTATTACGACTTTATTCAAATTACCAAGATTGGATTTCATAAGCTAAATTATATTTTTTAACATATTTTTATTTAATCTTAATTTTAATATATTAATATAAAATTATATTTATTATTTTAATAATAAAATAATAGATAAACGGGTTGGTTGAGCCAAGGTTAATTTTAGCTTTTAAAGGAGAAACTTGACCAGATCCATAGACACTTTTAGTTCGACATTAATTTTATTCAATTTCTTATATGCAATATAAATTACAATATTTATCATAACGTGTATGTATGTTCGAGAATTTGATGGCACAAAAAAAAAATGTTGCTATCAATATTTTTGTTAGGTAATTGATTACATGAGTGAATATATATTTTTTAAAAAAATCTTAAATTTGACTAAAACTTTTTAAAAGAATATATTTTAATCTATATTTTAAAACTAAGTTCAAGAGGAATAATTTATTAGTATCCCAAAATGCTATCTAAAAATAATACCAATTAATTATATATTATTTTAAAATTCTTTTAGTGAAATGATTTTTTTATTTTATCTTTCTTTATTTTTTTTAATTTGGTATTTAAATGTCAAAAATTTTCTCAAGTCTTCTTTAATAGTTTCATTTTAACTTAAGAAATTTTCTCATCTCCACAATAATAAAAAAAAAATCACTTATTCTCTTCAAAAAGCTTTATCAACATATTAATTTGATATTTTATGAAAAAAATACTTACTTTTTATTTTTAATTCTACACAACCTTTATTTCATAATTTTTTAACAACCTTTATTTATATTTATAAAATATTTTTTCTTAAATTAATATTTTATTGAAAAGTAAATAAAAATTCTTTTTATTAGAATATTTTTAAAATCTTTTCAACACAAGAAAATTCCTCAAATAAAATTTCAAGAAAATCATCCTTGTGATTTCCTTCCAATTTCATTATTAGAAAAAAGTTTTATTTACTTCTAACATTTTATAAAATTTAAATGACAAAAATTAAATTTCTTAAATTAATTATTAAATATTATATTAAAAAATAATAAATCAAAATATTCCCAAAATTCTTCCAACACTTTTGTTAAGATTTTCAAAAACCCATCACTTGTGAATTTTTTTTAATTTCATCATTTGGGAGAGTTTTCACTTATTTTTAAAAATGAATTAAAATCCCATGATGTAAATAAAAATATTATAAAAAAATTAAATTTGCAATTTGTTTTTTGGCTAACTTATATGTTTTCGTTTTTAATTTTTTATGTTGTCAAATAATTAAAATGTTCTTAATTTAGAAATTTAAATATACATAAAATAAAATAATAAAATAAAATGAAGAAAATAAAGAAAAAAACATTTTAACACCAATGGATTAGTCTTAACTGTGTTGGCACACGGATCACAAGTGAGTTTGGTTCACTCAAAACGGTGTCATTTCACTCTTATTTAAATATTCAATCTCAGTTTTTAGTTTTCTTATTTTCTTCTCTTTATTCCTCTTTTTCTCTCTTCCTTCTCTTAAAAAAGATTTTTTTAGTTTCTGTTGATTTTCCTGTGTTTGTTATTTGTAGCTTGCTGTTGATTCTTATCTTTTATAAAAAAAAAAAAAAAATTAATCTCAATTCCAATAGGAGTCTAAATAAAAAGGAATTTCAATTAAAAAAAAATTACATATTATTTTTTTTGGAATATCAATTCAAAAAACAATATTTAAAAAGACCCAAACAAAATAAAATATCCACAATATTCAAAATCATATATATTTTTAATTATCAACTAAATTTTACACTTACATGCAATTACCCTACTATTTTATTTGAATTTGGCATATCTTTTTACTTTATATTTATCAAAGTTATTTACTATTTTTCTCAGCTTTTAATTATATTAAATTTTACATTGTTTTAAATATATGTAAGTAATAATTTTACCAAATCTAAAATTTAAATTTTGATAAGGTATGATCAACAGTGCCAAACCCTAAAAAGTGCCACGTGCAGTGTTCAAGTTTTTTTTTTTTTTTACTTTTTCTTTTAAACTAGTTAATAAATTTTTTAAAAATTATGAAATACATATCTTTAAAGATTTTATTTTTTATGTGTGAGATCCACTTATATCAGATTTTCTTTTTTTTTTTAAATTAATAAATATTTTTTTAAAATTTATTTGATACCAATAGTATGTTAAATTTTTTTTTCTTTATTTACATTTTTATTTCTTTTTTTTATATATTTAACAAATGATTTTTTTATTTTTTTTTGAGGGACCCAATTAATATCAAGAATATGTCACAAGTTAAGTTATTTGACTGCTTTTTTGGTTTTTTTCTTTTTTTTTTCTATTTAATCTCCCTTTTTATAAAAAAATATTTTAAACTTTTTAAAAATAGAGCTCATTTGATGATTATTTAAAAAATAATTTTTTTGTTATTTTAAAACAATTGATGATTTTTGAAAAAAATACTGATAAGGGTGTGATGTCACATCCAGATTTACTTTTTTTTTTTCTTTTTTATGCTTTTTTAATCTTTCTTTTTATTTTTTAAAATCAATTATATAAATTTTTTTAAAAAAAATATCATTGCAATTATCACGTGATAACTCAACTTTTTTTATTTTTTTGCTTTTTCCATTTTTAGCTTTTTTCTTTCATTTTTTTTATTTAATATCATTTTTTTGTGTAAAAAACAAACAAATGCATAAATGTGGCACTTTATTTCTTTTTTATTATTTATCATTTATTAATTAATCAAATTATTATTTAATATTTTAATTTAAAATTGATATTTTAAATTCAATTAGGGTATCTATATAGTATCCAAGTAAACTCACTTCTTCTTTTTTCCTTTTTTATGCTTGTTTTATTAAATTAAATTTGTTATAAAAAATAGGATAATTGAGATATCTACATTGTACCACATTTGTCCTTTTTTTGATTTCACCTTTTTTATAATTTTAATTAGATAAATTTTACAATAAAAGATTCTAATTGATAAAGTTGCCGAAACAATATGTATTGATGGATTTTAATCCATCCTAATTTGATAGAAAATTATTTTTTTAAATAGATATTGAGTTAAGATGTTTCTAACATTTTCTATAAGATATGACATTGAAGCTAAAGCATGTTTGAGGTACTTTCTTACGACTCATTTTGGGATATATATAAAAATATATATCTTATTATTAAATTAATTTTATATTTAAATATGTATTATATTAATAAAATTATTATTTAACATTTTAATTTTAAAAAATTATTATTTTAAACTCAATAAAGGTGTTCATACGTCACATTTTATGAATTTTTTTTTATTTTTTATAATTTAGATATCCATATATCACCCCTATTTGGTTTTTTTACTTTTCATCTTTTTTCTAATTATAAATTTTTTTAAAAAATAGTGAATAGATAAGGTAAAATAAAATTTTTTTTATTGGTAACATTTTTTTTATAAAAATAATACAATAAATTTCAATCCATCTCAATTCAATATGTGTAATTTTTTTTAAATTTTAGTATTAAATTAAGTCAGGTTCGTTTTTATATAAAAAAAATGAGAACAAGTCAAAAGTGAATTTATAATTATTTGTTGGTTTATATAAAAATATATATTTTATTATTTATTTATTTTTATATAAATTTTATAAAAGGATAATTATAATCAAGGTGCCCACATGACTCCATTTATTTATTTCCTTTCATATTTTAAAAATTTTTTTAATTAAATTAATTTTATAATAAATAAATTGATTGATAAAAATAATAAAATAATAAATTTTTATTCCTCTCAGTTTAACATGATTCTTTGTAAAAGATTAGTATCGAATTAATCCAAGATAAAAGATTAATTTATATTCTTACGTGTCACCATTTAGATTTTTTTATATCTTTTACTTTTTTATTTTTTTAAAATTAAGTAACTTTTTTTTTTTGAAAAATCAATAAATATGAATGACAAAATCACAGCTTTTAGCACGTGATAAGGTACGGACACTCGCGTAATATAAATTAATTATCGAAAAATTCAACCTACAGCTAGCAAGTGTCTGGTACAAGCTGCTGTTTAGGACAATTTAAATTGCCGACAATAGGACAAAAAAATCCGTTCACTCAATTAAATTAATTACCTGCTATTTAATGAATACCAAAAATTTGGCAAAAGGACAAATAAAAGTACATATGGCCAAAAAAAAGATAAAAAATTAAATTACAAAATTGATTAAATACTTCTTTTTTATCACGTTAATTATAGAGATGATAAATCAAGATGCAATACTAAAAGATATATGATTGATTATGTGATGCATCTTAATTTATCTGATTTATAATTTATGCGATACGATAAATTTATCAAATAATTTTGTAGTGAAATTAAAAAGAGATTTTTCGTTATAATATAGATTAATAATATTGAATTTTATTATTATATTATAATTTTTCTAAATTTTGTTGTTTTTTAATATAAAATAAAAGAACTGAATGAAAATTTTTCTTTTGCATTATAACAAAATTAGTATTGCATAATCTATCTCAATTATATTATTTTTATTTAAAAATTACTTAAAAAAATAACAACAAAAATTTACCATTTAAAATAACAAAACATTATTTCAAATACTTTGTTTCAATTATAATATATATCCTCAACAAATAAATAGAAGATTAAGCCAAATGCTACCTGTAGGATGGATAAACTTCAAAATTCATATCCTATTTGTTTTCTTTTTCGAATATGAGGACCACTGCATAACAAATGCAAATGGCGACCCATCTTTCGTACGTAATATATTAAAATAATCAGTGAGTTTCTAAATGAAATTGATTAATAAATTGTAACGAATTTGTATTTCATATATTATTATTGTATAAATTTTATACATTATTAATAAATTAAATAATATTATTTTATTAATAAAATAAATTAAATAATATTATTTTATTAATAAATAAATTTTAAAATTAATATTTATTTATTAATAAAATAATATTATTTAATTTACTAATAATATATAATATTTATATATTAATAATATATCAAATATAAATTTAAATATATTATCATAACATTTAGATCCGGAGATCTGTCACTAGACATTTACTTAAAGAGTCCCACCAATCTTTTTTATCTAAATGCGATTGGTCACCTAAAGAATTTATCATTTCAAAGAACATCTAAGTTTAAATGTCCCTGAAAGAATAAGTTTAGGTTTACTAACTAAAACAGGGTTCGGGAGTTCGATTATGTGTAAGAAAGGTTATAGCACCCTCACAACGCCCATCAAAAAATAATATCAGCTTAATTTTGTGTTATCTAATAAGCCTTAAAAATTTACCAAGTAATTAGTTGTTGAAAATTATTTTCAATTGACTCTAATACTTTTAGCAAAAAATTGATAAAATTCCATCACCTCAAGAGTGTGTAAGAAAACTACTGTTTCACTTGCAGAGGATCTATCGTCGGATTCTTTAACAATAAAAAAAAATTCAAGAAAATAAAAAGGAAAAAATGATTGCTTTTATGCAGAGAAAATTGATACTTTTAACTTTTCTCCAAAAATGTTTTCTTGAAACTTTAATTTTGAGAAAAATTGATACTTTCAACTTTTCCTCGAAAAAAAACTTTTTTTGAAAATTTATTTTTAAGAAAAATTGATACTTTCAACTTGAAAAATTAATACTTTCAACTTTTTTCCAAAATTATTTTTTGAAAAATTTATTTTCAAGAAAAATTGATACTTTCAACTTTTCCCAAAAAATATTTTTTTAGAAAACTTTATTTAAAGAAAATAAAATTATAAAAAAATAAAAATAAAAAATAAAAATAAAAATGAAACTAAAAATAAAGGAAAATAAATAAAAATAGAAAAAAATATTAAACAAATCTAATCTAATTAATAAAAAAAAATAATAAAAAAATATATAAAAAAATAAAATAAAAAAAACCTGGAAACGGCTCGGCTGACGGCTCGACTTAAGGAAGAAAAACGGCTCGAAGAAGCGGCTCGGCTCGGCTCGCACTCGGGTTGAACGCTGGTCAAAAGTGGGTCGACGCTTGAGTCGGGTCGGATCTTGACAAAATGCACGGATTCTCTAGGTTACTTAACACAGAGACGACGTCGTTTTGAGAGGGTATATAAGGTTGAAGGTCAGTTTTTTCAGCAGAAGCCCTTCTCCTCTTCTCTCTCTTCCCTTCTTTCTTCTCTCTCTTCTCTCTAAAACCCGAAGAACTTCGGTTGAATATTCATCAGATTCTAAAAAATTTCATCGAAATCTGAGTTTTTCGTCGAAAGTTCACCGAAAAATTAGTCGATTTCTGGAAGTTCCTGTCGAAAACTGGGCAGCTGACCAAAAAATTTAAACTTGGCCGGAATAGTCACCGAAAAATTCAACTTTCATAAAAAAAATTCAATTTTCGCCGAAAAATTCAATCGAAATCTGAAAATTTTTCAAAAATTTCCCACCAATCCCTAGAGCTATTCTAACGCCTCTAAACCTTTTTTTAGCTTTTAAACCTTCTTTGTGTGTTCTTTCCTCTTAGCCAGTAACTCATTTCTGTGTATTTTTCCTTTGATCTGTAGGTCCTTTTATAGGGATTGATCAGAAGAGTTTTTGATCAATTCCAACTCCTCTTTGGAGTGGGATTCAATCATTAAATCCGATATGGACTCTGATTGAATGCCTATTCATGGTAGGATTCTTCAAAATTCAGCCAAAAAATAAAAAATGTTAATAGATAATTAAAAAAAATAATCAAATAAATTATAATATATAATCAGATAAATATATATATATATTAACAGAAAAGAAAAAAAAAGAAAAGAAAAAAATAATAAAATAAAATAAAATTTAAAATACAAAATAAAAAAAATAAAATGGGCTTACCCATTTAGACCAGACCCAATTGATTCGGGCCTGGACCAAATTAAGTGTCTACAGCTGCCTCTCTTTGCATATTTTTTAGGAAACAAAAATTGCACAAAGACGTAGACACCAATTCAAAACTCAACTCGACCTCTTTTTTCATTTTTTTTTGTTGTGTTAAAGATTTGATCAAAACTCCTCTAAGCAGAGGCTCAACGACTTTGAAGATAAATAAAACTCCTCTAATCAGAGGCTTAACGACTTTGAAAAATAAATAAAGTTCTTCTAATTAGAGGCTCAATGACTTTGAAGATGAATAAAGCTCCTCTAATCAGAGACTCAATGACTTTGAAAAATAAATAAAGCTCCTATAATTAGAGGCTCAATGACTTTGAAAATTAAATAAAGCTCATCTAATCAGAGGCTCAACGACTTTAAAAAAATAAATAAAGCTCCTCTAAGCAGAAGCTCAACGACTTTGAAAAGTAAGTGGCTCTTCTAATCAGAGGCTCAACAACTTTTGAAAAGTAAATGGCTCCTCTAATCAGAGGTTCAACAACTTTTAAAAATTAAATGGCTCATTTAATCAGAGGCTCAATGACTTTTGAAAAAGTAAAATGCTCATTGACAATAATGTCCAAAGGAATTGAAGATCGTATTTGAAGGAATTTCAGGAGATTATGCCCAAAGGTCTTATAAATCAACCCTGATACCAAAAGACATCATATTTCAAGGATTAGAAACTTACCTGAAGAGCTTTTTTTCTCAAATTTGAAAATGTCTTCACATCTGTCTATGTGGGATTTTGGAATATCCCTATTTCTTGAATTTATGTAGTATATGCTATGTAATGCATATGAAATTCAATGCATGTTATGCAAATGTTGGCTAATTAACTCCTATTCGATTGTTGTACTCAAGTTTCTTGGGCCTCGAACCCTTTGATTCTTTAAAAACCAGATTACGCTGCTCTTTTAAGATCAAGCCAGTGTAGCTCTCAATCATCTCTTTCACTCACATTCTTTCTGTAAAAAATCTCTTTCCAAATTCAATGTCCTTATCAGGAATTGAACATCTTAATCCTGCCTTCATCACTCTTGACTTATTCAATGTAATGTAAAAATCTTTTATGCCATTATTCATTCATCAATCATTATTTCAAACTCAAAAAGTAAGAATGCATTTGCACATTTCTTCCATTGTAGAGTATTAAGAGGAAAAGAATAAGAATGGTTGAGAAACCGTCAACAGAATAAGGACACAAAGAATGAAATAAAATGTCTTTATTAACCAAATGTTGGCTAATTCTGGCCAAGGGAGAATTACAAGGATAAGTATGGGGACAAAGCCCAAAATGAACAATCGGATAATCATGATAACACATCTCAAGATTTTTTTTTGAAAATCCAGTCATCTGATGTATTTAACAACTTGAAGCTCCTCCGAATTTGCTAGTCTCCATGCCAACGAATGTTCAAATTCGATATTGTATTCTCCTTATCTAAATTACCTTTTCAGGTTTTCAACTTAGATAAACCCCCTATGACTCAAACCGCCCTTTTAGGGTTTTTGCCTTTAGTCTTCCTTTTTCATTCATTTTTTCATTTTTCCTTTTTTTCTTTTTCATTTTTCATTTTTTCATCTTTTTCATTTTTTTTCATTTTTTTCATTTTTTTTCAAGCATAATATTTCTTCACAGCATCAAAATTTATAGGATGGACTAAATCATTTCCATCCATCTCAGTCAGTATCAGCGCTCCACCCGAAAAAGCTTGTCTCACCACATACGGCCCTTCCCAATTTGGAGTCTATTTTTCTCTACTATCATGCTGGATCGAGAGGATTCTCTTCAAGACCAACTCTCCTTCTCGAAAGTAACGAGGTTAAATCTTCTTATCATGAGCCCTCATCATTCTTCTTTGATATAACTAACCATGGCATAGTGCAGTCAATCTCTTTTTTTCTATGAAATTTAACTGTTCATAGCGCTCTTGAATTCATTCGACTTCTTTCAACTTAACTTCTTTTAGAACCCTCAAGGAGGGGATTTTTACTTTCACTGGTAGTACAGCTTCCATCCCATAAAATAAAGAAAATGGAGTTACCCCAATAGAGGTGTGAACTGATGTTTGATATGCATGCAATGCAAATGGCAACTTCTCATATCAATCTTTATAAGTCTATGTCATCTTCTTCAAAATCTTTTTTATGTTTTTATTGGCTGCCTCAACTGCCCCATTCATTTTCGGACGGTATGGTACCGAGTTATGATGCTTGATCTTGTATTGAGCACATATTTCTTGCATCATCTTACTATTTAGATTCTTGGTATTGTTTGAAATAATTCTCTTTGAAAGTTTATATCTACAGATGATCTCTCTCTTTATGAACTTGAAAACCACAGATCGTGTTACACTTGTAATGATGATGTCTCTACCTATTTTGTAAAGTAATCTATCATCACAAAAATGAATCTATGTCCATTAGAAGCCTTTGGGGCGATAGGACCAATGACATCCATGCCCCATATTGAAAATGGCCATAGTGGTGCCATAACATGTAAAGCAGATGGCAGAGCATGGATCTTATTAGTATATATCTAGCATTTATGACATTTACGAGCATAGTTAATGCAATCATTCTTCATTATCAACCAATAATATCTTGCTCTCATGATCTGTCTCACCATTATATGTTCACTGGTATGTGCCCCGCATATTCCATCATGCACCTCTTTAATGATTTTTCTTGCTTCAGCCTTACTTACGCACCTTAGTAATACTTGATCCTGACTTCTTTTATACAGAATATCCCCATCCAGGAAAAAACTCATAGCCAACCTTTGGATAACCCTTTTATCATTTTTTGTTGCTTGAACTGAGTATTGCTGATCCTTAACATACTGTAGGATATCATAATACCAGGGCTTCCCATCTTCTTCCTCTTTTATATTGGAGCAATGAGTTAGCATATCTTTAACATCTAGCTTGATGGGCTGAATGTCAGTATTGTCATTAATTTGAATCATTACAGCCAGAATAGCCAATGTATCAGTAATAAGATTTTTTTCTCGAGGTAAGTGGTCAAACTGGATATCTTCAAATTATTTCATCAACTCTAGAATATACTTATGATATGGAATGAGTTTTGAATCTTTCGTCTCTCATTCCTCTTTCAATTGATATATAACTAGAGCTGAGTCTTTGAACACTTTTAATGCTCTCACTCCTCTATCTATAGTAGCCTGCAAGCTCATGACACATGCCTCATATTCAGCGATGTTATTTGTGCAATTGAAATTTAACCTTACTGTTACAAGACAGTATTGTTCTTTTGGAGAGATCAAAATTACTCCAATTTCGTGCCTCAAGGCATTGGCAGCTCCATCAAAATATATTTTCCAACACTTTTCTCCATGCTCCCCTTTCTCCAGTTGAGAAATAGTCATTAGGTCTTTAATAGGGAATTTCAACTTCATTAATTTTTCAGTAGCACGATCTGTAAGAAACTCCGCTATATCGCCCCATTTTATTACCTTTTGGCTCACATATATATCATACTCCGAGAACATTACTTGCCATCTAGCAATTCTTCCAGACAAAAAAGGCTTCTCGAAGATATATTTAATTGGATCCAATTTTGTTATGAGCCATGTGGTATGATAGAGCATATACTATCTGAGTCTTTTGGTAGTCCACGCTAATGCACAACACATTTTTTTCAATGAGGAATACTTGCATTCATAGTCTGTGAACTTTTTACTCAGATAGTAAATAGCTCTCTCCTTTTGACTAGACTCATCTTACTGCTCCAACACACATCCCATTGAATTTTTACATACAATTAAGTATAAAATTAAAGGTTTCCCTGGAACAGGTGGCACCAACACTGGAAGATTTGACAAGTATTGCTTAATTTTATCAAACGCCTCTTAACATTCCTCATTCTATTTTTCAGGATTATTCTTACGGAAAAGCTTAAATATAAGATCACATTTATAAGTAAGCTGAGAGATAAACTGAGAAATGTAGTTCAATCTCTCCAGAAAACCTCAAACTTCTTTTGGTGTGCTGAGAAATGTAGTTCAATCTCTCCATACAGTTAAGTATAAAATTAAAGGTTTCCCTGAAACAGGTGGCACCAACACTGGAAGATTTGACAAGTATTGCTTAATTTTATCAAACGCCTCTTAACATTCCTCATTCCATTTTTCAAGATTATTCTTACGAAAAAGCTTAAATATAAGATCACATTTGTAAGTAAGCTGAGAGATAAACTGAGAAATGTAGTTCAATCTCTCCAGAAAACCTCAAACTTCTTTTGGTGTGCTAGGAGGTGACAAATTCTGAATGGCACGTATCTTATCTAGATCGACTTCAATTCCTCTTTCACTGACCACAAAGCCTAGTAACTTTCCTGACTTTATCCCAAAGGTGCACTTAGCTAGGTTTAATTTGAGCTGAAATCTTTTCAACCTCTTAAATAACTTTCTGAGGCTGGTGACATGATCTTCATCCTCACAAGACTTTGCAATCATATTGTCTACATACACCTCAATCTCTTTGTGCATCATGTCATGGAAGAGTGTTATCATGGCCTTTTGATATGTTGCCCTAACATTCTTTAACCCAAAAAGCATGACCATGTAGCAAAAGGTTCCCCATATAGTCACGAAAGTGATTTTTTCCATATCATCTATAGCCATTTTTATCTGATTATACCCTGAGAAACCATCTATAAAAGAAAAAATTGAATGTTTAGCCGTGTTATCTACCAGTGTATCGATATGAGGTAAAAAAAGTTATCTTTTGGACTAGCCTTATTCAAGTCACGATAGTCTACACACATTCGTACCTTTTTATCTTTCTTAAGAACTGGTACTATATTGGCTACCCACTCTGGATACTTAGCCACTTGTAGAAAACCTGCGTCAAATTATCTTTTCACCTCTTCTTTTATCTTTAGTAGCATTTCAGGCTTCATCCATCTCAATTTTTACTGGACTGGCTTATATTCTGGCTTTAGAGGCAATCTGTGCTCTACTATCTTCGTGCTTAGCCTTGGCATATCCTGGTAAGACCAAGCAAATATATCTACGAATTTTTAAAATAAGTCTGTCAATCGTTGTCTATCTCCTGATGAAAGGGAAGTGTCAATTCTGACATCTTTCTTATTCTCTTCATCCCCTAGATTCATTAAGTCAACTATCTCCTGATGAGGCTCAATTGACTTATTTTCTTGTTCAATCAATCTCATTAGGTCCGAAAGCATAACATATTCCTCAAAATTCTTTTCATTGTCAAGTTCATTAGTGTTAATTGAATTCTCAAAACTAGCCTCTTGATTATTATCATAATTATCTTCATGTTCATTTAAGGACCTGAAATTGAATGAAATGGGATATGTTGGCAAGATGTATTTGGAAAGATGGAAACAATAGAGACACAAGAAGAAATGAATAAAAATGCATCCTTCCTAATTTTTATTAAAAGTAATAAAAGATAAATGGCCCAAACAAGAAAGATCAGCCCAATGCCTTGGGCAATAGCTATTGAGATGTTACAATTACATTGTATTAGTTTCAAAAGTCACAAGCATTTCGATGGCACTCCAATTATTCAGCTCATAATCTGGCAGACAAAGGTGAACCCACCCCTCTTGATTAATCTCCCTTTCATCTTCAATAGCATCAATGGTTAATTGGGCAAAAATGTTTTCCATACTTTTTCCTGTATCTGGGTACATGAATCTTACAAGTCTGAAAGTCTCATACAGGTGCGGAATAACCATTAGTCTTGCTGTCTTTCCTGCTGGCCTTCTCTTGATCTCTCATTCTGCCATCTTATAGCCTAAGCCTAACCTATCGCTATTATCTATCACCATCGAGGGTTCTTTTATTCCTTGTAAGTTTTTGCCCAGCCCTAGTCTTGGATACCAGCCTTTGTTGATGACTTAGCTCATCACTATCCTTGAAAAGGACTGATTTTTAAGTCTTTCACCCACAGAATTAACCAATTTAAAAGATCGATAGGAGCATTCTAATGCTTCTTCAACAGCCTCTACATATGGAGTATTCAATGGTTGGGTCACTAGCATGTCTTCCTCTTCAACTACCACTATTAGTTGACCTTTTACGTTAAACTTGATCTTTTGATGTAAGGTAGAGAGCACAGCTCCTGCCATGTGAATCCATGGCCTTCTTAATAAACAGCTGTAAGATAGAGAGATATCCATCACTTGAAACTTCACATTGAAAGTACATGGCCCAATTTGTAAGGGCATCTAGGTCTTCAATAGCTGTATCACGTTCTCTAGCAATCTTGTGAACTTTAACTTCATGACTTTCAGCTCTATCTTTCCACTGGTCTTTTTCTTCTTGAAGCTTCTAGATTTTTTGCTTTAACTTACCATTTTCAGACTCAAATTCTTTTATTGCAAGCTCTAATTCTAATGGTGTCTCTTCAAGTTTTTCTTTTATTGGTGGTTGAAAGCTTTTATAAGTGAATACCATTTCTTGTCTTCGTTTTGCTCTCCAAACCAAGTACCATGGAATGACTTTATCAGTAAATGGTCCAGAACTCACTCTTCAAGGATTTTTTCATGCTTTATTTATCTTATTCATCCTCTGAAATGCTTTTGGCTCACTGTAAGAGAAATCTAACCGATGAAACCTATAAGTCATAGGAATGAACTGTTTTCCCTCAAACTGCCTTTTCACTAGGAATGGTGCATAATTTATTGTTCCCCATAAATCCAAAAGTGGAACCACTGTATTATCCCCACATTGATACAACATAGACTCACGATTTATCCATAGGGCCAACCATCTCACCTTGACGCTGGTCAACTTTTATAGGAAAGTTATCCATTCCTTTTTAGACTTTCGTTTTGACCACCCACTTTCATAGAATTTCTTGATCAAAGCTCGATTACGGATATAAAGCTTCAAGAAGGTACCATTTCTCTATTCAAAATGGCTTTTCATTCATAAGTATAATAACTGGATACAACCTATAAAGCGTCATCCATTTCGATGACAGTAACTCAAAGATCTGATAGTCTCTGCTAATATTACCATTGAAGGATTACAACCATTGATCACACTCTCGATGAAGTCAACTACCGCTATCTCAATATAACCTAAAACTTTTGAGAAGATCACCATTCCATATATGGCTAAGGCAAATATATCTAACCCTCGTTCTTCATTGACATATTACACTAAAAACTCATGAAAGAACTTTCAAGGTAGGCAAACCTGTTCTTGTTTTTTCTTTGTATAAGAATATACAACTTCCTTGTCTATCCCCATTAGTTGAGTCAGACCTTTACGAAATCTTGACTTGTGTTTTTTGACATATATCTTGTCAGGAGCCTTAAGGTGTAAACCCAATAAAATTGAATATTCTTCGATGGTGAGAGTCATATCAGCTTTATTAAAGATGAAACACTTGTATGTAGGATCCCAAAATTATGATACAGCTCTGATTAGTTGATCATCAATAACTACTGCTAGAAGGTGTGCTATATGCTCATATTTTTGGCAGAACTGTTCTTGTCTTGACGGACTCATCCTCTTTCAGATATCAACCAAATCCTCTAGATTATTCTGTTTGAGGAGGATAGATGTTTCTTGAGACAAGGTAAAATCATATCCGATTGGTAAATAATTTCCCATCTTTAGTTGAATCTTTTCTGACTGGGCTCTTACTTCGTTAGGTGTCTCACAAGGTGCTAATACGGATGAAGAACAAACTAGTCATTCAGTGAAGTCCATGAAAAATTTTGTTAAAGACCGTCTTTCAAGCAAATGTTCTTTATGCAACTTTATATATGCATACGAACCAATGCAAAAGAATGAGAAAAAGGTTAGTATGCCCAAAAAAAAAAAGAATAAATAAATAACTAAGTAAATTAAAACGTTACACAGAAAAAGAGGAATGAACCCTATGCTTCTGGTCAATTCTAAAAGTGAATAATGATGGCTCTATCTATAGGTTAGGCACTCTTAAGGTTCACTATATCTGGTTTAAGGTCAAAGTCTAAAGGTTCCCAAATTGCTCCTTACATCCTTGTCCATCACAGACTAGTAAGGCACCCTAATCCTCACCCATTACAGACTACAAGCAAAAAATGTTCAATTTGAGTGAGAGTATTTTGCTAGCCACTGCGGAGGCATTAAACCTTACGAAAGCAATAGGTACTTTACTCCTTCCTAGAGGGACGGAGCTCAGGTATAGAGCTTATGTTATACACATGCATATGAATGACATAATTAATAACGTAAATAAACATGAATGAATAATAACACATATACAAAAAGGTTCAATTTAATTAGGCTTTTGGATAACACAAATTTATTTGTTGGCCTGACTCTCAGTGTCCCCAGTGGAGTCGTCAAGCTGTCATAATGTCTAGATCCGGGGATCTGTCGCTAGACATTGACTTAAGGAGTCATCACCAATCTTTTTTATTTAGGTACGATTGGCTACCTAAGGAATCTATCCTTTCAGGGAACACCTAAGTTTAAGGGTCCCTAAAAGAATAGGTTTGGGTCTACCAACCAGAATAGGGTTCGGAAGTTCGGTTACGTGTGAAAAAGCTTATAGCACCCTCGCAACGCCCTTCAAAAGATGGTACCAGCTTAATTTTGTGTTATCCAATAAGCCTTAAAAATTTACCAAGTAATTAGTTGTTGGAAATTATTCTCAATTGACTCTAATACTTTTAGCAAAAAATTTAAAAAATCTCCTCACTTCAAGAGTATGCAAGAAAACTACTGTTTCACTTGCAGAGGCTCCATCGTCGATTATTTAACAATAAAAAAAAATTCAAGAAAATAAAAAGGAAAAAAATGATTGCTTTTGTGCAGGAAAAATTGATACTTTTAACTTTTTTCTAAAAATATTTTTTTTAAAACTTTAATTTCGAGGAAAATTGATACTTTCAACTTTTCCTAAAAAAAAAAACTTTTTTTTGAAAATTTATTTTAAAAAAAATTGATACTTTCAATTTTTTCCCAAAAATAATTTTTTTGGAAATTTTAATTTCGAGGAAAATTGATACTTTCAACTTTTCCTAAAAAAAAAAACTTTTTTTGAAAATTTATTTTTAAGAAAAATTGATACTTTCAACTTTTCCCCAAAAATATTTTTTTAGAAAACTTTATTTAAAGAAGATAAAAATATAAAAAAATAAAAATGAAACTAAAAATAAAAGAAAATAAATAAAACAGGAAAAAAAATTAAACAAATCTAATCTAATCAATAAATAATAATAATAAATATATATATAAATAAAATGAAAAAAAAAAACCTGAAAATAGCTCGACTGACGGCTCGACTCGACTTAAGGAAGAAAACGGCTTAGAGACGCGGTTCGGCTCGACTCGGCTCGAAAAACGGCTCGCACTCAGGTTGAACGCGGGTCAAAAGCAGGTCAACGTTCGGGTAGGGTCGGATCTTGGTAAAACGCGCGGATCCTCTGGGTTACTTAACGCAGAAACAACGTCGTTTTGGGGAGAGTATATAAGGTGAATGTCAGTTTTTTCAGCAGAAACCCTTCTCCTCTTCTCTCTCTTCCCTTCTTCCTTCTCTCCCTTCTCTCTAAAACCCGAAGAACTCCAATTGAATATTCATCGAATCTTAAAATTTTTTGTCGAAATCTGGATTTTTCACCTAAAATTCACTGAAAAGTTGACCGGTTTCTGGAAATTCCTGTCGAAAATTGGGCAGCTGGCCGAAAAATTAAAACTTAGCCGAAATAGTAGCCAAAAAATTCAACCTTCGTAAAAAAATTCAATCGAAATCTGGAAATTTTTCAAAAATTTTCAGAAAAAAAAATCACAAAAAATCTTTCAAAAATTCCCCATCGATCCCTAAAGCTATTGTAACACCTCTAAACTTATTTTCAGCTTTTAAACTTTCTCTGTGTGTTCTTTCTTCTCAGCCAGTAACTCTTTTTTGTGTATTTTTCCTTTAATCCGTAGGTCCTTTTATAGGGATTGATCAAAAAAGTTTCTGATCAATCCCAACTCCTCCTTGAATTGGGATTCAATCATTGAATCCAATATGGATTCTGATTGAATCCCCATTCACAGTAGGATTCTTCCCAATTCAGTCAAAAAAATAATAAAAAATTTTCATAGATAATTAAAAAAAATAATCAGATAAATAATAATATTAACAGATAACTAAAAATAAATAATAGATAAATTATAATATATAATCAAATAAATATATATATATATATATATTAACAGAAAAGAAAGAAAAAGAAAAAAAAATAAAATAAAAATACAAAATACAAAATAAAAAAAAAATAAAATGGGCTTACCTATTTAGACCAGGCCCAATTAATCCAGGCCTGGATCAAATTGGGTGTCTACATATATTGAAGTTGAAATTGAATAATATTTTGATTTTCTTTCAAGAAGTCTCTTAAGTTGTACTTCAATTAATGAAATTATGGCTTTTGCTCAGGTTCGCACTTTCTTTTTGGTTCACAAGTTTGTACATTCTTTAATTGGAGTGGCAAAAGATTAATCTAAAATTATTGTATCAGTAGGTTTATAGAATTAATATCACATCTATAGCGATTTGACCAAAGGTATATTATCCTTCATATTTAAAAGTTCTTGTAATTATTTTCTTTTTTATATTTTCTTTATAATTTGAATTAAATATTCTTTTAACTTTTTTACAATATATATTTTTTTATCAAAAAAATGTCGTTAATTTATTTAGTACATTTTTTAGTAAAAGCACCGCTACTTTTAGTAGCATTTTTGGTACAAATGCTACTAAATTATTCATTTAACGATATTTTTGAACGCAAACACCGTAAAATGTATTTTTTAAAATAAAAAATTTTTGTTAATATTTATTATTTTCAAAAACGATCTTAAATTGAAAAATTGAAATTAATATAAACTTAATTCACATTCAAATATATATCTAATTAACATAGAGTTTAATAATTAGTATAATAACATTCAAATATTTTTAATACATTAACAAAATAAAAATTAAAATGTATAAAATTGATGATTACATAGATGTTGAAGGTTGCCAATTGATGAAAGAATTTTTTCACTTTGGTCACTAGCGTACTCAAGAATCTATTGAATAATAACATATAATTTTTAACATTTCATTGTAAGCTTTTTTTATATTAAAAATTATAAATATTTACTAAATATAATACCTGAGTTTGTGGACCATCGAGATAAGTTCCTGAAAATTATTGTTGCACAAAATTATAAGATTATCGAATCAATCATGCAACTACTGAAATTTTACACGCTCTTGCTCCATTCTAGTACGTTCTTTTTCAATTTTGGCATGCTTCTATTATCTTTTTGCTTTCATTTGCTGGAAACGTTGTTGCATAGTTTGTAACTTCTTTTTCAATATCGAAATGTCTTGCGAAGACTAACTAGCTAAGAATGTAAATTGTTAAAAGCTACGTCCATAGTAGATAGATGGTGTTGGGCCCAACCCAAGGCCTTGGACCCATTCATGCCTTTCTTTTCCAGCAACTTCTATGAATATTTGATTTTTCAATTCTTACATGTTGAGAGAACTATCAGATACTACTTCAATCTCAACAGTCATTTTCTCTTTCACTTTCTTCTGTAAATTATTCATATATAACTATCAAGTTTAATGATTAATTGATAATATGTTAAAAAGAGTAAATATTTACTTTCTGTTAAAATAGATATTACAAATTATCATAATTTCTTGTGTTTCGACATTTATGTAAGATCCATCTCTTTTGTATGTATTAAGCGAAAAAGTTTCACATGTCTAATTTTACCACCCATCTCGATCTCCTATACAAAAACATATGTTATTTGATAAGATACATATCAACCTTAACTTATTTATGCATATCAAGCCTGTCAATCAAGTTCAAAATTTTTGAATAATTTTAATATCATATATTTATATTTTAGCCCGTTAACAACATAATAGTCTTAAATAGATGCAAATAATAAAAGCATTTTGGCCTTTCACACATATCGATCATGGCAACCAAATTCAATTATTTGGACAAGTTTAATATCATGGATTGAAGCCATTCAAACTATTGAAAGCCATCCAAAAGTTTAATTTATATTTATACCTTTTCAAGGCAAAAATAGTCTCAAATAGATATAAACGACAACTTTTTCACCTATATCAACCATAGAAACCAAGTTCAATCAATCGGATAAGTTTAATATCAAGTATTGAAGCTATCCAAATTATTTAAATAAAACAATAACAACAATTTTGTATTTTTACCTAAATAGACATAAATAATAACTTTTTCATACATATCATCCATGTTAACTAAGTTCAAAACTTTTGATAAGTTTAATATCATGTATTGAAACTATCAAAACTATTAAAATAGAACAATAACTGTTATTTTACATATTTACCTTTTAACGGCACAAAAAGTTCATTCATTGGAATAAGTTTAAAATCATAGACTTACTATTTTTTTCTGCTTTTTTGCAAAACTTTTTGATCAACTTGTGTGACTATATTTTTGTTGCTTTCTACTACCAATTTCAATCTGTTCTCTTTTCTGTCATACAAAATAATTACGTATATGATAGAAATACAAATATTACTAACTTAAAGCATAAAACACTTTCATTATTTCATTCTACTATACAAAGTTATAAATTAGTATCTCTCATTTTCTTAAGAACCAAAATCTAACTAATTATTTATATTACCACCTAATCACATTATAAGGTAGATTTTCCATCATTACCTCTACAATAGTATTTTGATCGAAATACTTATTATTCAAATTATGCTTATAATATTTCCATTTCTTTCCCAATGACTTAAGCACAAATGAAGTTAATATTTCAAGTACAAATCTTGACTGTAATAATACAAAAAGAAAAGTTTTAATCAATAAACCAAATTTAAAATAATTAATTTTTTATATGTAATTAATTATACTAATAACTCAATAAAGTTTAAAGCATCGACCTTAACTTTTGCTGGAACTTTATGCCATGTTTCATAATGAATAAGCAAATTTATTCCATTACAAGCAAGCATGCCTAGAAATCCAGCCAATAGTTGAGCCTCTTCACCAATTGGTTGTTTATCAAAGTTTGCAAACATTACAATACGCTCGTTCAGAGGTAGTGCAAACAATTCTTTCAAAGTTGTCCAGCCTCTAGTCGTCTATTGACCATTGTTATCAACTATAAAAAATAAAAAATAACAATACTTTTATCATTATAATTGAATTCTAAATATGGGGTATATGATACCTGCATTCAAATTTAAAGCATAATCAATTAACGAAATACTATCTAAACCTGAACCTTCTTTATTGCCAAATCCAATATCAGTTGAAAGGTTAGAAGTGACTAAGTTAGATCCGACAGTATGTTTATTCCCCTCCAAAAGATTCAATTTATAGCCAATATCAACAGGTGTTGCAGATACTTCTAAACTAATATCTCTGATATGTATTCTTCTCAATTTACTCTTCTGCATTATAGCTTATCTGCATCATAAAAGCGAATATATAAAAGATATTAGTTTAGAATATATAAAGACATTTAGAAGTTAAGAAATCATAACTTATGATATATAAAGAATATATCGATTTAATTAAATCAAAAGATAATGTATGATTTACAATACAATAAATATACAATAGCGAATGCGACATTAATTACATATAATTATTTATTACATTATGTTTTAAACACTCGAATTATAAAATATAGATGATCCATCATGGTTCATAAATGTCTTCATTAACATTTTCATCCAAGTTTTGTTTAGCAAAAGGATAACATTTAGTTCCATGTTCAACATAATCTCTTGTATCTAACCTTATATCAAATAAGTCTCTAGGTGTGTTTCGAAGAACAACAAACCAACCCAATTCTTTGGAATCTTCAAAATAAAAAATGTGTTTGACTTGAGATGAAAAAACATAAGATTCATCGATGAGTTGTTGTCCAGTGTAAATTAATCGAGAAAAATTCATAAGTGTAAATCCATATTGATGTTTCTTAATACCTCTCATACTATTCACATCAGCCCAATCACACCGAAATAAGACAACTTTTCACTTGCATAATAATCCAACTCAATAATGTCATTAATCATGTTATAATAGTTAACATTTTCCTCTAAAGGGTTTGTGTCCCTAGCACTAGCATAGCTTGTAGTTGATGAAGTAACAACAATTCCTGAATTTTATGTACTTCTAAATCTCTTATGAGATTTAGTGTGAAATTTAAATCCATTGATGATGAAACCTTTGTATCATTTCATAATCTTGTTCGGACCTTGTGAAAGACATTTCACCTCTTCACTGACAAGCATTCCACTCCAAACCTATAAAAGTGGAATAAAAATATATATGTTATTAATGTTAGTTATACTGTAAGCATTTTATGTAGATTTTTCATAATGGGAAGTATGGCATTACTTATAGTTGTTCCTAACCATTCATGAAAGTTTTCGACAACAACTTATCAAGCTCTCGAGGGTTTGATCGTCGATAATGTGCAGAAGCTCTCAAATTATTTCTATACTCACTACAAAGCATCATGATAAAGTATTAACAATAAAAAATAATAAATTATGCTTAATGTAATGAATAATTTTCTTGCTAAAAAACTTACGTGCAAAACGATTCAATAAAGTCATGATGAAAAAGAACATATCGATATGCTTGTGCCCAAGATTTATCATCTAACTTCACAATTTTAGCTTTGCCTATTGGTTGTCCAAAACTTTGCAAAAGTTAACTCTAAGTAGAGTCAGTATATTGCATACCAACATATCTCGATAGTCTATTAAATCTTGTTTCAATATCTTCTAAATAACAAGAACAAAATGTCATACATTATTCTGCTAAATATCCTTCAACAATAGTTACTTTCGGATTGCCTTTGTTGTGACAATAAGACTTTAACCTCCCCAAAAACCTATCGCATAAAACATTAGTCATATATCTTTTTAACTAGAGTGGCATGATCATCAATAAAAACCTAATCAATCTATTAAACAATAATATCTTTCGATAAGATATAGCCATCGATAATAAACTGGCCCACTAACTTTTGCTTTATATGGAATGTGGATAACCAAATGCATCATAATAGTAAAAAAGTTTGATGGAAAAATCTTCTCTAAATGGCATAAAGTAATTGCAACTTGATCTTGAAGTTTGTTAAGCTCTTCCACATTTATACATTTCTCACATAGAGATTTAAATATGTTACTCAATTTAATTACCACAGAAGTGACTCATTTTGACATTGATGAACGTAAAGCAATTAGAAGTAAGTCTTGCATCAAAATATGATAATCATGTGACTTCAATGAAAAAAGTTTTCAATCCTTTAGATTTACACATCTCGACATATTTGATGCATAGCCATCTGAAACTTTGACATTTTTTAAAACCTTACAAAACACATCTTTTTAAGCTTTAGAAATCTTAAAACAAGCAGCAGGCAATCGATATTTGCCATTATGAAGCAACTTCGAATGAAGGTTAGGGCAAATCCCCATATCAACTAGGTTAAGCCAACTCTTTAAGTCATCTTTTAATCTTCTATTCACATTGAGAATTGTTTCGATAAAATTTTCGTAAACATTCTTCTCTATGTGCATCAAATCAAGGTTATGGTGTAATAAATTATATTCCTAATAAGATAACTAAAAAAAGATACCTTTTTTTTACAACTAAGACTCATTGGGGTTATCTTTTCATTGTCCTCTTCATTACTTTGAATGTTAAGATCACCAACTTCAGTATCAGTATCACCAACTTACGTAATATGAGGCCAGATACCTTCAAAGATGTCTCTCACTATTTTTCTTGATGGAGTCATTTTTTTATGAGTGAAATTGATATCTTTTACCTTTGACAAGATATTAGACCCACTAATGGGTAAAGACGATCTCTTCAACTCTTCAGTTCCATTAAATAGATGTTTTTGAAATCTAAATCAATGATTATCATCTAACCATTGACGATGTCCCATATAACATAACTTTCTACCATTAAGTAACCACTTCAAACATGTTTGTGCAACACAACATGGATAAGTATAATGACTTTTTGTACTCAAATAAGATAAATTCGCATAGGCAAAAAAATCGTTGATAGTCCATAATAAAATAGCACACATATTGAAGTTCTCTTTTTTTTTTATGCATCATAGGTATCAACTCCTTCCCATAATTACTTTAACTCTTTAATAAGAGGTTATAAGTAAATATCTATATCATTATTTGGACCTTTTTTCTCAGGAATTATCATAGACAATATAAATAACTATTACTTCATAGCAATTCATGGTGGTAAACTATAAAGAATCAATATAATTAGCCAAGTACTATAAAAAGTACTCATCATTTTGAATGGGTTGAATCCATCAGATACTAGTCCAAGTATAACATTTTGAAGATCAGATGCAAAGTCTGAAAACCTAGAATAAAATGATTTTCATGCCAAAAAATCTACAAGATGCCTCAATGATCCATCATCTGTCCACTTCTCATAATGCCACCTCATTTAATCTATAATTTTGGAAGACATAAAGAATCATTGAAGTCTTGGTATTAATGAAAAATAGCATAAAACTTTAACAGGTTTCTTTTTGACACAGGCCTCATCATCATCCTCATTCAACCTTTCATCAGGGTTTTTATCCACCCAATGAGAATACCACACAAATTACAAAATTCTTGATTTTTTCTATCACCCCAATACAACATGCAATCATTGAAACAACTATGAATTTTCTCATATCTGACACCTAAATCCTTGATCATCTTTTTTGATTCCTTATAAGATCCATGGATTTTTGTAAAAGGAAACATTTTTTTCATAAACTCTAATAATAAAGTCAGAGAGTTTTTCGTCCATCCACATAAGCATTTCAAGTGAAAAAGGCAAATACAAAAAGATAACCTTGAATGCTTCAATCACTCATAAAGTTCTTCATTCATATCATCAAGCAACCTATAAAACTTTGATGATTCTAGGGTGTTGGTCACGTACACCAATCCCAGGTTCACCAAATTCATTCATTTCAACATTAGATTGATTAAATCCATCATTTTGGACAGAAAGATTACGAAAATGTTGGTTATGAATGTTAAAAGCATCTTGCAATATGCCTCTAATATCATCTGCTATAAAAGGATCATGTTGGTGTTGGGGAACCCTTAAAGTTGAAAAAACTCTAGTGAAAGATCGTAACGGTATAGACTCTCCATGAAAACACCAATTAACATATCTTGAGAGAAATCCAACACAAATTAAATGTTCAAAAACAACTTGATGCATTTGCCAATCGATATTAGCATACTTTACATATGGGCATAATATCATATTATCTTCACTTGTATTCTCCAATACAAAATTAAAAAAAATTTTCACTCCATCTCTGTACTCTTGAATTAATCTTAACTTTTGCATCCAACTCTTATCCATTTAGTACTTGCCACATTATCAGACCAAATGTATATAAATAATTTATATGAAAAATGAACATGTAAAATACTTAAGTTTACTATGTTTTAAACAAAAGATAATAACAAGACCATTACTTACAAAAAATGATAACTCCTTATTATAAAGTATTTTATCAGCTACTTAATATTATGAATGTTAAAACTCTGCTGCTAACATAGACAATACCTAAGAGAATTTGTAGTTGGGGTTGAAATAAGGTAAAATAGGTACAGAAAAAACCCAAAAAAAGAAAAAAATGAAAGGGCAAGGGAAGTGGATGATGGGTTACAAATGAGTATTTGAGAAAGATGGGTTTTGGAGAAAATTGTTTAAACTAAAAAAAATCACGAATTACAAAAGTTGAAGGAATAGTGAATGAAGTAAGCTCAAGTAAATAACTAATGAATAGTTGAAATAGGGTTCTAAAAGACAATGTTCGAATACTAAAAGCTGAAGGAAAGAGAAAGTAAATTGAAGTTAGTTTGGAAAGAGAAATAGTAAAATAATGAAGATGAAGCTTGAAGTTGGTGATTGGATGCACTAAGTTTGAGGCGCAAATTTTATTAGATCGGATAATTAAAGGCATTTACTAAGAAAAATGCCTTCAATAATTTTCTCATAAATATTTTTTGAATATATTATAAGTACCTTCAATAGGGTCATAGTAGAATTGTTTAGGATTATTAAAGACATTTACCCCCCAAAAATGCCTTCACTAATTTCATCTCATTTTTATGGCATATATATCAAAGGTATTTTTTGCATAGTACACTTTCAATAATTCTCTCATTTTTATCTGTGAATATCAATAAAGGTATTTTTCTACTAAAAATGCATTCAATAATTTTCTTTTTAAAAATTGTTTGGGATTATTAAAGGCGTCTTTTGTACAAAATGCCTTTAATATTACACTACTAAAATTTTAAAGAGTTATTGAAGGCATTTATTCCAAAAAAACGTCTTGACTAATTCGTTTTATTTTTTGAAAAAATTTATTGAAGGTGTCTTCTAGCATAAAACGCCTTCAATATTCTACTACTCAAATTTTAAGATGGTTAGTGAAGACGTTTATTATAGAAAAATGCCTTCACTAATTCCTTTTAAAATTTGTACATAATTATTGAAGGTATTTTTTGAGAACAAACGCCTTCAATAATTTTCTTTTAAAAATTTTTGGGATTATTAAAGGCGTCTTCCAATGTAAAACACCTTCAATATTTCACTACTCAAATTTTAATACGATCAGTGAAGGCATTTATTTTAGAAAAATGCCTTTACTGATTCCATTTATCTTATGTACATAATTATTGAAGGTATTTTTTGAAAACAAACGCCTTAAATAATTTTATTTTAAAAATTTTTGAGATTATTAAAGGTGTCTTCTAGTGAAAAATACCTTCAATATATCAGTACTCAAAATTTAAAACGGTTAGTGAAGACGTTTATTCTAGAAAAACATCTTCAATAATTTCTTTTAAATTTTATACATAATTATTGAAGGTGTTTTTTTTTTAACAAACACATTTAATAATTCTTTTTAAAAAATTTTTAGGATTATTAAAGGCCTCTTTCAGTGAAAAATACCTTCAATATTTCACTACTCAAATTTTAAGACAGTTAGTGAAGGAGTTTATTCCAGAAAAATGCCTTCACTGATTCCATTTAATTTATGTACATAAATATTGAAGGCATTTTTTTCAAAACAAAGGCTTTCAATAATTTCATTTAAAAAATTTTGGGGATTATTAAAGGCGTCTTCTAGTAAAATATGCCTTCAATATACCAGTACTCAAATTTTAATAAGGTTAGTGAAGGCGTTTATTCCAAAAAAATGGCTTCAATAATTTCTTTTAAATTTTGCACATAATTATTGAAGGTATTTTTTTTAGAACAAATGCCTTTAATAATTTCTTTTTAAAAATATTTGAGATTATTAAAGACGTCTTTTAGTAAAAAACGCCATTAATATTTCACTACTCAAAATTTAAGATGGTTAGTGAATGCACTTATTCTATAAAAATGTTATCACTAATTCATTTTTATTTTTTTACGTAATTATTGAAGGTATTTTTTTAAAGGTAAACGCCTTCAATAATTTTTTTTTTAAATTTTTGGGATTATTAAAGGGATCTTTTAGTATAAAACACCTTTAATAATGTTAAGGGAAATTTTGAATGCTTTTTTTCCAAAAAATACCTTCAATAATTTGTTATAATTGTTTCAAAGAATTTATTGAAAGAATTTTTTGCATAATACACCTTTAATAATTTCCTCCATTCGTATCATGAAAATATCAGTGAAAGCAATTTTCTACTAAAAACACCTTCAATAATTTTTGTTTAGAATTATCAAAGGCGTTTTTGAGAAAAAATGCCTTTAATAATTTCCTTTGAAAATTATTTTTTGGATTACTAAAGGCATCTTTTAGTAAAAAAACACCTTCAATAATCTCCAACTAAAATTTTAAGGAGATTATTGAATGTGTTTTTTCTAAAAAAATATCTTTAATAATAATTTTTATATTCATTTCCCTATCTTGAACATCGAAATCGTAAACTGTTAGTACAGAGAACGATTAAAAGCTGCATTAATCAACCAAACCAAACTCATAAACACATTTTTATCAGACTTTTGGTTTCTTTATCCCTATCATCACCACCAACCTTCAACAAATCAATGGTGCATACCTCTCTGTTTAGTGACATGTCTTTAATTTTTTTTGTTTACTGTATTATTTATATTATTCCATAGAGCTTTTTTTTTCGATTTCTTACTATTTACATATGCAAATATATTTTTATTAATTTCACCGTAAGCATAGTTGTCCAAGCACTTTTCATTGCATGCATGCTGTTTCTATGTAGTTTTCTTTAAATATTGTGGTTTACTGAACCTTATTGTGTGACATTGTTTTGCTGAATGTTATTGTATGATATTGGTATGCTAAATCGTATGTTGAATCGTATGCTGAATCGTATCTTGAATTGTTTGCTGAATGGTGTTTCTGAATGGTTTACTGAAAGATGTGTCTTAGCACATTGCTGATTAATTTGTTGAATGGTGTTTCTGTATATAGTATGGTATTGATTATATTTAATTAGGTACAGTGTTAAATTTAGATGATCATTTTGTGTAATTTGTATAATTATGATCAAAATCACAAGTATTATGAACTCCGAACAACATCATTCTCTTTCTATTGAACATGCACAAACACACCTGTAAGCCAAAAAAGAAAGGAAAGGGGCCCAAATAAACAAATTAAAGTGAGTGACATAAAAATTCACGTTGACTTTAATCAAAGTGGGCAACCTAGAATAAGCTGCCAAGTTGGCTACTCATATTGGAACCATCATCCATAGTAGGATTTCAATTATATACACCAATTGGTGATGAGTTCCTGATGATCTAAAGGATGATATATGATAGTCGGTTGTGGTATGTTTAGTCAACTATTTCATAAAATTTGTTAAATGATCATTTAATTGAAATTTAATGTGTTCATAGTAATTGTGTTAAATTACTTAGGAACGGTTCGATATCTCAATTGACTATAAAAAGATTATGTTGCAATATACTAAAAAAGTAGTTAAAGACTTTAAAAGCAGATTGATAACCCAATATATTTTATTGCTGGCTGATCAAGGTGATGTATTGGCTGTTCCACCTGCACACCATATGCAAATGTAACAAGTGTTGAAGATTGGATAACTTTTATTCGATATCAGATTTTAGAAGATTTCTCAGTACGCAAATCCATTACCAAAAAAATTATTTATAAGTCTTTATGCAATATATCCTTTGATCTTCATATGTAATTAACGTAATTTTTTTCTTTTGTAGAAAATCAAAGAAAACCAACGGAACATTCAAGCCAAACAATAATATCACCATCGGACAGCGAGAAAAGGATATGCAAATGTGAAGTATGAGTTTGTATGTATTCGTACACTTGTTTTATACTTATTAATGAATATTTATGAACATTCATTTTATACATTTTTATTTTTATATTACGATAATTTAATAGGAATCAGTAAGCTCTGGCATTGAAGTTTTCAAATGGGATGTCTAAAAACAAGGACATCTACGGAAGGATAAATTATTTGCATATGAAGCAACCAAAGAAATTGTAAAAAAAATTATATATATAACTGCTTTTTTAATATCATGTATGATTGGTATTGTGGTTATATGCGTGATTGTATACTAGCTTGTATAGATTTGTTGTTACTTTCCATCTTATTATTGTCTTTCAGGATGATGATGCTGCCAAAGTCAAATATGATGAATTGATAACCCTGTATGGTGAAGATCCATTATCTTTAGCATGAGGCACTAAAGAAAGGCTTGGTCGGGTTCATAGGGTTAGTAAATTTATCTTGCCATCAAAGTTTTTTAGTAATCAACCCAAAACCTTATGAATGAGAAATGTACAATATGAAGCAATCATTGAGCAACAACAATAATGAATTGATGATCAAGAGCAATGCCTCAATGAGCAACAGCAAAGACTCATTGCTTTGAAGGCCATGTTGGCAGCAATGCAGCATAACATGTCAGTAGGCCAGTCTGGTAGCATCATCCATGTAGGACAAACTTTTGTTGTAAGTCAAGCAGTGAACCCATCCTCCAC
Organism: Durio zibethinus; assembly: GCF_047325235.1. NCBI lineage: Eukaryota > Viridiplantae > Streptophyta > Magnoliopsida > Malvales > Malvaceae > Durio > Durio zibethinus. Next base: position 1,394,419 of record NC_143187.1, read on the forward strand.
TACCACCCATGAAGTATGATTTTGTTTATAAGTTTAATATTAATTTGTTTATTATATTTATTGATTTGATTTTAATACTTATATTTCATTAAATATTGTAGCAAGATGTTGGGACTCAAAGTATGACCCTTGCTCAGGCTATCATGGATGAGTTATCTAATTATTCGCTGGAGCATTTATCCGGAGGAAACTTCATAACCATTAAGTGTGAGGAAAGGTTATTTGATAAACCATCATTTTCTTTCATTGGTGTTGAGGAGGTTAAAGAATTTTATAAACTGAATGAATTATCAACTGTTAATATTGTTACTTATATGAGGTTAGCTTATAAATATAAATATGCACATTCAATATGTATTAATCTATATTACAGTGTAATACTAACTAGCATTATTGATTGTTATCATGCAACTTCTTATATAGAGAGCTCAAGGGGAGACAGTTGACCAACAAATTTAGGTTTGTTGACCCTAACTTCATTAGTGAACAGAGTGGCACAGTCACTTATCATGCTAATCATGTGATTGAATGCATGAAAAGATCGGCTGATTATTATTTGTTCCCGTAAAATGCACAGTAAGTTATATTCCAACCTTAATTATTTCAACCTTACCCAAATCCGATCTGATGTGTAATATGAGTATATTATTATTATTATTTTGCAGCCGTCATTAGGTGCTTATTGTGATTGACACCAAATCTTTAACGCCATACTTACTTAATTTAGTTAATCCAATGGTGATGCCTAACGCCTATATTCAAACTTTTATAAAAAGGTATTGCACTTTATTCTATTATATGTCTTCTATTTCTTTATAAGTAATTTTGTTTATGTATTAAGTAATTTTTCTTTTTTCAATTTAGGGTAATATCTGCATTCGATAAGAAGACAAAGAAACTGAAATGGGTATCATTATCGGTAAATGTGAAATTTATTCTTTTATGCTGAGTTTGTGTAGATAAATGTTTCCTAAACCCACTCAATTTAATTTTCAAGTACCTTGTCAACCTGGTAATACTGAATATGGATATTATGTTTTTCGTTTTATGCGAGAGATAGTTTTATATGATTTTATGACCATATCATTGAAGGTTAATATAAATTTCATAAACTCGCTATATCTTCAAAAAAATAAAAAGCTAAATTATGTTCTCATTTATTAACATTTACTTATATTATTAGTATACCTAATATGAATACACTATGTGTACTTAATATATTATTGAGTATGATTATTTCAAAAAAATATATTAATATGGCAATGTTATCAGTTTTAAATTCAGATGTGTGGTCAATTTATTGAAATACAACTATGTAAATTTCAAAATGTAATTCGTAGTATCACATATATAAACCAAATAATTTATGGGCATAAATATATAACTATCTTCAAATGTTTTTCAAGCATAAACCTACAACTAACTTGACATATACAATATCAAAAATATTTTTTATGGGATTAATGAAGACATTTTTAGCAAGAAAATGCCTTGAATCATCTCTAATAAAATATTATTGAAGGCGTTTTTTACCAAAATCACCTTCAATAATCCCACGTAAAAATTTATTGTATAGAATATTAAAGGCGTTTAGGCAAAAAATGCCTTTAAGAATCCATTCAAACTTTTTTGTATCGATTATTGAAGGCGTTTTAAAAAACACTACCTTTAATAATACCAACTAAAAATTAATTGAATTGATTATTGAAGGCATTTTCGGCCAAAAACGCCTTCAATAATCTATTTCATATATTTTGTATGGATTATTAAAGGCTTTTTTTTTGCCGAAAATGCCTTGAATAATCTCTAATAAAATGTTATTGAAGGCATTTTTGAAAAAAATTACCTTTAATAATCCGACCATTCAAATTTATCGTGTGAAATATTAAATGCATTTTGAGCCAAAAATACTTTCAAGAATCTATTTCAACTTTTGTGTATGGATTATTGAAGGTATTTTTGACAAAAACTGTCTTTAATAATCCAAACTAAAAATTTATTGATTGATTATTAAAGGTGAGTTCGGCCAAAAATACCTTTAAGAATCGGTTTAATATTTTTCCTAGGATTATTAAAGGCATTTCTCTGCCAAAAACACCTTCAATATTCTCTCCAAAATTTCTTAAAGCAATTGGTGAAGGCATTTTTGCCCAAAAAATGCCTAGAATAATCAATTACAAATAATCTATGCAAAATCCCAAAAAAGGCTAAAGGGAGAAATTGAACCTACTACCTTATGGTTAACATTCGTACGATTCTAAAATTTTTATATGATAATTATTGAAGGTGTTTTTGACCAAAAACGTCTTCATTAAACCTATGAAATTTTTTGGTGGAATTATTAAAGATGTTTTTTGTAGAATATGCCTTCAATAACAGTATACGTTTTTTTATAAAGGGATTATTGAAGGTGTTGTCTACCAAAAATGCCTTTAGTAATTCCCAATCAATTTTTTAACGGGATTATTCAAGCTTTTTTCTACCAAAAATGTCTTTACTATTCATTCAAAAATTTAAGACAGGATTATTCAAGGCATTTTAGTCGATAAACGCCGCTAATATCAAGTCTTAAGTGACGTTTATAAGTAACAACGCCGTTATTTGAATATTTAGTGGTGCTTTGATAATAAACGTCATAAGTTTTATAAAAACATGAAAGCTAGCAGCGTTTGTAAGTGAAATGCTGCTACAAAACTATCACTAATCTTCCGTTTTCTTGAGGATATCCTTATCATAAATAGATACATATATATTATTTAATATATTGACAGTAAAATTTTTTAAATCTGCAAGTGGTATTAAGATAATGACATATATTTTATTTTTTAAAATTAATATATATATAAGATTAAACCAATTGGCACAAGTAGGATAAACTTTAAATTTTTTATGCTGTTTATTTTCTTTTACTAATTAGAGGACGACTTGCATCAACAAATAATGCAAATGGCGACTAATCTTTGGTATGTAATATATTAAAAAAATCAGTCAGTCTCATAATGAAAATTGATTAATGAGTAACAAAAGTTTATTTAAGCTGAAATCGAACAATATTTTCATTTCCTTTCAAGAATACTCTGTAGACACTCATTTTTCAGTAAGCTTCAAAATAAATAATAAATAAAAGATAAATAATAGATAAATAGAAGCAGAATTTTAATTCTAGTAAAATGCTAGGATTAGGACTTTAAATTTTAAAACTGTGATGGTTTTTTGAAAAGTGGGATAAATGGATTAAAAAATAGGGGTAGTTTGATTTTCAAATCCCATTCAACGATGTACCCAGCCCTATATAAACACTAGCAATCACAAGAACAAGGACAGAGAAGAAGGGGAGAAAATAAGAGGCATTCAAAAATAAAAATTCTCAGAGATATAGTTTACAGTAGGAAGTTTTTTGGGAAATAGTGTTTAGATTGGAAGTTTTTTTAGGAATTTTTTTGCATTTTTTTTATAGATTTTCTGGAAATTTTAGAATCCATTGAATTTTTTGGTGGAAATTCAAGTTTGTCGATGACTTTTTCGACGACAGATCCAGTTTTCGACGATAAAAATCCAAAAACTGACGAGATTCCATTAGCATTCAAGTTTTTGCCTTTTATATAGCCCAAAAACAACACCGTTTTGAGCTAAGAACCAAACAGGATCCATATGTTTTCTTTCGGTCTGACCTAACCCGCAATGTCACGACCTATTTACACGTATCACTCAGCTTCTATTGAGCCGTTGAGTCGAGCCGCAGATCAAGCCGCTTCAGTCGTTCTTGTTTTTAGAGCCATACCCATTTCAGCCGAGTCGAGCTGTATCAAAGTTTTTTTTTCTCTTTTTTTATGTATTTATTTATTTATTGATTAAATTAGAATTATCTATTTATTTAAGTAGCATTCTTTAATTTTTCAATGATCCTTTTAAAATAAAAATTTTAAAAAAATATTTTTTAGAAAAAGTTGAAAGTATCAATTTTTCTTGAAAATAAAATTTTCAAAAAGCATTTTTTGATAAAAAGTTGACAGTACCAATTTTTCTTGAAAATAAAATTTTCAAAAAATGCCTTTTTGAGAAAAAATTGAAAGTATCAATTTTTCTTGAAAATAAAAATTTCAAAAAGCGTTTTTGAGAAAAAGTTGAAAGTATCAATTTTTCTTCAAAATAAATTTTCAAAAAAACATTTTTGAGAAAAAGTTAAAAGTATCAATTTTTCTTGAAAATAAAATTTTCAAAAAACATTTTAAGAAAAAGTTGAAGTATCAATTTTATTTGAAAATAAAAATTTTTAAAAAAGCATTTTTAAGGAAAAGTTGAAAGTATCAATTTTTCTTGAAAATAACAATTTTCAAAAAGGCATTTTTGAGGAAAATTTAAAAGTATCAATTTTGCTTGAAAATAAAGATTTCAAAAAAGGGATTTTGAGGAAAAGTTGAAAGCATCAATTTTTCTTAAAAATAAAATTTTCAAAAAAAAATATTTAAAAAAAAAAGTTGAAAGTATCAAATTTTCTTGTATAAAAGCATGAGTTTTTTCTCATAAAGTAACAAAAATCTATATAAAAAATTGAAGCATTATTCTTTTTTTTGTTCTTTTCTTTTCTTAAAAAATTTTTAATGTTAAATAATCCAACGACAGAGACACTACAAGAGAAATAGTAGTTTTTTTATATACTTTTGAGGTGGAAAAATTTTTTTAATTTTCTAACCAAAAGTTTTTGAGTCAATTAAGAATAATTTTCAATAATTAACTACTTGGTAAAATTTTTAAGGTTTAATGGATAACACGAAATCGAGCTGGTACTATCTTTTGATAAGTATTGTGGGGATGCTATAACCTTCTCCACACGTAATCATACTTTTAAACCTAGTTCTTGTTTCACAGACAATGAATCTACCTTTTAAAGACACCTAAGTCAAACTTAAGATTTCTCTAAAAAGGGACAAATTCAGTCAGGTGGCCAATCACACCTAAATAAAAAATATTGGTGGTGACTCTTCAAGTCAATGTCTAGCGATAGGTCTACGGATCTAGACGTTATGACAGTTTGGTGACTCCGCTGGGGACAAGCCGAGTGTCAAGCTAGCAAATAAATTTATGTTATCCAAAACCCTGATAAAATTGGTTTTTGTAATGCTTTTTTATTCATTCATTCTATTCATTTACTTTGCTAACTATGTCATTCATATGTATGAGCATAACATGAGCTCTGTACCTGAGCTCTGTTCCTTTAGAAGGGAGTAAAGTACCTATGCTTTTGTGAGGTTTTAATACCTCTGCAGTGGCTAGTGAAATACTCTCACTCAAATTGAACATTTTTCACTTGTAGCCTGTAATGAGTAAGGATTGGGTGCCTTACTAGTCTATGATAGATGATGATGTAAGGAGCAATTTGGGAACCTTTAGATTTTCAACCTTTAAACCACATATAATGAACCTTAAGAATGCCTAACCTATAGATAGAGCCATCTTCTTCATTTTATGATTCATTCTTTTTATTGTGTGATGTTCTACTTTAGATATTTATATGTTTTTTTCTTATCTAGTGTACTAACCATTTTTCTTATTCATCTTTGCATGATTCATACTCATATCATGAAGTTGTATAAAGAATATTTGCTTGAAAAGATAATCTTCAACAAAGGGTTTTTCATGGACTCCACGGAATGACTAGTTTGCTCTTCATCTATATTAGCTCCTTATGAGTCACCAAATGAGGTCAAGGTTCAGTCAAAAAAGATCCAACAAAAAGATGGGGATTGTCTACCCATTGGTCACACTTCTACCTTATCTCAAGAAACATCCATCTTTTTCAAACAAAACAATCTAGAAGATTTGGTCAATATATGGAAAAAGATGAGTCCATCAAGATAAGAGAAGTTTTGCCTAAGACGTGGACATATAGCACACCTTCTGGCAATGAATGTTGATAATCAACTAATTAGAGGTGTAGTGTAATTTAGGATCTTTCTCAACTAATTAGAGGTGTAATGTAATTTTGAGGTCTTTTATACAAGTGTTTCATCTTTAATAAAGTTGATATGACACTAACCATCGAAGAATATTAAACTCTGTTGGGTTTGCACCTTAAGGCCCCTGACAAGATATATGTCAAGAAACGCAAATCAAAATTTCATAAAAATTTGACTTATCTGATAAGGATAAACAAGGAGATTGTGGATTCTCATATAAAAAAGAAACAAAAATAGGTTTGCTTACCTTGAAAAATTTTTCACGATTTTCTAATGTAACATGCCGACAATGAACGAGGATTAAATGTGTTTGCCTTAGCCATCTATAGAATGGTGATTTTTTCGAAGGTTTTGGGTTATATTGAAATAGTAGTAGTTGACTTCTTCAAAAGTGTGATCAATAGCTGCAACCCTTCAATGGAGATATTAGTAGAGATTATCAGATCATTAAGTTATTGTCGTCAGAGTGAAAGGTGTTTTACAGGCTGTATACAATTATTGTATTTATGGACGAAAAGCCATTTTAAGTGTAAAAGAAGTGCATTCTTGAAGTTGTATTTTCACAATCGAGCTCTAATTAAAGAATTTTGTGAAAGCGAGTGGCCAAAACAAAAGTCCAAAAAAGAGTGGGTAGCATTCTTACAAAAACTAACTAGCACTGAAGTAAAATAGTTAGTCCTATGGATGAATAAGGAACTCATGCTATATCAGTATAGAGATAACACTGTAGTTTCACTTTTAGGTTTATGAGGAGCAACAAGTTATGCACCACTTCTAGTCAAAAGATAGTTTGGGGCAAAACAATTCATTCCCATGACACATAAGCTTCATCAGATAGATTTATCTTATGCTAAGCCAAAAGCATTTTAGAGGATGAATGATGTGATTAAAGCATGGAAAAACCCCCACAAGATGAGTGTTGGACCATTCACTGATAAGGTCACCCACCGAGTACTTGGTCTAGAGAACAAGACGAGGACAAAAAGTAGTATTCACTCTTGAAGGTTTCCAATAACCAACATGAGAAAAGCTTAAAGAAATACCATCAGAAGTGGAGCTTGAAAAGAAAGAATTCAAGATCGAAAAGGATAGGCTAAAGTAAGAGATTCAGAAACTTTGAAAGAAAAAAGATCAGTGGAAAGTTAAAGATAAAAAATATGAAGCTAAAGTTTGTAAGATTGCTAGAGAATGTGATATGGTTGTTATAGACCTAGCAGAGCTACACTAAGAACATAAGAGGTTATGTGTGAAGGTGAAAGCCTAGAAGATAACAATTGCTAAGTTAACTGATGAGAATGAATGATTGAAGCAAGAATATGCTGAATTATAAGAAAAAATTACCCAGGTGAAACAAAAAATAATATGTTGAATAGCTACCTAAGCAGGTTGAGACAAAGGTTAAATAAACAAGAAGACTATATTGCTGCATTGGTTAGAGAGCATAGAGAATTATCATACCAAGTGTGGTGTGGTAAAAGGGAACACCTAGGAAAACAAAGGTATATCAAGCACTTAACAACCCAAATTTGCAAAGGGATATGTAAGGTAAGAGAAATGGTCAAAAAGGCAGAAGCATTGAAGCAAGTGATGGCCCCAGATGGGAAACATGGACAGTACCTGCTGAATTTCATTAAGGAAGCAAAAGATCAGTATGAGTAGATCAAATGATTCTATGGTTATAATTCTTGGATGATAAGTTCTATGTAAACAAAGTTCTTTAGAATAAATGAAATCTTTTGGTTGAACACTATCTTAAGGTAAATGTTCTTTGCATGCATGTATTCATTGCATTCTCATTCGTTACATTTAATAAAATAATCATCTTAAATTTTCATGAGTTAGTAATATAAACTTGCTAATTCTGAAATATGGTATTAAAAGTTCAAGGATAGCTCAACCGTTGACAAATTCGAGCTAACCTGTACCTCACCTATATAATATTCGATCGCGAGCAAGACAAATGGAACAGGAACAAAATACCCATATGGATAAGATCTAGAAAGCTCAATAGGAGATAAAGGAGGAGTTGACGAAATTGATGAAAATGTTGAAAAAACTGGATAAAGCTTAAATAGTAGAAGAGACCCCTAATCCAAATGAAAAACAAGATATTATGGATCTTTTATACCCTTTTGGGTTTAGTCCAAACCAAGGTCAATCTTCTCAAGAGACACAGGCCCCACACATACCATTTTCTAGGGCATATGCTTACATCTATCTTGAAGTACCATATCGCAGTTACACTAACCCTACCTCTAGGGTAAAGATAGCAGACTCAGTTGAAGTCCTTAATTTTGATGACATTAAGAAGAATGAGAGGTTGAAAGCAAAAACCTCTAAGGTAATAGAAGAGTCAAGTTCCTAATAAAAAATGAATATCTTGGAGGAGAAAGTTTGAGCCATTGAGGGTATGGATTATTTTGGCTCTATGGATGTAGCCCAATTATGTTTAGTCCTAGATATGTCATCCCACAAAAGTTTAAAGTCCCTAAATTTAAAAAATTCGATGGGACTAAATGCCTGTTAACCCACGTTATGATGTATTATCATAAAATGGTCATCCATGCTCATGATGAGAAATTATTGATGCATGTCTTTCAAGATAGCCTTCTAAGCTCCATGGTGAGATGGTACGTGCAGTTGGATCGAGCTCGTATCCAATCTTAGAATAATTTGGCAAAAGCATTTGTAACTCAATATAGACATATAATGGACTTAGCACCTGATCGCCTCTCCCTACAAAGTATGGAAAAGAAAGCCATATAAAAAGTTTTAAGCAATACGCTCAAAGACGGAGAGAGGTTGCTTTTTAAGTATAACCACCCCTTACCAAGAAAGAAGTAACAATACTTTTTGTCAACTCTCTTAAGTTTCCTATTATGAAAGACTAATAAGAAATGCTATAAAAAAAACTTTGTCGATATAGTTATATCAAGTGAGATGATTGAAAACACCATTAAAAATGGTAAATTAGATGGAAATAAGACAACCGGTGTAAAGAAGAGTGGCCCATCTAAGAAGAAATAGGGAGAAACTCATGTTGTGAGTTATGAAAGCCAACAGTTTAGAGGTTATGTTTTTTTTTATAACCAACCTATGTATCCAGCCTAATTTGTCGCTACCTATTACCCATATCAACCATTATACCAGTAAGTCTACTGACCAACTCTTCAACCACAACCACCCGCTCACATATACAACTCATCCATCATGCCTCAAACAAGATTTACCCCTAAACCAAATACCCAACCAAGCAACTCAAAAAGATCGTGAGACAATCAGGAAAAGATCACATTTGACCCGATCCTCATGCCCTATGCGGACTTATTCCCATAACTTGTAGAGAAAAATTTAATAGCTCATATCCTTGTCGATCCCGTGAAACCACCTTTTTTCAAATGGTATGACCCAAATGCTTATTGTGATTATCACTATAGGGTTACAGATCATTCTACGAAAAGCTACATCTCTTTGAAACACAAGGTATAGAACTTGATAAAAAAAAGGTCTGATAAGCTTTGAAGAAGAAGGGGCACCTAATGTCAATGGTAACCTTCTGCCAACCCATATTAAGGTAACGATTAATATCATACATAAGGATCAAACTAGCTAGATCAAAAGGAGAGTAGATGAGATTAAGATCTCTCTAGATAAGGTGTATGATGCCTTGTTTGAAGCAGAAATATTGTACCCAATAGACCCACATACATACCATGAAGAATATAATCCAACCCAAAAGTGTAAATACCATAAGGGAGCTCTGAAGCATTCGATAAAGAATTATAATCAGTTTCACCAAATTTTGCAATAGTTGATGGACTCATTCCAAGTTGAGTTCTACGAAGATGAAAGAGGCTCAAGAAATGCAGAAATATCCACCACTGAGTAGGTTCCAAAGCCTGCGCCAAAACCAGTGACAATATATTATAAGAAGCCAAAGCCAATGGAGAGTTAACCCACCTCTAAGTCGGTATTAACTTTCAAAATTCTTAGTTCTTTTTCATACCAGAATAATAAGATGATACCATGGAAATATAATTATGATGTTATAACGACAAGGTCAAATAAAAGAGATATGTCAAGCAATTCTGATACGATAAATATAACTGAGGTGGGTGGCATGACTAGGAGTGGAAAGTGTTACTCTTCAGAAATGGTGAAGAAAGCCAAGAAGGACAAAGCAAAAATTGGAGAAGAAGAAAGGAAAAAGATTATGAGATAGCGCCAAGTTAAGAGTACCAAAAACTCATTTTTGAAAAAGAAGCTTATGAGTTCCTAAGGTTAATCAAACATAATGAGTATAGTGTGGTGAAACAGCTGAACAAAATATCAGCTAAAATCTCACTTTTATCACTATTGCTGAATTCAGAGCCTCACTGTAATGCTTTATTGAAGGTATTGAATCAAGCATACATATCCCATAATGTATCTGTGAAATATGTGATAACTTTGTAGAAAATCTGGTAGCCTCCAACTACATTACATTCAATGATGATGAGATTTCTTCAGAGGGGAGAGGAAGCACTAAGGCTCTTCACATTACAGTCAGATGTAAGAGCCACACAATGGCAAAGGTTCTTATTAACAATGGCTTCGTAATTAATGTGATACCTATGTCTACCCTGACTAGTTAACTTGTTGACATGTCTTACATGAGAACTAGCCATATGGTCATTAGAACTTTTGATGGAGTTAAGAAAGAGGTGGTAAAAGATATTAAAATACAGCTACAAATCGGGCCATGTATTTTCAATGTCAAGTTTCAAGTGATAGATATTTCACCATCGTATAATTGTTTATTAGGAAGGCCATGGATCCACATGATAGGTGCTATCCCATCCTCACTGTACCAAAAAATAAAGTTTATTGTTAAGGGGAAGCTGTTGAGTGTGTCAAGAAAAGAAGATCTACTAGTGACCTAGCCAACAAATACCCCATATGTGAAAGCTACAGATGAAGCTGTAGAGTGTTCTTATAGATCCTTTGAGCTGGTTAATATAATTTATATCAGTGAAGAATCTAGGCTGTATATGTCACAACTATCAACTGTTACCAAAATGGTTGTTAAACAAATAATTAGGAAAGGGTGGCATCTTAGAAAAAGACTAGGAAAGAAGTAACAGGGGGTTTAAAACTTATCAACTATGATTAACAACCAAGAGAAATTTGGCTTAGGATATAAGCCAACCAAGGTAGAGAATGAGAGGCTGAGTGAAAGTAAAAAAGAGAAAATGATGGCCAAATTTAAAAAACAGAAGCTAGAGTCAGAAGATATCATTATTCTCTATCTTTATGATACTTTTTGATTAGGAGGATGTATTTATCCTGGAGATGATAACTGAGATATGGTGCTGGAAGAACCTTTTTCTAAACTTACCATTCAAATGGTGGAAAGGGAGGTGATTGAAAGTCAAGATAAAGAGCTACTGGTGTATCCAACCCCATAAGGTTTAGAGTTGAAGAATTGGGAGATCATTGAGCTACCTATTGTCCTTGAGTCTTTTAAAGAGTAATGTAATGAATAAAATTCCTCTACCTCTGCCCGAAAGTACTAGGATTATTTTCTTTTGTATGGGCCATTCATTCATTTCAATAAAAAGATTGATGTGATGATTTGCATTTCTTCTGTCTATTTTTTAATTTTCATTCCATACATATTACCAACATTTCTCTTTTCTTACTTACTCTTAGGTACCCAAACAATAAGCATGAAGATAATCATGTTAGTAACCCAAGATTTGACTTTGAAAATCCAATCTATACTGGTGAAATTAATCATGAAGAAGACTCAGATGATGACACTTTGCCTCCTAACCTAGTGAAATTGGTAGAATAAGAGAAGAAACCAATTGAACCTCACCGAGAAAATACAAAATTAACAAATCTAAAAGATGAAAATAATAAAAAAAAAGTTAAAATAGGCACATCATTACCTCTGAATGATAGGCAGAGGTTAAAAAAGTTACTTTATGAGTATGTGGACGTCTTTGCGTGATCTTACCAAGACATGCCTAGACTTAGTACTAAATAGTAAAGCATAAATTACCTTTAAAGTCAGATTGAAAGTCGATGCAATAGAAATTAAGATGGATGAAACCTGAAATGTTATTGAAAATAAAAAAAGAAGTGAAAAAAAAGTTTGATGCAAGTTTATTGGAGGTGGCTAAGTACCTAGAATAGGTAGCAAACACAGTCCTAGAACTAGAAAAAGATGAAAAAGTTTAAATGTGTGTTGATTATCGAGATCTGAATAGGGCAAGCCCAAAAGATAACTTACCCTTACCTCATATTGATACCTTAGTAGACAACATGGCCAAACATTTCATTTTTTTTCTTTTATGGATGGATTTTCAAGATATAATCAAATCAGGATGGCTAAAGATGACATGGAGAAAACTACTTTTGTAACTATGTAGGGAACATTTTGCTACAAAGTGATACCTTTTGAGTTAAAAAATGCTAAGGCCACTTACCAAAGAGCTATGATAACTCTCTTTAACGACATGATGCACAAAAAAATAGAAGTGTATGTGGACAATATGATTGCAAAATCTCAGGAATGAAAAGATCATGTTGCCAACCTCTAAAAATTATTTGAGAGGTTAAAAAAATTTCAGCTTAAATTGAATCCGTCTAAATGCACTTTCGAGGCTAAGACAGGGAAGCTATTAGGTTTTATAGTCAGCGAGAGAAGAATAAAGGTGGATCTTAATAAAATTCAGGCCATCAAGATCTGTCACCTTCGCACACACCAAAGGAGGTACGAGGATTTCTGGGGAGATTGAATTGTATATCTAGGTTCATTTCTTAACTCACTCGTAAATGTGATCCTATTTTCAAACTCTTTCGTAAAGATAGCTCTGGCAAATGGGATGATGAATGTCAAAAAGCTTTCGATAAGGTCAAAGAATATCTATCAAGTCCACTTGTACTAGTGCCACCTATTCTAGAAAAATCATTGGTTTTATATTTAACTATAAATGAAAGCTCGATGGGATGTGTACTGGGGCAATATGATGAGACTAGCAGGAAAGAACGAGCCATTTACTATTTAAGTAAAAAATTCACTGACTATGAGTCGAAGTATTCCTCATTGAAACAAATGCGTTACACCTTAGCTTGGATGACTTATCGACTCAGGCAATATATGTTATACCATACCACATGGCTCATAGTAAAGTTAAATTCTCTCGAATACATTTTTAAAAAGTCCTCTTTATATGGAAGAATCGCTCGATGGTAGGTAATGCTTTTCGAATATGACATCGTTTACATGACTAAAAAAATAATCAAAGGAAGTGCCATAGTTAAATTTTTAGAACAACGGGCTATTGATGATTATAAGCCAATAAAGCTTGATTTTTTGGATGAAGACTTGATGGTTGTTTCCCAAGTTGATGAGGAAGAGTCTACCAAGCAGTCTTGGAATATATACTTTGATAGAGTTGTAAATGTTTTAAGACATGGAATTGGGGCAATCTTGATATCTTCAGAAGGGAATTATATCCTTATCACAACAAAATTAAACTTCAATTGCACTAATAATGTAACCAAATATGAAGTCTGTGTTATGGGCTTACAAGCTACAATTAAAAGAAAAATCAGAGTACTAGAAGCTTATGGAGATTCAACCTTAGTTATTTATGAGTTAAGAGGAGAATAAAAAATAAGGGATGCAAAGTTGATAAAATACCACAAGTATGTCACTGATTTGGTTAAACAGTTTGAGAAGATTCAATTTGAACATCTACCTACAGAAGATAATCAAATTGCTGATGCCCTAGCCACATTGGCAGCTATGATCAAAGTGAAAATAGATATTGAAATTCAATTCATAAAGCTTGATATAAGAAAATTCCCAGTTCATTATTCAAATGTCAAAGAGGAGGTTGATGGGAAGCCTTGGTATCATGACATTTTACAGTATTTAAAGAATCAACAATATCTAGAGCATGCAACTGAAAATGATAAAAGGATCATTAAGAGATTGGCCATGAGTTTCTTTTTTGATGAAAATATTTTGTATAAAAAGAATTGAGATCTAGTTCTCCTGAGATGTGTGAATGCAATAAGAGCACGAAAGATCATGAAAGAAGTTCATGATAGGAATTATGGAGCTCATACAAATGGCCACATGATGGCAAGATAAATTATGATAGCAGGGTATTACTGGTCGACCATAGAAAGTGACTGTATAGATTATGTTAGAAAATGCCATAAATGCCAAATCTACGCAGATAAAATACATGCCCCTCCAAATATTCTACATGTCATAGCACCCCCATGGCAATTTTTGATGTGAGACATGGATGTTATCGGACCCATCACGCCAAAAGCTTCAAATGGATATAGGTTCATTTTTGTGATGATTAATTATTTCACCAATGGGTTGAAACAGCATCATATGCCAGTGTGACATGGACGGTGGTATGTTAGTTCATTAAGAAAGAGGTAATATGTAGATATGGGCTCTTAGAAAGAATTATTTTAGATATTGCCAAGAATCTTAATAGCAAGATCATGAAAGGGATATGTGCCCAGTTGAAGATCAAGCATCACAACTCAGCACCCTACTGTCCAAAAATGAATAGGATAGTAGAAGTAGCAAATAAAAATATTTAAAAAATTCTTGAAAAACTGACTGAAACCTATAAAAATTGACATGAGAAGTTGCCTTTTACTTTGCATACTTATCGGACATTAGTACCTACTTCTACTGGGGCAACCCATTTTATTTGTTCTATGGGATGAAAGCAGTACTGCCAGTAGAAGTAAAAATTCTATCTTTGAGAATCCTAAGAAAAGTTGATTTAGAAGAAGCCAAGTGGATTTGGAAGCATTACAAGCAATTAAATTTTATTGAGGAAAAAAGATTGACAATGCTATGTCAAAGGTAGTTATACCAAAAGAGAATGATGCGAGCGCATGACAGAAAAATTCAACCTCGATGTTTTTATGAAGGGGAGTTGATTTTGAAAAGAATTCTCCTAAGTCAACATGATAATAGAGAAAATAGACTCCAAATTGAGAAAGTTTGTATATTGTCAAGAAAGTGTTCTCATGAGAAGCTTTAATTCTGACAGAAATGGATGGAAAAGACTTGCCCAACCTAATAAATTCAGATGCTGTGAAGAAGTACTTTTTTTAACAAAAAGAAAAAGAGCTCAAATTAAAAACCTATAAAGGACAGTTTAAGTTCAAAAAAAAATAAAAATAAATAAATAAAGGAGCTCAAATTGAAAACTCGTAAAGGGCAGTTTGAATTCCAAAAGGGAAGGCTTGACTTGAAGACCCACAAAGAGCAGTGTAAGGATATTTAAGTTGAAAGCCTGAAAAAGCAGCATAGAGGTTCAAGACATTACTTTCGTAAGGGGCAAGTGCGATTTGATGAACTTGACAAGATTAAGAATTCTAGTTGGATGGTTTTGGAAGAGAACTCTAGGTTACTTTGATCATGATTATTTGACAACCCACTTTAGCCTATCTTTGTAACTCAGTCCCATTCAATCAATAAAATCCATTTCTTTTTTTATGTCAATACTGACCTTTTGTATTTTTTTTCATTTCCTTTTTGTTTGCCCTTTTCTTAGGTTAGAAAAAATGCATATTTACTTTACATTTGTCGTTATATTAAAATGATAACAAATGAACAAATAATGATATGAAAATTCTCTTTATTACGCTAGAAAGCTAAGAGTGGCATGGGTAAGCGAAATGAGAGCAATGGAAACTTAGTGAAATGGTGATCTCGGCTTAATCGAAACTAAAATATAATGATAGTTTGATTTCTTAACTGAATATGTTCATAAGCTAAAGGATCTATCACTAACGCAAAAATGAAAACAGCAAAGAGCTTAAGAATTTTTTTACCATAATCAGATAAGCCCAACATCCAATAACATTTCATTTAGGTAATTCAAGAAAATTGGCATTTCATAACACTTCATGTACGCATGTCATTTGCTTTTATAGGAAGATGTTCAAACATCATAAATGATTAGAGTTGTCAAGAATGAAATGGCAGTTGTTTCGAATACAACCTATACTAATGTATTATGGCTTAGTCCAGATTGTTCATTTCAGACTTCGATTCAATATAGGTCATTTTGTTTTGGATTTTGGCTTATGTCAGATCCTTATTTGGCTTAGTCCAAGTTATTCATTTCAGACTTCGATTCCATCTAAGTCATTTTGTTTTTAGATTTTGACTTATGCTAGATCTTTCTTTGGTTTAGTCCAGATTATTCATTTCAGACTTTGGTTCCATCTAGGTCATTTTATTTTTGAATTTCGATCTATGCTAGATCCTCATTTGATTTAGTCTAAGATTATTCCTTTCAGACTTTGGTTTAGTCTAGGTCATTTCATTTCAGATTTTAACTTATGTCAGATCCTTCTCTAGCTTTCATTTCAGACTTCGATTTCGTCCATGTTTTTTTGTTTTCAGACTTTGACCTATGTCAAATCCTTCTTCAACTTATTCCAAGCTGTTCACTCCAAACTTCAATTCAATCCAGGTAATTTTTTTTTAGATTTTAGCATATGTTAGATCCTTTTTTGGCTTAGTCCAAGTGATTCATTTCAGACTTCAATTCAATCCAGGTCATTTTATTTTGAATTTTGACTTATGTCAGATCCTTCTTTGGCTTAGTCCAAGCTGTTCATTTCAAACTTTGGTTCAATCCAGGCTTCATATTTATCCAGTTTGTTCTTTTCTTAAAAAGGCCATGATGAGAGTCTACATTTTTGCATAATTCTTATTTCACAAAAAATATGCAAAAAGAGGTAACTGTAGACACTCATTTTTCTGTAAGCTTCAAACTAAATAATAAATAATAGATAAATAGAAGCAAAGTTTTAATCCTAGTAAAATGCTAGGATTAGGATTTTAAATTTTGAAACTGGGATAGTTTTTTGAAAAGAGGGAAAAATAGATTAAAAGATAGAGGAAGTTTGATTTTCAAATCCCATTCAACCATGTACCCAACTCTATATAAACCCCAATAATCACAAGAACAAGGACAAAGAGAAAGGGGAAAAAATAAAAGGCATTCAAAAATAAAAATTCTTGAAGATATAGTTTACAGTAAAAAGTTTCTGAGAAATAGTGTTTAGATTGGAAGTTTTTTTAGGAATTTTTATGAATTTTTTGGAAATTTCAGAATCCATTGAATTTTTCGATGAAAATTCAAGTTTTTCGGTGACTTTTTTTGTGAAAGATCCAGTTTTCGACAATAAAAATCTAGAAACCGATGAGATTCCACTGGCATTCTTCATGTCAAGAGAGAGACACAGAAAAAACTAAAAAAAAATAGAGAGAAAAAGGAAGGAACGTCTGGGGACCAAAGGATTTTTTTTTTTTACCTTTTATATAGCCCAAAAATAACATCGTTTTAAGCTAAGAACGAAACAGGATCCGCGTGTTTCTTTTGGTCTGACCTGACCCATAGTGCCATGACCCGTTTATCCGTATCACTCAGCCCTTGTTGAGTCGCTGAGCCAAGTCGCAGATCAAGCTGCTTCAACCGTTCTTGTTTTTGGAGCCACACCCATTTTGACCGAGCCGAGCCGTATCAAAGTTTTTTTTTTCTTTTTTTATATATTTATTTATTATTTATTGATTAAATTAGAATTATTTATTTATTTAAGTGAGCATTCTTTAATTTTTCAATGCTCTTTTTAAAATAAAATTTTAAAAATATATATTTTTGAGGAAAAGTTGAAAGTATCAATTTTTCTTGAAAACAAAATTTTCAAAAAGCATTTTTTGAGAAAAAATTGAAAGTATCAATTTTTCTTAAAAATAAAATTTTCAAAAAGCTTTTTTGAGGACAAGTTAAAAGTATCAATTTTCTTAAAAATAAAATTTTCAAAAAAGGCCTTTTTAAGAAAAAATTGAAAGTATCAATTTTTCTTGAAAATAAAATTTTCAAAAAACATTTTTGAGAAAAAGTTGAAAGTATCAATTTTCTTTGAAAGTAAAATTTTCAAAAAAACATTTTTTAGGGAAAGTTGAAAGTATCAATTTTCCTTGAAAATAAATTTTTAAAAAAGCATTTTTGAGGAAAAGTTAAAAGTATCAATTTCCCTTGAAAATAAAAATTTTCAAAAAAATATTTTTGAGAAAAAGTAAAAAGTATCAATTTTTCTCGAAAATAAAAATAAAAAATATTTTTGAGAAAAAGTTGAAAGTAAAAATTTTCTTTAATAATAAAGATTTTCAAAGACATTTTTAAGGAAAAGTTAAAAGTATCAATTTTACTTGAAAATAAATATTTTAAAAAAGGGATTTTTGAGGAAAAGTTGAAAGTATCAATTTTTCTTAAAACTAAAATTTTAAAAAATATATTTTTAAGAAAAAATTGAAGGTATAAATTTTTCTTTTATAGAAGTATGAGGTTTTTTTTTCTCATAAAGCAACAAAAATCTATATCAAAGCATTATTCTTTTTTTTTTTTTTGTTCTTTTCTTTTCTTAGAAAATTTTTAATGTTAAATAATTCGACGATAGAGCCACTGCAAAATAAATAGTAGTTTTCTTGTATACTCTTGAGGTGAAAAAATTTTTTTAATTTTTTACCAAAAGTATTAGAGTCAATTAAAAATAATTTTTAATAATTAACTACTTAGTAAAATTTTTAAAGCTTAATGGATAACACGAAATCGAGCTAGTACGATCTTTTGATGGGCGTTGTAGGGATGCCATAACCTTCTTCACACATAATTGTACTCTCAAATCTAGTTCTGATTTTCGTAAACAGTGAATCTACTTTTTAAAGACATCTAAGTCAAACTTAAGATTTCTCTAAAAAAAGACAGATTCAATTACGTAATCAATCGCACTTAAATAAAAAAGATTGGTGATGACTACTCAAATCAATATCTAGCAATGAGTCTATGAATCTAGACGTTATGACATACTCTTAAGCCATACTTCATTTAATGAAATCACAATAAGGGTGTTCATACGGCACATTTTAAGAACTCTTTTTTTTTTTTTGTTTTTACAATTTAGATATCCAAATATCACCTATATTCGTGTTTTTTACTTTTCATCTTTTTTTTTAATTATAAAATTTTAAAAAAATAGTAAATAGAAAAGGCAAAATAAAATAATTTTTTATTGGTAACATTTTTTTGTTTAATAAAAAAATATACAAGAAGTTTGAATCCATCTCAATTCGATATGTACGATTTTTTTGAAATTTTGGTATTAAATTAAATCGGATTTTTTTTATATAGAAAAATGAGAACAAACCAAAAGTGAATTAATAATTTTTTGTTGAAATATATAAAAGTATATATTTTATTATTTATTTATTTTTAAATAAATTTTATAAAAAATAATTATAATCAAGGTGCCCACATAGACCCGTTTCTCTATTTCTTTTCATATTTAAAAAAAATTTAATTAAATCAATTTTATAATAAATAAGTCTATTAATAAATATAACAAAATAATAAATATCTAATAAACTTTTATTCGTTTCAATTTAATATAATGGCTTTGTCAAAAATTAGTATCGAATTAATCCAAGATAAAAGATTAATTTATGTTCTTAGGTGTCACCCTCGTTTAGATTTTTTTTATGCCTTTTGTCTTTTTTTCAAAAAAAATTAACTTTTTTTTTTTGAAAAATCAATAAATATGAATGACAAAATGACAGTTTTTAGCACGTGATAAGGTACGGACACTCACGTAATATAAATTAATTATCGAAAAAATCCAACCTAAAACTAGCAAGTGTCTGGTACAAGCTGCTGTTTAGGGCAATTTAAATTGCCGACAATAGGACAAAAATATCCGTTCACTCAATTAAATTAATTACCGGCTATTTAATGAATACCAAAAGTTTGGCAAAAGGAAAAATAAAAGTAAATATGGCAAAAAAAAAATTAAATTACAAAATTGATTAAATACTTTTTTTTATCACGTTAATCATAGAGATGATAAATCAAGATGCAATACTAAAAGGTATGGTATATGGTTGATTATATGATGCATCTTAATTTGTCTGGTTTGTGATTTATGTGATACGATAAATTTATAGATAATATAGATCAATAATATTGAATTTTATTATTATATTATAATTTTTTTAAATTTTGTTTATTTTTAATATAAAATAAAATATCTGAATGAAAATTTTTCTTTTGCATTATAACAAAATTAGTATTGCATAATCTATCTCAATTATATTATTTTTATTTAAAAATTACTTAAATAAAAAGAACAACAATAAAAATTTATCATTTAAAATAACAAAATATTACTTCAAATACTTTTTTAAAATTATAATATATATCCTCAACAAATAAATAAAAAATTAAACCAAATGCTACACGTAGGATAAACTTTAAAATTCGTATGCTATTTACTTTCTTTTTCGAATATGAGGACCATTGCATAACAAATGCAAATGGCGACCCATCTTTTGTACGTAATATATTAAAATAATCAGTGAGTTTCTAAATAAATTGATTAATAAATTGTAACGAATTTATATTTTATATATTATAATTGTATAAAATTTATACATTATTAATAAATTAAATAATATTATTTTATTAATAAAATAGATCAAATAATATCATTTTATTAATAAATAATTTTTTTAAAAAATATTAATTTTTATATATTTATTTTTAAAATTAATATTAATTTATTAATAAAATAATATCATTTAATTTATTAATAATATATAATATTTATATATTGATAATATATCAAATATAAATTCAGATATATTAAAGTTGAAATTGAATAATATTTTGATTTTCTTTCCCTCTTAAGTCGTACTGACTTTTGCTCGATGACTATATTTATCTGGTTCCCACTTTCTTTTTGGTTCACAGGTTTGTACATTCTTTAATTGGAGTGGCAAAAGATTAATCTAAAATTATTGTATTAGTAGGTTTACAGAATTAATATCACAGCTGTAGCGATTTGACCAAAGATATTTTATCCTTCATATTTAAAAGTTCTTGTAATTATTTTCTTTTTTATCAAATTATTTTCTTTGTAATTTGAATTAAATATTGTTTTAACTCTTTTACAATGTATATTTTTTTGTTAGATTAATGCTTAAAAATAAAAATTTACAATTATGTATTTAAATTTGCATTCCATTAAATATTTTGGTCAACTAAAAATTATTTAAAATGAAAGTATAATGATAAAAAATTTATCATTTGTAATAACAAAATATTTTATGAAATATTTTTTCAATTATAGTATATATCCTCATGATATATATATATATATATTATTTAATATATTGACAATAAAATTTTTTAAATCCACAAGTGATATTAAGATAATTATACATATTTTATTTTTTAAAATTAGTATATATAAGATTAAACCAATTGGCACAAGTAGGATAAACTTCAAATTTTTTATGCTGTTTATTTTTGTTTACTAATTAAAGGACAACTTGCATCAACAAATAATGCAAATGGCGACTAATCTTTGGTACGTAATATATTAAAAAAATCAGTGAGTCTTGAAATGAAAATTGATTAATGAGTAACAAAAGTTTATTTAAGCTGAAATCGGACAATAATTTCATTACCTTTCAAGAATACTCTTAAGTCATACTTCATTTAATGACATCACAAGACTTTTGCTCGATGGCTGTGTATATTTATCAGGTTTGTACATTCTTCAATTGGGGTGGGAAAAGATTAAAAGATTATTCTAAAATTATTGTAGTATGCAAAAAATATATATTATTATAAAAACAAGAAAAATACAAAACAAAAATGAGAATTACATCAAGGGCAACACAAGACCAAAAAGGGTTACGGAAAACTCAAAGCCCAAGATTGATCTTTAGACAAATATCATTATTTATAGTTGTAATTTGGTCAATTAATTAATTATAAAAAAATTTTCAATTTTCAAATTTTGTATTTGAAAAGTTGGCTATAATTTAAAAAGAAATTTTGCCTAGATTTTAAAGAATAATA
Source organism: Durio zibethinus (assembly GCF_047325235.1). Lineage (NCBI taxonomy): Eukaryota > Viridiplantae > Streptophyta > Magnoliopsida > Malvales > Malvaceae > Durio > Durio zibethinus. The sequence continues at coordinate 1,416,347 of NC_143187.1, forward strand.
TCATAATTTTAGCAAAAAAAAAATCATTAACCTCATATATAATCATACTTAATATTGATAGAAAATCAAAATTTTATTTATAGTAATTTTGAAATAACTCTAAAGGTAACAAATAAAAATATTGAAAACTTAAAAGGCAATAATATAATTAATTATTTAAAATATTTTTTAATTTATATCATATTAAATCAAATCAAAATCTTAGATGATATTTGATGTTTATAAGATATTTTTCATGTCAAAAAATTAAACTATCCATTTAAGATAATTACTTCTTTTACCGAAATCTTTAGTTTATATATATATATATATATATGATTTATTTTTTTTTAATACATTGGTATTCATGACATTAAAGGTCAACTTCCATATATATTATTATAAATTATATTCTAATTAACTTTCAAAAAAATGTCTTAGAACACTCATTAACAAAATCTTTATAACTGTTACTTGAAAACATAACCTCATTAAAATCAAACAAAAATTCCTTTCAATTACTTTTAAGATTTTGCAACCTTTTAACAAAAAAACAAAAATTTTCATGAGTACATATTTTACACATCATTGGTTGAATTTTTAAAATACACAAACAAGTTAAGAGACTATAAATATATTTATTGTAAAATTATTTTTAATTATTTTTAATATATCTTATGAAATATGTGTTGCCCTATGAATTTCATTTATAAATTTTAAAACTTCAATGACAGAGTTAAAAATCCAAATGAAATTAATAAGATAACACACCCAAATTAACTCTATTGAACTATCTTTCTTTTCACCTCCTACTTAAGAAAAAAAAAAACATTCTCCTTTATTTTCTTTCATAAAATTTCAAGTCGTACACAATATGATTTATTATAGGTTTCAATCAAGAGCTCCAACCACTATTTAAATTGAAATTTCTCTAATAAAATTTCAAATCATGCACAACATAATTTATGATGGCTTTCAATCAAGGGCTCCTCAAGTCATTATTTAAATTGAAATTGCTTTCATAAAATTTTAAGTCATACACAACCATCTATGTTAATTACAAAGGAAAAAGCTGTAGAGTAAGCATTGGCGGCCGAATGGCCATTAAAAAGGCTATCGTTGTATAATTGACATGCAACGGTGCGTGTAATGTGGACCGATAATTAATTTGATGCATATATCTTTAAATTGAAATGACTCAAATATCTTTTATAGTCCTATTATATTTCGAGTTGTTTTCTATCGCAATTTACGCATCACTGAATTTGGCCACATTTGCATTGTTACACATTCTAAAATTAAAAATAGAAAAGAATAGCTAAGATTTTCAGAAAAAAGATACCATTTGTTTGATGAGAAATAAAAAAGAATATCGAAAATTTAAGTGGCTCAAATCAAAGTAGCTGCTTTAATTCAAAATAACAAAAAGAAATGTAACGATTGCAATGGGAGAGTCAGAACCGTAAAGAAGATTCCTCATAAATTATAAATATATTCATAATTATTTATTATTTATCTCTATATTATATATTGTATTTTAATTTTTATTATTCTATTCTTTTAACATTAAAAAGGAATTAATATTATTGATTAAAGAAGCTACAGCCATGCTACAAAATCGTTCTTTCTATGAACACTCAATTTGGTTAGGGAATCTGTAAAGTGATTGGTCTCTCTATAGATATGAACAAAAGAGACTTTACTCACCCTAGAGTAAAGGTTATACGCCTTGTTAAGAAGCTTCCACCCGTTTATCAATTTCGGTAAGCTATTGATTCCATGATCTGGAGTTTTTGTTACATATCCAACTAATAGCTACCTTCAAGTTTAATTCCATGACTAGAGCACACTTTTTTTGTTGGGCTAAAAGCCTCCAATCCAATCACACAAGTAGAAACGAAATCAAACAATAAATTAAACACACAAGAGACAATAATTTAACGTGATTCGATCCGATTGACCTACATTCACGGATGAGAAACAAGATCTACTAGTTATAGAGAATTACAAACTTACATCAAATCATTAACCTCACTCAACAATCAATACTCATAAGATACTCTCAATCTCTTCTAGTCCTAGGGAGTATTCTCAACCCAAACAAATATAAACCCAAATCTTTGTGCATCTTTTCAATATAACCAAACACATACCCATATACTCTCATACATCATACCTATGTAGACCCTCTTAGTCTCCTCTAGTCTACTCACAAACAAACATACACACCTATAAGACGTAGAGCCCCAATACTCCTATAGGGTATCTATCCCATAAAGTCCTACAACTCTCTTACATCTTTTTCTCATACTTAACTCTGTAGATACTTCACCTATTTATAATCATACAAACTTGCCCATTAAGAATCCCTCTCATCTTAGAATTCTTCTCCTGTAAGTCAAACTTGCCTATTAAGAATCTTTTTCCTTTTAGAATTCTTCTCTTGCAAGTTAAACTTACCTATTAAGAATCTTCTTTCTCTTAGAATTCTTCTTGTCTATCAAGCAATATCTGACAAATCTCAAACAAATCCCAAATAAATATCTTATGTGATTTAAGTCATTATTCTCAACAATCTCCACCTTGACTCAAATTTTATCAATCATCTGTCTTCATGTTAGACATGCTTGACTCCACCTGTAATAAAAGTCTCACAATCATCTTATCTTTTCTTGTGTCTTCATGCTTCATACAAACCAATCCTTAATCTTCAAAACTTAAACTCAAACTCTTCTCTTGAATTGAGCTCTTCTGGACTTGCTTCTTCCCAGGTCTCAAATCATGCACTTTTCACATCTTAAACCTTTAGCTCTTCCCACATCTCAAACTCTCAGCTCTTCCACATCTCGAACCTTCGGCTCTTTTCACATCTTGAATCTTCAACTCTTCTCACGTTTTGAACCTTCAGCTCTGATATCACTTGTTAGGGAACACCACAGTCCTGATATAATTTGTTTGGCTAAAAGCCTTCAATCTAATCACACTAGCGGAAGTGAAATCAAACAATAAATCAAACACACAAGAGACAACAATTTAACGTGGTTCGATCCAATCGACCTACATCTACGGATAAGAAACAAGATCCACTAGTTATAGAGAATTACAAACTTACATCACATCATTAACCTCACTCAACAATCAATACTCATAAGACACTCTCAATCTCCTCTAGTCCTATGGAGTATTCTCAACCCAAAAAAACACAAACATAAATCCTTGTGCACTTTTTCAATATAACCAAATACATACCCATATACTCTCATACATCATACCTATGTGGACCCTTTCAGTTTTTTCTAGTCCACTCACAAATAAACATACACAACCATAAGACGTAGAGCCCCAATACTCTTATAAGGTATCTATCTCACAAAATCCTACAACTCTCTTACATCTTTTTCTCATATCTAACTCTGTAAAGACTTCACCTATTTATAATCATACAAACTTACCCATTAAGAATCTCTCTCCTCTTAGAATTCTTTTTTTGTAAGTTAAACTTGTCTATTAAGAATCCCTTTCTTTTTAGAATTCTTCTCTTGCAAGTCAAACTTACCTATTAAGAATCATCTTTCTCTTAAAATTTTTCTTTTGCAAGTCTTTTTGTCCATCAAGCAATATCTGACAAATCTCAAACAAATCTCTAACAAATTTCAAACAAATCTCTTATGATATTTGAGTCATTATTTCCAACAATCTCTACCTTAACTCAAAATTCATCAATCATCTATCTTCATGCTAGACATGCTTGGCTCTATCTGTAATGAAAGTTTCACAATCATTTTTTCTTCTCTTATGTCTTCACGTTTCATACAAACCAATCCTTAATCTTTAAAACTTAAACTCAAACTTTTCTCTTGAATCGAGCTCTTCTAGACTTGCTTCTTTCTATGTCTCAAATCATGTACTTTTCATATCTTAAACCTTTAGCTCTTTCCACATCTCGAACTTCCAGCTCTTTCATGTCTCAAACTTTCGGCTCTTTTTACATCTTAAATATTTAACTCTTCTCACGTTTCGAACCTTTAGCTTTGATGTCACTTGTCGGGGAACACCATAGCTCTGATACCATTTGTTGGACTAAAAGCCTCCAATCTAATCACACCAACGAAAGTGAAATCAAACAATAAATCAAACACACAAGAGACAATAATTTAACGTGGTTCGATCCAATCGACCTACATCCACGGATGAGAAACAAAATTCACTAGTTGTAGAGAATTACAAACTTACATCAAATCATTAACCTTACTCAACAATCAATACTCATAAGACACTCTCAATCTCCTATAATCTTATAGAGTATTCTCAACCCAAACAAACACAAACACAAACCCAAATCTTTGTGCACCCTTTCAAAATAATCAAACATATACCCATATACTCTCATACATCATACCTATGTGGACCTTCTCAATCTTCTCTAGTCCACTCACAAACAAATATACACACCCATAAGATGTAGAGTCCCAATACTCTTATGAGGTGTCTATCTCATAAAATCCTACAACTCTCTTATATCTTTTTTCATACTTAACTTTGTAGAGATACAAACTTGCCTATTAAGAATCCCTCTCCTCTTAGAATTCTTCTTTTGTAAGTCAAACTTACCTATTAAGAATCTCTTTTTTTTTTAAATTCTTCTTTTGCAAGTCAAACTTACCTATTAAGAATCTTTTTTCTCTTAAAATTCTTCTTTTGCAAGTCTTCTTGTCCATCAAGTAATATGTGACAAATCTCAAACAAATATCTAACAAATCCCAAACAAATCTCTTATGAGATTTGAGTCATTATTCTCAATAATCTCTACTTTAACTCAAATTCCATCAATCATTTATCTTCATACTAGACATGCTTGGCTCTACCTGTAATGGAAGTCTCACAATCATCTTTTCTTTTCTTGTGTCTTCACTCTTCATACAAACCAATCCTTAATCTTTAAAACTTAAACTCAAACTTTTCTCTTCAATCAAGCTCTTCTGGACTTGCTTCTTCCCATGTCTCAAATCATTCACTTTTCACATCTTAAACCTTTAGCTCTTTTCATATCTCAAACTTTTAGCTCTTTCATGTCTCAAACCTTCGACTCTTTTCACATCTTGAATCTTCAACTCTTCTCACGTTTCGAACCTTCAGCTCTGATATCACTTGTTGGGGAACACCACAGCTCTGATACCATTTGTTAGGTTAAAAGCCTTCAATCCAATCACACCAGCGAAAATACAATCAAACAATAAATTAAACACATAAAAAATAACAATTTAACGTGGTTCGGTCCAATCGACCTACATCCACAGATGAAAAACAAGATCTACTAGTTGTAGAGAATTACAAACTTACATCAAATCATTAACTTCACTCAACAATCATTAACTTGTGTGGCTATATTTCTGTTGCTTTCTGCTACCAATCCCAATTTGTTCTCTTTCCTGTCATAAAAAATAATTGCATATATGATAGAAATATAAATATTACCAACTTAAACCATAAAATACTTTCATTATTTCATTTTATTATACAAAGTTATAAACTAGTACCTCTCCTTTTCTTGAGAACTAAAATCTAACTAATTATTCATATTCCCACCTAATCACATTACGGGGTAGATTTTCCATCATTGCCTCTATAGTAGTATTTTGATGAAATACTTATTCTTTAAACTATGTTTATAATCTTTCCATTTCTTTCCCAATGACTTAAGCACAAATAAAGTTGGTATTTCAAGTACAAATCTTGACTGTAATAATATAATAAGAAAAGTTTAAATAAGTAAACAAAATGTAAAATAAAAAAATTTTATATTTAATTAATTATACTAATACCTCAATAAAGCTTAAAGCATTAGCCTTAACTTTTTCTGAAACTTTATGCCATGTTTTATAATGAATAGGCAATTTCATTCCATTACGGGCTAGCATGCCTAGAAATCTAGCCAACAGTTGAGCTTTTTCACCAATTGGTTACCTATCAGAGTTTACAAACATTACAATACACTTGTTAGGAGGTAGTGCAAACAATTCCTTCAAAGTTATCTGACCTCTGGTCCTTCGTTGACCATTGTTATCAACTATAACAAATAAAAAATAAATTTGTAAAATCACAATACTTTTATCATTATACTCAAATTCTAAAATTAGAGTATATCATACCTGTATTCAAATTTAAAGCATAATCAATTGATGGGGTACTATCTAAATCTGAACCTCTCGTATTGTCAGATCCAATATCAGTTAAAGGATTAGAAGTGACAGAGTTAGATTTGATAGTACATTCATTTTCCTCCAAAAGATTCAGTCTATAGCCAATATCTGCTGATGTCGCAGACAGTTCTAAACTAATATCTCTTATATGTTTTTCTTTCAACCTACTCCTCTGCATTGTAGCTACCTTACATCATAAAAGCAAATATAGAAAAGATATTAGTTTAGAACATATATAACGACATTGAGAAGTTAAAAAATCAAAACCTATGATATATAAAGAACATATCGATTTAATTAAATCAAAAGATAATGTATGATTTAGAATATAATAATTATACAATAGCAAATGTGACATTAATTACAAACAATCATTTACTACATTATGTCTTAAACACTTGAATTAGAAATTATAGATACACCATTTCATGATTCATAAATGTCTTTAGTAACATCTTCACAGATCCACTGAGCGTAGGTACTAGAGATATTTTTATCCAAGTTTTATTCAATAAAAGGATAACATTCAATTCTATGTTCAACATCATCTTTAGTATCTAACCCCATATCAAATAAGTCTCTAGGTGCATTTCGAAGAATAACAAACTAACCCAATTCTTTGGGATCTTCAGAGTAAAATACTTTTTGACTTGAAATAAAAAAACATAAGGTTCATCGATGAGTTGTTGTCCAGTATGAATCAATCGAGCAAAATTCATAAGTGTAAATCCATCTTGATCTTTCTTAATACCCATCGCACTATTTGCATCAGCCCAATCACACCTAAATAAGACAACCTTCCACTTGTCATAATAATCTAACTCAATGATGTCATTAATCATGCCATAATAGTCAACATTTCTCTCTAAAAGGTTTGTGTCCCTAGCACTAGCATAGCTAGTAGTTGATAAAGTCACAACAACTTCAGAATTTTGTGTACTTCTAAATCTCTCGTAAGATTTAGTGTGAAATCTAAATCCACTGATGATAAAACTTTTGTATCGTTTCACAATTCAGTTCGGATCATGTGAAAAATACTTCACCTCTTCACTAACAAGCATTCCACTCTAAACCTATAAAAGTGAAATAAATATATATATGTTATTAATGTTATTTATACCATAAGTATTCTATGTAGATTTCTCATAATGAGAAGTATGGCATTACTTACAGTTGCTCCTAACCATTCATGAAAGTTTTCAACGAATAACTTATCAAGCTCTCAAGAGTTTGATCATTGATAATGTGCTGGATCTCTTAAATTATTTTTATACTCACTATAAAGTATCATGATATAGTATTAACAAAAAAATTAAAAGATAATAAATTATGCTTAATGTAATAAATCATTTTCATGCTAAAAAACTTATGTGCAAAACGATTTAATTGAGTCATGATGAAAAAGAACATATGATGTGCTTGTGCCCAAGATTTATCATCTAACTCCACCATTTCAGCTTTGTTTATTGGTTATCCAAAACTTTGAAAAAGATAATTGTAGGCAAAGTCTGTATGCAGCATACCAACATTTCTCAATGGTCTATTAAAATCTCATTTCAACATCTTTCAAATAACGAGAATAAAATGTCATACGCTCTTATACTAAATATCTTTCAGCAATAGAACCTTTCAGATAGCGTTTGTTGTGACAATAAGACTTTAACCTCCCTAAAAACCTAAAGCATAAAATATTAGTCATATTTTATTTTAAATAGAGTAGCTTGATCATCAATAAAAATGTAATCAATCTATTAACAAATAATACTTTTCAATAAGATACATCCATGGATAATAAATCAACCTATCGACTTTTACTTCATATGAAAGGTTGATAACCAAATGCATCATAATAGTGAAAAATTTTAGAGGAAAAATCTTCTCTAAATGGTATTAAGTAATTACGACTCAATCTTGAAGTTTGTCAAACTCTTCCATATTCATACATTTCTGACATAGAGATTTAAATATGTTATTCAATTCAATTACCACAGAAGTGACTTGATTTGACATTGATGAATGTAAAGCAATCAAAAGTAAGTCTTTCATCAAAATGTGATAATCATGTGACTTCAATGAAAAAAGTTTTCGCTCTTTTAGATTCACACATCTCGATATATTTGACATATAGCCATTTGAAACTTTGACATTTTTTAAAACCTTACAAAACACATCTTTTTCAGCTTTAGAAATCTTAAAACAAGCAGCAAGCAATCGATATTTACCATTAAGAAGTAATTTTGGATGAAGGTATGGGCGAATCCCCATATCAACTATGTTAAGTTGACTCTTTAAGTCATCATTGAATCTTCTATTCACATTGAGAATTGTCCCAATAAAATTTTTAAAAACATTCTTCTCTATGTGCATCAAATCAAGGTTATGGCGTAATAAATTATATTCCCAATAAGATAACTCAAAAAAGATACTTCTTTTTTTCTATAACTAAGAGTCATTGGAGTTATCTACTTCATCATCTTCTTTATCGCTTTGAACATCAAGATCACCAACTTGAGTATGAGTATCACCAACTTGCATAATATGAGGTCAGATACCTTCAAAGATGTCCCTTACTTTTTTCTTTGATGGAGTCATTTTTTTATAAGTAAAATTGATATCTTTTAACTTTAACAAGATATTAGACACACTAATGGGTAAAGTGATCTTCTCAACTCTTCAGTTCCATCAAAGAGATGTTTTTTTAATCTAAATTGAAGATTATCATCTAACCATCGACGATGTCCCATAGAACAGAATTTCTTACTATTAGGTAACTATGTCGAACATGTTTGTGTAGCACAACATGGATAAGCATAACGACCTTTTGTACTCTAACTAGATAAATTTGCATAAATAAAAAAATCATTAATAGTCCATAATAAAGCAGCACACATATTAAAGTTCTTTTCTTTTGATGCATCATAGATCTCAACTTCTTCCCATAATTATTTTAACTTTTTAATAAGAAGTTGTAAGAAAATGTCTATATTATTACCCAAACTTTTTTTTTGCAAGAATTATCATAGACAATATAAATGACTGTTGCTTCATAGTAATCCATGAGGGCAAATTGTAAGGAATCAATACAACTAACTAAGTACTATAAGAAGTACTCATCATTTTGAACGGATTGAATCCATTAGATGCTAGTCAAAGCATAACATTTCAAGGATCAAATGCAAAGTCTGAAAACCTAGAATGAAATGATTTTTATGCTAAAAAATCTGCAGGATGTCTCAATAATTCATCATCCATCCACTTCTAATGATGCCACCTCATTAAATCTGCAGTTTTGAAAGACATGAAGAGTCGTTGAAGTCTTGGTATTAATGAAAAAAAGTGTAAAACTTTAACAAGTTTCTTTTTGACACATACCTCATCATTATCCTTATTCAACCTTTCATCAAGATTTTTATCCACCCAACGAGAAATACCACACAAATAACAAGATTCTTGATTTTTTCCATCCCTCTAATACAACATGCAATCATTGGGACAACTATGAATTTTTTCATATTTGAGACCTAAATCCTTAATCATCTTCTTTGATTCCTTACAAGATTTAGGGATTTTTGAAAAAAAAAATATTTTTTTCATAAACTCTAATAATAAAATCAAAAAGTTTCTCGTCTATCCACATAAGCATTTCAAGTAAAAAAGACAAACATAGAAAGATAACCTTGAATGCTTTGATCCTTCAAAAAGTTTTTCATTCAAATCCTCAAGCAACCTACAAAACTTTGATGTTTTTCCTCTAGGTTGTTGGTCACGTATACCTATCCCAAGTTCACCAAATTCATACATTTCAATATTGGACTGATTAAATCCTTTATTTTAGGGAGAAAGATTATGAAAATATTGGCTATAAATGTTAAAAGCATCTTGTAACATGCCTTCAATATCATCTACTATAAAAAGATTATATTGGTGTTGGGGAGTCCTTGAAGTTGAAGAAACTCTATTAGAAGATATTGACGGTACTCTCTATAAAAATACCAATTAACATATCTTAAAAAAAATCCAATACAAATTAAATGTTTAAAAATAACTTAATGCATTTGCCACTTGATATTAGCACGCTTCACATATGGGCATAATATCATATTTTCTTCACTTGTATTCTCAAATGCAAAATTAAAAAAAAAAATTTACTTCATCTCTATACTCTTGACTTAATCTTGACTTTTGCATCTAACTCTTATCCATTTAGTACTTGTTACATTATCAAACTAAATGTATGTAGATAATTTATATGAAAACAATCATGTCTAATACTTAAGTTTACTATGTTTTAAACAAAAGATAATAACAAGATCAGTACTTACATAAAATGAGAACTTCTTATTGTGAAGTAATTTATCAGCTACCAAATATTATGAATGTTAAAACTCTGCTGCTAACGTAGACAGTACCCAAGAGTATTTGTAGTTGGGATTGAAATAAGGTGAAATAAGCTAGGTTTTGGAAAAAATTGTTTACACCAAAAAGAAAATCATGAATTGCAAAAGTTGAAGGAATAGTCGAATTAAGTAAAAGCTAAAGTAAATAAGTAATGAATAGTTGAAATAGAGTTCTAAAAGACAATGCTCGAATACTAAAAGTTGAAGGAAAAGGAAAGTAAATTGTACTTGATCTGAAAAGAGAAATAGTATAATAATGAAGATGAAGCTTGAAGTTGGTGATTGGATGCGCTAAGTTTGGGAAGATTTTTACTAGATCGGATTATGAAAGATGTTTACTAAGAAAAATGCCTATAATAATTTTATCCTAAATATTTTATGAATATATTATAGACGCCTTTAACAGAGTTGTAGTAGAATTGTTTGGGATTATTAAAGGTGTTTACGCCATAAAAAAAATTGTCACTAATTTCATCTAAATTTTTTGTGTATTTATTGAAGGTATTTTTTACATAATATGCCTTCAATAACTCCTTCATTTTTATCTTACAATATCAATGAAGATAGTTTTCTACAAAAAAATGCCTTTAAAAATTTTCTTTTAAAAATTATTTGAGATTATTAAAGGCATCCTCTATTGAAAACGCCTTTAATATTACACAACTTAAATTTTAAAGGGTTATTGAAAGCTTTTATTCTAGAAAAATACCTTAACTAATTTGTTTTATTTTTTGAAGAAATTTATTAAAGATGTCTTTTAGTGAAAAACGCCTTCAATAATCAGGAACTTAAAATTTTTAATGGTTAGTGAAGGTGTTTATTTTAGAAAACTGCCTTCACTGAGTACATTTCATTATTTACATAATTATTAAAGGCATTTTTTATAACAACCGCCTTCAATAATTTTTGTTTAAAAATTTTGGGATTATTAAAGGCGTCTTCTGTTGAAAAATACCTTCAATATACCACTATAGTTATAGAAGGCGTTTATTCTATAAAAACACCTTCAATAATTTTTCTCTAAAAAATTTTTGGATTATTAAAGGCGTCTTTTACTAGAAAATGCCTTCAATATATCACCACAGTTATAAAGTGTATTTATTCCATAAAAATGCCTTCAATAATTTTTCTCTAAAAATTTTGGGATTATTAAAAGCATCTTCTACTGACAAAGGCCTTCAATAATTCCATTTAAACTATCTACATAAATATTGAAGGCATTTCTTGATAATAAATGCCTTATAAAATTTATTGAGATTATTAAAGGTGTCTTCTATTGCAAAATACCTTCAATATATAGCTACATAAATTTTAACACGGTAATTGAAGGCATATATTCAAAAAAAAATACCTTTAATAATTTCTTTTAAATTTTATATATAATTCGTGAAGGCATTTACAAATAACAACCGTCGTCAATAATTTTTTTAAAAAAATTTTTAAGATTATTAAAGGCATCTTTTACTGAAAAATGCCTTCAATATACTATTATAGTTATAGAATGCATTTATTCCAGAATAATGCCTTTAATAATTCCTTTAAACTTAGTACATAATTACTGAAGGCGTTTGTTAATAACACATGCCTTCAATAATTTTTCTCTAAAAAAAATTTTAGAATTATTAAAGGCATCTTCTACTGACAAATGCCTTCAATAATTCCTTTTAAATTATCTTTATACAAATTGAAGGTGTTTTTTTATAATAAATGCCTTCAATAATTTTCTTCTAAAATTTGTTGGGATTATTAAATGTATCTTCTACTGTAAAATACCTTCAATATACCACCATACAAATTTTAACATGGTTATTGAAGGCGTATATTTAAGAAAAATGCCTTTCATAATTTTTTTAAAATTTTGTAGATAATTAGTGAAGGCATTTGCTAATAACAACCGCCTTTAATAATTTCTTTTAAAAAAAATTTGGGGTTATTAAAGGCGTCTTTTATTATAAAACGGGTTCAATAATTTGTTATAAAGTTTTGAAGTCCATAACTATTAAAGACGTTTGCTATATAATACACCACCAATAATTCTTTCCATCCTTATCACGGGCATATTAATGAAGGTGATTTTTTACTCAAAATGCCTTCAATAATTTTTAAGAATTATCAAATGTATTTTTTGAAGATAGACACCTTGAATAATTTCATTGGAAAATTATTTTTTGGATTACTAAAGGCATCTTTTTGTAAAAAAAAAACCTTAAATAATCTCCAATAAAATTTTAAAGTGATTATTGAAGGCGTTGTTTCTAGAAAAATGCCTTTAATAATAATTTATATATTCATTTCCCTAACTTGAATATCAAAATCACAAACTGCTAGTACACAGAACGATTAAAAGTTACGTTATTCAACCAAACCAAACCCTTAAATACATTTCTGTCAGACCATTGGTTTTTTTATCATTATCGTCGCCATTGACTTTCAACAAATCAATAGTGCACACCTATCTTTTTATTGGTAAATCTTTTTTTTTTAGTTTACTGTATTATTTATAATATTCGATTAAAGATTTTTTTTTTCAGTTCCTTAATACTTACATATGCTTTTATATATTTTCATTAACTTCACTGTAAGTATAGTCATGCAAGCACCTTTCATTGCATATATGCTGCTTTTATGTAATACGTCCTAAATATTATGGTTTACTAAACCTTGTTGTCTGATTTTTTTGCTGAATGATATTGTATGATATTGGGAGGTTGAATCGTATGCAAAATGGTTTATTGAATCTTGTTGTCTGATATTGTATTACTGAATGGTATTGTATGATATTAGGTGGTTGAATCATATGCTGAATGATTTGCTGAACCTTGTTGTCGTATTATTTTATTGAATGTTTTTGTATGATATTATGGGGCTAAATCGTATGCTGAATGATTTGCTAAATGGTGTTTCTGAGTGGTTTGTTGAAGGGTGTGTCTTAGTACATTGTTGATTGATGTGCTGAATGGTGTTTCTGTACGTAGTATGGTATTGATTGTATTTAACAATATATAGTATTAAATTTAGATGGTCATTAACAATGTACAGTGTTAAGATAATTCTAAACTTAATGAAAGATAAAAACATATGTAAAAAAATGTTATAGTAACGTAAATAATTAAATTGACAATGTAAAAAGAACTTATATTTTAAAATAAAAAAATGCTAAATCACAAAATAATTATTAACCTAAATAGTTGTCAATAATTGTAAAATTTGTATTATTTGACGTAAAATGAGTTAGAAGTATCATAATACCATAATAAAGAGTAAATTAATTGCAAATATAATGGAAGATAACAATAAGAGTAAAAAGATATTACTGTAACATAAATAATTAAGTTAGCAACATAAAATAATCAATATTTTTAAAAATCTAAATAAAAAATGTTAACATAAATCAATGAGAAAAATTATAAAATTCGTATCATTTCATGTAAAATGAGTTAGAAATGTTATAACACCTTAAAAATGATTACGAAAATTTCGAACCTAATAAAAGGTAAGAATAAACGTAAAAAAGTACTATTGTATCATAAATAATTAAATTGATGATGTAAAAGAATTGATATTTTAAATTAAAAAAAATACTAACTTAATCAAGTGAGAATAATAATAAAATTCGTATCATTTAACGTAAAAAAAAAAAAAATTAGAAGTATTGTAACACAATAAGAAAAAGTAAAAATAATTCTAAAATTAATGAAAGCAATAACAAGCGTAAAAATATATTATTATAACATAAATAATTAAATTGACAATATTAAAGAATTGATATTTTAAAATAAAAATTTTTAAACAAAAAATTTGTTAATACAAACATGTAAGAATAATTGTAAAATTCATATTATTTGATGTCAAATGGGTTTGAAATGTCGTAACACCCTAAAAATAGTAAAATAATCTTAAATATAATTGAAGTAATAATAAGCATAAAAAGATATTATTATAATACAAATAATTAAGTTGATAATGTAAAAAATTTAATATTTTAAAATAAAAAAATTGTTAACATAAATAAATGATATTAATCATAAAATTTGTGTCATGTGACTTTAAAAAATAGTAAAAGTAATTCTAAATATAAGGAAAGGTAATAACAAGTATAAAAAGATATTTTTATAACATAAATAATTAAATTAGTAACATAAAATAATAGATATTTTAAAATAAAAATAAAAAATTTTTGTTAATATAAACATATGAGAATAATTGTAAAATTCATATGATTTAACATAAAATAGGTTAGAAATATCTTAATACTTTAATAATAGCTTAAGATAATTTTAAATGTAAACAATGTTTATTTAAAATAGGTTAATAAAATGTTTACTGATTTTTCTTAAATGTACAAATTGATTAATATATAAAAAGTAAATTAAAGAAATGTAAAAGTTAAATAATAATTATTTAAACGCATATCGCATGAGACCCAATAAACAAAATAATGGGTGAAGAAGCTGATAAAAAGTAATTAAAGCGTTGCAAATTAAGAAAAACAATATCAACGATATTTCGAAACCAAGTCAAATTAACATTGTTTTCCCAAGGAATCAAAATCAGTATTTTAAATGACCAATTAATTCAAGAACGTCCCACCAGCATTCAATTAATTGCTGTAGGGCTTTTGAGTCGAACTAATTTCCCTACCATTATTAGTTTATGGTAATTAATTCTTTTCCTTGGAATAATATATAATAAAATTGCTTAAAAGTTCATTAAGAAAAATATACGTAAAAAATTCTTCTAATAAATGAGAAAGTAGCGATCAACAACTATCTCAAAAATTATTGAGTTTATAGCAGTAGCAGCTGCAGTAGTAGCAACAGTAGTAGAAGAAAATATAAAATTTTCTTTAAATCCCACTAGAGATGCTTATTTATGTATAATCCTCCTTTCAATTCAAATGCATTTTGAAGGCCAAACATGCTTGCGATACTCGGCCAGAGCCCACAGTGGGAAAATATTCCTGTATAATGCATAGTGCAACATGCAGTTCCTCATGAAAACTCCTGCCAATCCCTGCCATTTTTCATTTGAATATATTCCATTATAAGCAAATAATTGTATTTTTTTTTTTTTTAGGTGCATAGAAAATTGTTAGTATCCAGGTAACCTTATTTTTG
The DNA here is from genome assembly GCF_047325235.1 of Durio zibethinus. Lineage (NCBI taxonomy): Eukaryota > Viridiplantae > Streptophyta > Magnoliopsida > Malvales > Malvaceae > Durio > Durio zibethinus. Next base: position 1,432,040 of record NC_143187.1, read on the forward strand.
TTTACATTTTAACTCTTTCAATTGCATGTAAGGAAAGTTACCTGTTGGGGAAAATCACCCTTTTGCAATTGAGAATTTATCAACAATTTGGCAGCACGATGAAGAGGTGTAGGATCCCTCTCAGCCTGTTACAAACAACAGCATGTATATATATTATATATACTGATTAAAAAATCAACATAGCAAGAAATTGTAAAATATAATTTTTTTTTCTTTGTTTAATTTCCTTTTTTTTTGGGGGGGGGGGGGTTTATGAGAATTATAAAATCATTATTTTTTTACATAAGAAATCGTAATCTAAGTATTAAAAAAAAATTACAAATACTATTAGATATCAGTTCTTAAAAATTACTATATAAATTAATTAAGTTAAACTATATATTAATTAGAGATTCATTATTAATTGTAAGCATACCTGGCCACCAATAATTAAACCCATTAAAGCATGTGCAGTGTTTACCAAATTTGATTGATTTCCTTCAAGAGGTGTATATACCTGTATCCACAAGGAAAAAAAACTATATACCATATAATAAATCTTTTTATTTGATTTTTGAAGAGAATTAGCAAATCTAGTTTGATTATTCTAATAAAAAAAGAAAAGAAAAGGTATATTGATTATTATTACCCTTCTGGGACAAGAAGCGTAGCTCTCCGCCCAACCACCATCATCTCTTTGTGTTTTAAGCAAAAAATCAACTCCTTTGCGAATAGCCAGGCAATTTTTGTAGGTCTTGCCAGCAGCATTCAAACCTCGAAGTGCAAACCATGTTCCATAAAAGAAGCAAATTCCCCAATTTCCATACCTATATATAGGAATGCTTGTCATGATATTGATGAACTCCATCAATGTTTTGAAGAAAATAAATCAGGGACTTATTAATTACCATGAACCATCAGGGTGTTGTATGTCTTCAAGGAACTGTGCAGCTTTCCTTACGAAAATTTCAATCTCTCCTTTTCTATGCTCGGGGTATAACTTCTTGAAAAGAACTAGTGCCTGGATTGCGGATGAAGTGCACTCTGCATGCCTAGATTTTACATTTTTTTTTTATATTTATTAGTCTAAAATAAATCGGTTTCGAGTTATATTGAATAACTAATGAACTTAAGGAAAAAGATAAGGCTCTTACTCATATTCTTTGACAAGATCCTCAAGAAACTCGACTGGATTGATCCACTAAGAATATAATTGAGGAACAAAAGTGCTATTAATTGATGGCAAATGTAGAAAATTTTCAAAGGGTAGCAATCTTTGAAATAGTTACCTCCCACCAGAATCCACCTCCTGCTGGTTCCCAAGCTGATAAACCACCATTTTTACTCTGCAAACATTTGTAAGAACAAATCAAAACTTGCATTATTATAGGAAATTAATTTTACGGTCATTCTTCAATTAATTGAAAGTGCATGTCCCCATGGAAATTAACATTCTTTGACATGAATCTGTTTCTCTAAGCTTCTACATAGCAATTGCTCTTAACTTAGATATTGTATATTTCCCAGAGGATACGAGTAAACTGTAAACCTTAATCTAGTTATGACATTACTAGTATTACATTCTATTGTTACCTGTACAGATAGAATAAGATTGACCGAATCATAAAATTGCTCTGTTTCCATTTTCTCTTCAACCATTTCTGGTGGCATCATTGCAAAATATAGGCAACACTGCAAAACAATGAACACATTTTTCAGAAATATTCAAAATAAAAATGCTGCGTTTAATTTAAGAAAACAAAATTACCTTCAAACTTTCTGCTGTACAATCAGAGACTTGCCATCCATGATCTCGATCAGAGAAAGTCCATCCTCCTTTAGAAATATGTCTAAACCTTCTTTTAAAATCACCTGGAGGATTATCCCTAACCTTAAATTTCAAGAAATATTATACCATCAATTCCAAGTACAATGGAGAAAATAAATAATCTCAACTTTCATTGTGGTGAATCGAAATTAAACTTTTAGGAACCTGTGAGTTCTTCAGGAAGTTGTGCCCTCTCACTAGTGCAGGTCCAATTTCATCAGATAAATTACTAGCAAGCAAAGCTTGGAGAACTAAACTAGCATCCCAAACTTGACTTCCAAAACTCTGCAGGTGAATATGACAAATACCTTAATTAGCTAATAATTAAAAACTCAAGTCTAGCAAAAAATTACTTGGTAAAATCTTTAACTTCGACATTTTTTTTTCTTTTGGTTTAAAGGAGATCGTAATATGAGATAGAAAAAAAGATTGCAAATGCGGAAAGTTATGAACCAACCTGCATCTTTATTCCATCTTCTCCAACCCACACATAGTCAGCAACCCTAGCAAGATGCTTCTTAAAATAAATTCCATTTGGATCTTCAACCCAACAAGCAAGCATGCACAAGGGCTGCTCAATCCAAGTGGCAAATATTATAATATAATATAATATTTAAGTCTTAATTAAATAAGCATAATTATATTCTAACAAATAGTATTTAGATTTGCCAATAGCCTTGTGGCCTGCCGATGAAATACTAGACATTTAGTTTCAATAATTCAAATTTTGACAGCTTCAAAAATTTTTAAAAATATTATATATTATTCAAATTTTAACTGATAAATGCATCACCTTTTCCACACACCCAATGGTAATGTAGCGACTGCTTTCATCTTCATAATGAATGTGATCCATTGTAATCTTAAGAGCTTTTTCTCTCAACTTCTTGAAGGGCCAACGATTAAGTAGAGGCTCTGAAAATATGTAGAGACTATCCCAAAGCAATAGTTGTAGCACAGTATGGGGATAGTGGAGATCTTCCTGCGTGTTTCATTCACACATTAATCCAAAATAATGACCAATTTTCTTATGAAAAATAAAACACATTGTATCAAACATTTTATATAGATTATGGAACGAACGATTAATCACATACCTTGGCACATAAATGGCGCTTTTTAGGCCAATCGATCTCATTATAGGGTTCAATGTGGAGTTCTTGTCTTAACTGTGAAATGAGAGGTGTGATTGGACCCACAAATCTTCTTCCGTACAAATACGACATAGGCATGTAAGTGAGCCGGAAGTAACAGAACATTTTTGCTGCATTAATAGATCATGGTTATCATGCGACGGAGAAACATTATATTAAATTAATTTAAATGCCCTTCCAAGTTCACAATTTTTATATAGAATATATATATTTATATAGAATCATGTATTTTTATCCTAAAAAAAGTATTACATATAAAATTTGAAACTTAACTCAATTAATTTATACAATTATTTTTAAAAATTATCATTCAATTAGTTTTAAATTTAAATTTTAACATTTGTAATCATTTTTACTATTTTCAAAATAGGAATTTTTTATAAAAAATGTATTATGTATATGGTCTTCAAAAAAATTTTATTTTCTTTTATTTAAAAAGTCTCGTATTTAGCTATATGCATAACAATTTCAAAATGACATTTATTCCCTCGTTACTAGTTACTACCGATACATAGAAAAAGAGATTTTATGATGGAAATTGGGATAATTCTCTCGGAAATGAGGATCCACTATTATCCACAGTAAATTAATCAAAAAGAAAAAAAAAATCTGCAAACCTGGATGAATGGGAAAATAAGTAGGAAAGAGCCAAAACTCCGGGGGCATTGGATGGCAGCCTGACCATTCAAAAACACCAAGAATCTACAACAAAAAGAAATATACATAATCATTTGAATGCAACTTTTTAATTGGTTATAGAATAATTAAATCAATCGTAAAGATTGGAGATGAATGTTTTCGTAAAACTTTGATGCTAAATATGTAGCGATAGACATACTGCAAGCCATGTCTTCCCCCAAGAGGGTATGGTTGTTACACCTCCACGATCAAGAATCCATTTTCGGCCTCTCTCACAAGCATTATTGAGCCCACCCTCAGGTCCTTCTCCCAGTAAACGCATACAAATGTAGTTGAGAGCTGTGCAAAACATTATGCTGTGACCCCCTATGTATAATCCCCAACCACCATCCTCGTTCTGCAACACATCATCGAAAGGACTACGTACTTAAAATGTAGTAGTAACCCAGCATTTAGTTCACTAATAAGTGCATTTATCGTCCTACATGGAAGAACTGGATTCGAATTTTTTTTAAAATCCAAAATTAGTATTTAAACTATGATTAGATTTAATAATCTTAAACATAACATAAAAAAAATATAAAAATAACATGATTTAAAATTTTAATAAAAATCATATATGATTTGACAAAAACAAAAAATATGTATTATACAAAAAAAAAATATTTTATATTGACGTATTAACACGAATTAAGATATAATAATTTTATATTTTACAAGTGTTTAACATGAAATAAACAAATACGAATACAAGAATTATTTAGATTAACTAAGATGTAGTGGATATAACTTTCAATTCTAGTAAATGGAGTAGAGTTTATTACAAATTCTTGAGAGATTCAATTCGTTGGAATATGAAGCAAGAGTGTAATTGTAGTATTCATTTTTTAATTGAAGAACAAAGATGAACCTTTTCATAGAAAAAAATAATTAAATTTAGTAGTAAAATAGATATGGATGTAGCCTGGATCAACCAAATGAATGAAATTAAAGTAATGTAATTGATATGGATACCTGATGGCAGTAAATGTAACGGAGAATTTCTTTGCGATGCTCTGCAGAGAATACAGTATTCAGATGCCCTGTAATATACAGAGACATGACCTGCATTGCAAAAAGTACATATTTTTAGAATTGAAGAGTTAATTAATTAATTAAAACTTAGGATTGGATTTCAAGCAAAAGTGTTTATGGATCAAGCTCAGTTTGTATCCCTAAAAGCTAGGCCCAACTCCTATTAAGCCCATTTAATTAAATTTATTGTTAAATATTTATAACAAATTATATTAATATTTTAATATATTTAAAATTAAAATTAAATAAAAATTATTTTTCTTTAAATCTTATATAGGTTTTGGTTTAAATCAAGTCAAACCTCCAAATAGATAAATCATGGAGATATCTAATATCAACTTTGTTTTGGTTGGAAATTTGTACTAATACAATTAAATCCACGCATGTGAATTGTGATGGTATAAAATAAATTGTAAAGATTGTATGAAAAGTTAAAAACCCTGAAACGGGGGAAGATGTAGAATTAAAGGGAATCAAAGAGCAATCACCAAAGGAGGGAAATAGAACATGGGGCCAGCATTCTCAGCAGGCCAGTGCCCGTGTTTTGATTGTAGAGCTGACAATAAGTGAACACTCCTCTTCACTGCAGCTGTCGTAGCTTCATATGTGACTTCCTCTCCATCCTCAACCTTTGGTTTGGGAATTGTTTGCTTGAAGTTCTTCTCTCTTAAAAACTGCATTTATCAAAGATAATTGATGGAAAAAAAATGTGAGTAATATTTATTTTCATTTGAGATCTTAAAGGAGATCTCCCTTTCTTTCTATTTCTCCTGACCAAATTAATGTGTACCACCATAATTAAAGACACAATTATGTTTGCAATTATGGTTTGGATTAATAAAGTTGACTGTGACACACAAATAATTAAAATGCTTTAAAAAAAATTTTTAAGATCATTAACTCATCATGATCGATGTAAATATGCATATATCACTTACAATGATTATAGTATAATTAATCAATAATTATAAGTCAAAATATGTGAAATTTATCAAAATTTTATATAAAATCCATATTTATAAATAATGAACTCTTACATAAATTTTTATTTTGATTAGATAATTATAATATTATAATAAAAAAATTATAGGTGATATGCTCCCAATCTAAACATTTTCTTCTTCTTTGTATGAATCTTAATCTATTCATTTTGCGTTGGTGTAAGATTAGGAATAGAATGTGGGAAATGTTTGTCATGCAAATAATATATAAATTATTTTTTTATATTTTATATTACTTAGTTAGAAAGGGAAAACCGAGTGGAAAATTGAGCTTTTTAGCGTTAGGAAAACTTTTTTTAATATATTGAACATTTTTTAAAATTTTTAAATTTTTAGTATCATATCTCAAAATTTTTAATTAAAAAAAAAAAAAAACAACAACACAAGCTAAGGGTCTCTCACTCTCATGACCCAAAAAGAATAACAAAAAAGTAGAAAAAAAAAGCAACAATATAACTTCCAAATGTTCTATTAAATTTTTTTTTTGAAAAATTTAATATTTTATCAATAAATTACAAATTATTGATTCATAAATATTTTTTATTTATCTCACATATTAATATAAATAAAATAATAAAGTTTTTAAAGATTTTCCTTGAACATTTTCTTGAAATGAAATTTGAGATATCTATGAATTAGTGCATAAGTCATAATAACTTGTAATATATGTCTTAATAACTTAACCGTATGCCCCAATAACTCGCAAAACATGTTACAATAAAATAGAGGAGAAGATGTCTTTATTTTTATATGATCACTTGTACTTTTTTTTTTTTTACATAAAAA